>NC_092411.1:215509175-215816139 GCF_040894005.1 Engystomops pustulosus
TTACACTGTATGTGTGTATATATATGATTGTAACTCGCATGTGTGAGTACACAAATATGCAAATTTTTTAATCAGGAAGGGGGCCCCATTCAGAAGCCTGCTATGGGGCCCTGTCTCTCCTAGTTATGCCACTGGCAGGAGTAGTAGGGTTTAAACATTGAAATATTTAGTAATTTACAAGCTGTTCTGTTATTGTTGTTGTATAAATAATATCTATCTTAACCTATTTTTGTTGATCATAAAATAAATCCTGCAATATATCTATTCTGATGTGCAATTGTTGCTTCCACTTGATTGTGGACAGGTTTTAACACTACAGATCAGCCAGAAAGAAGGGTGTATGTATAACGTTTTAGTAATTTCCCACTTATAACTGAAAGTAATTTGGTGTAACTTCCTTCCAGTCACAGTCTACTGCATCTCCTCAGTATGTTAGAAAGCTGCAGATGTCTAGAACAACCAAACGGCTGAATATTTGATCAAAGCATAGAATTTCTGGTTTCTTTCTTGTGTGTGTGTGTGTGTGTATATATATATATATATATATATATATATATATATATATATATATATATATATATATATATATATATATATGTACGTATGTTTCTGTATGTTTGTTCTTAAGTTGAATTTGTAAGTAAGTCGGAACTGTTTATTTTTTATTAATTTTATTAATTGTAACTCCAGACAAATTCTTTTTGGTCACCTTAGACAACTGTTTATTGTAGCCTGAGACTAAAGTACAGGTAATAACCCACATGCAGAGGTACGTTTGTAACTAGGGGTTGTCTGTAAATCTGGTTTTTCAACCAAGGTGTGATCACTAAGGCAAGTTGTAGTACAGACTTTATTTCTAGATTGCCTATTCTTAGGATTGGTCATAAATATTAGAATGCTAAGGGTCTTGCACCTGGTAGCTCCACCAATTCTCAATTTGAAGCTTCACAGACTTGACAAATCGATTGGTCAAATGGCCTGTCTATAGCTTAGTTCTATTCTAATGAATGGGTCTGATGTACAATATCAAGGAAAGAAGTACTACTGTCTCTTCAAACAGCAGATTGAGGAGGATTCTATGTGCCAAACAGCTTATCTAGTGATAGGTGATGAACCCCTTTGTGTTGTAGCCAGTTTTCACCTTCCTGACCTATTTTTAGAATTTGACATGTGTCACTACATGTGGTTTTAACTGTGGAACACCTTCTCATATCCAGGTGATTTTGATATTTTTTTTTTGTAAAACATTGTACTTTATGTTAGTTGAAACATGTTGGTGATATGTTTTGCATTTGTTTATGAAAAAAGCGTAAAAGCTGTGAAAATTAGAAAAGATCCTCAATTTTCTTACTGATCTGCTTTTTACTACACTTGTGAGGTGGTGCTAAATCATCATCTGGCAATGACCGTTAGAAACGTCAGCGCTGCACAGAGCCCATCTAGCACCGACGTATACACACCGCCAGCGCTGAGAAACAGCTAGAAAAAACTATCCCTTTTGAGTCCATGTTTAAGTTGCTTTACGTTGGGTAATAAAAGCCATTATATAATGGGACAGTTGCTTTTAAAGAAGGTTTTAGGTATGTTCTTAGTATCAGATTCCAATAATACAAGAACCCAATAAGGAAAGTTGAAGTTTACTTTTATTTATTTTAGTATCCATAACATTTTCTTACACTTTCCTTCCACCATGCCTTAAAGCCTTTAGTATTATGCTCTGTCCCTTTTGTAAATTTGGGCTTGCACACAACTTCCACCTGGAAGAATGGAGCTGGAGAATATGACATTTGCTATTTTTTTCTCAAATTGACCTTTGTAAGTGGTTCCTCTTTATTACCCTTGCCCCTGCATTTACAGAATTTGCCAAATGCAGTGGAGGTTGACATTATATTATTTTCCTTCCCACCCACGCAAAGCAAAGAATAGTCAGAAGTACTTGAGGATTTCCTAGTAGAACCGAGAACGGAATTTTAAAGCTGGGCTTGCTGCTCTCATTTATCTCCATAAAGCCTCCTTTTCGTATTTGGAACAGTAATGGAAACCCAGACTGCTGGGTCCTGCTGGGTTGATTAATAAAAAGTTAATTATTTGTTGAGGAAAGAAATCTTTTCTGTCGTCATATTTTAAGAGGACACATCTGTTCTTTCAGCTTCAAAAAATGGGTAAAAATACAAAATACATTCGTTGTCAAATAAGAACCAGATGGGAGGTGAAATATGTTGCATAGCTCTCATTAAAGTCATCTGACATCGAATGGGGTAGGAACTGAGACACGGAGTGACCCGGTTTTACAAGCTGATTTTGCACAGTAGGAATTTGAAAATGCATTAGAAATGCTAACAATTTGCTGCCTCTGGAGGTCAATTTCCTGTACTTTTAGTGCTAATTGTGCTGAGGATTTTAGGGAAACACCTGTCTACTTTGTCTCTGCCATGCATTTTTCCATTCCTCCTGGTTCCCCGCATTACAAATTAGTTTTTCAGACCTTAAACAAGTCTGCTCCAATTTGTAGGGAATTATCTGAAATGGTAGAAGTCTATTCAGCAGAAATTCTATCAGCTAAAGAGGATTTTCGGTTGAACACCATAAGAACGTTTCTTACTTCAACTACTGCACATTTTTGGGCCGGTCTTTTTTTTAACAACAAACTGAAAGCATCTATATGTTGGCAATTGATGTACATAACAGAGGCAATTTGTCAGAGCTGAGTCTCTATAAATCCTAGGAAGTGCATTGGTCATTAGACCGTGTTACTCAGACCACACAGGTGTGGAAACATAAAACAATCTTTCTCCATGCAATTTCCATGGAGAAAGATTGGTGGTAGCATGGGTCATAATGGTCACTGACTTTAGAGCCAGATTGTAAATACAACTGTCAACTGTAAATATTTTCATTGTGAAGTAGAGTAATGGATCAGGTGGCATGTTAAAATCAAAATTTTTTGTGTCAGTGCATGTGGTGTAAATGCTAGAAATGTGGGTACAGTATATTCAAAAATCAACAGTGTGTGCATTACACTCCTGAGAACGCCCAGAGATGGGTCTTCAATCTACCCAGTGCCATTTCACTTGAGATTGACATTCTGCCTGAATGGAAATGGAGGACAGGTGATTTACAGTGCTCACAGTTTGAACCTGCACCATTATAAAAAAAGATACATGCATTCACTTATCTGTTTGACACCTTGGAGTTATACTTGTAGCTCTAATAGAGGCATCTATGGGGTTTAGAGCCATTTAGGTCGTAGTCTCCTTTTGAAGATCATGGTGCTTGCTTTGGACTTTCTAAAGCATTCTCCAAGAATGCAGTGTCTATGGATTTTTTTATACATTCTTGCACATTGGTAAAAACAAGAATGGGTCATGTCAATTTTTTACCTCAATAGACTACTACTTATACCTCTAGCTTTACTAAGATATCTTGTATGCCCAGGGAGGCAGGGTGATGGTCCTATGGACAACGTTTACCAGAAATGAATGGCCAGTTTTTATACCTTTCTTTTTTTAGATTGTTTGTTCCTAGTTCTCAGTTTCCCAGTATTGTGTATCCCTAAACAGGATGATCTTCTGATTCTAGATAAATATGCTGATTGTATCCAAATAAAAATCTTTCTTAATGTGTACCATCACTTGTGAACCCAAACACGTGTTGGTAGTAGTGATGCTTTCTCATTTATTGGACATGCTCTCTTGACTGCAATTGCCTAAGAGCTATAAGTCTCAGAATATAAGTGCCCCTCTTAAATTACTTCCCCCATCACATCATTCTGTTTAAAAAGATAAATTAGCCAATTTTATCCTTTAATTACAGATTCCTTTTTGCAAGCTTTCCTAGGTCTCTCCCAAAGCTGTGGTAATTATGTGATACTTTTGCTATAAATAACATGAAAGTGTTTAGTCTCGCCACTTTGTGATTCGGCTCATCTCGTGCATGACGAATGCAGGAGTTGTTTTCTTATAACTGTTTCCGTTAAATGTTACTGCTTGCTTACTCAGAACTTTTATTACATTAGGGATTTTTTAAGCTGTAGCCAACTTACTTGCTATGATTTGTACCTACAGAATGCTTAGTTTATTTAAGGGACACAACAGAAATTACAACTGAAAAACCAAGTATGATATTTTAGTATGTTAGAATTTCAATCAGTATTGAGTTCTGCTTACTGCTACTTGAGCAGTATTGAGCTCTGCTACACATGCAGTGGTGTGGTCATACAGCTTCCCAGGACCTATAACTGGCACTGTCTGCTGTTTATCACTTTTGGAACTGATGACGGATTCTTTTTAAACGACTCATGTTTAACCCCAAGTCAGTCACACTTCTGTGAAATCAGCCTGTCCTGTTGTGCAAACAGGGTTGACAACAAGTAGAAATTATAAGGAATTAGCAAGTCAACCCTTATATTATATTATTGGTTCTGTAGGTGGTGACCACAGGCCATTTCACTGTTCTTGTCCTATTTGGCTGTTTTTTGGGCTCTTTTTTTGTCATTGCTCTCACCCCTAGCATGAGGCAACCAAATGAATTGCTCGAGTAGTGTAGTTCATTCAGGGTGGCACATCAATCCGACCTATGGTTTGAAGGTAAGCTGTGTGTACGCACAGTGTCTAGAGCATGGTATAGATACCAGGAGATGTGGAGAGGACTATAAGAGGGCAACAACCCAGCAGCATGACAGCTGCCTCTTCCTCTCATCTGTGTTATCCTGAAAGAACTAAATATGTACAAAGAAAGACAACAAAGCAGTGCAATAGTAGACCAATATCTCCAAATAAATAGAATTTTATTTAATCACAATTCATTTTCCACAAATGGTAATACAAAAATGGGATACAAAAATATAAAAACAATTAAAAATGTGCTAACAACAGCACAACAACCCCCTTTAGGGAGGTTCCAATGGCCCCTACACCCAGGGTATCCCTCCCCACACACAAACAATCTGATGTACAAAATTGTGAACAAATGGGTAACCCAAAGATTAGCTAGATGCTTATCAAATTCTGTGAAAATGTACACTAATGGTAGTAGCCAAGAAAAAGTCAAGGCTGCAATACAATACCACAGGTAGCTATAGGTATCTAAAAATGGATAGCACAATGAAGGCAGGATGGAGAGGAGGATGAGAAACACCCCACGCGTTACGTCAGGCATCCGTGACTTCTTCAGTGGTACTAATAAAATAATGATCTGTCTTGTTTATATAGCCTTCACTAACAAATACCTGAAAATCTGGTGTGATAAAACATGATGCTTAGTTCATACAATCACCTCCGATCTGCAATTATCTTGCCGGAAACACAGAATAGCGCATGCACAATGAAGTTGTATCGCATACAGCAGTATGAGATACAACTGTGGATAGGGCCTAACTTTTAATCTTGGCCTATTGTTTCACATGCTTTTGTACTTCAGTAAGTTAGGCACAAATACAAACCTAGCGTTTTTAATTTTTGTTTCCCGTGTAAGGTTAGGCTCCAATTCACATTTGTGTTTGTGTGAACCTATTATATCCTATGTAGTGTAATGTAGCGTTACTAACTAACTTCTATACACCACCACAGGTGTATTAGTACATGAGCATTTATGACATCCCATTCTACATTCATAAATTTGGAGTTTGTCCGACCTATGTAACTGAAACTGGTTCCACTGTTCTGGGAAGTATTTCGGTGTGGTTCTGGGAAATGTTCCATGTGGTTGAGGTCAGCGCTCTGTTGACCACTTATGTTTTTTCACATTGAACTAATCAAACCATGCCTAGTTCATGGACCTTGTATTGTACCCTGGTACACACGTGCACAAAATGAAATGGTTATATCCTCTGTTCCCACAAAGCTGGACACATCCAAATTAACTTCACTTCACTGAAACTAAAGAATAAAGGCCAGTGTTTGAAAACCAACCCCTCCATCAAACTTGAACAGTTGACAAAATGTAGTGCAGAAGATGTAGGATTAAGGACATTTTATAAACTGTAAACCAGGAAGAATAGACCCTGGAGGCTCCTTCTGGGTTATACATTGTGCATTAACAATGGAAAGAAGTAGCCATCAGACTGTGATATCTTGCAATAGAGGGGCGTAAATTATGGCCTGGAGTAAAGGCTCTATTGGAATCCATCCTGAACTTCAGACTTATTAGCATATTTTTAAAATGGTTTTATTGCGGCAACGAAGAACTGGGAGCTGTCACAAAAAGTTAAAAGATTAAAAGAGCTAAAAAAATGTCATCTCAGTTTGGGGTGTTAAATTACATTCCAGATTCCCTTTAAGACCTTAAGGGATGCGCTGACCATTTCAAACAGGCAGGTACTATTCTAGTAGGTCCTAATTGCGGCTCAAGCAATCTCCTTTCCTGTCGTTGGCATGTGAGCAGACCTCACACATTGATTACAAATGGTCCTTGTTTGTGGCCAAAGGCCACACCATGGGTCTGGTTAAGGCTAAGAAAATCCTACTTCTTATAACATAAAGCTTGTGGCTAAAGCCTACTGTCAGTATCGCAGACTTAGGTTCAGCACTGTCGGGTTGCACTGGACCGTCCTATAAACCCTAAGTGAATTTAGCCTCATCATATATAAGGCTGAAGAGACACCTTGCATAGGCTATGCCCAAATACAATATTATATGAACTAATTGAGCAATCAATTTAGTCAACGTCTCTTCAGAGTTTTATGGAATTGTTACAACAGGCTCCTATTAAAGTGAAGTTTTAATATCTTAAAGGACAGTGCTCACAAACAAAGGGGTTATCATACAAATGGGCAACACAAAATAAACAAACATATGCATACAATAAACAGTTTGATTTAAAAAAAGGCTTAAAACAGAATGAGTAGGTATAAGGCTATATTCACACGAACGTATGGGGGACGTATATACGGCCGACGTATATACGGCCGATATACGTCCCCCATACACTCCTATGGGCGCACGGCACCCTACGGGAGCGGTACGGTGCCGCACACGTGCGGCACCGTACCGTTCCGTACCCGGGAAAAAGATAGGACCTGTCCTATCTTTTCCCGTAATACGGCGCCGTGCGCCATAGGTTGCTATGGAGAGGGGCGGGGGTGAGCTGCGCTCACCTCCTCCTCCTCTCCCCGTACACTGCCGTTGCCCGCTACGGTACGGTACGGGCGGGCAACGGCAGTGTGAATATAGCCTAAGTCTGAGTAGGGTTCTAAATCCCCCCAGCCCCTCCTGACTCTGATGTCATGATGAAGTTTTGGTATATGTTTGATTTTTTTTTACTCAGGTTTTTACAATGCCATATATTCCTCAGAATCTTTATATGATACACTGTGATGTCATAGTTTGCGTATGAACAGAGCACATGGACGCACCTCTGGCCGCTCTGTTACAAGGGAAGAAGAGAATAGGAGCCACACAGAACATTGAAAATTGATTATGTAAGTTTATGTGCTGAAGAAGCCCAGCTTGGCTTATACATGAGTATATATGGTAAATAAATCCCAAAATAATAACACAGTTATCGTCATGCTTTGTATGTTTTTTGAGACAGCACAAGAGAAAAGATGGAAGTTTTTAAAGGACTAGAGGCTGCTTTTCTCTAATTCTGGGGAAGGGTTGCTGCAGGGCATTTCATTACTGGGGGGCTCATGGGGCATTACATTAGTGAGGGAGGCTTCTGGGCATTACATTACTGTGGGAGGCTGCTGGGCATTGCATTACAGGGGGACGCTGCCTGGGCATTACATAACTGGAACAATCTGCCTAGGCATTACTAGAGGAAGTTGCTGGGCATTTTGTTTTGTGTGGGGAAGCTGTGATGAATGCATTTCTCACCCTAGGCTTATACTCAAGTCAATAAGTTTTCCCATTTATTTGTGGTAAAATTAAGGGCCTCGGCTTATACTCAACTATAAATGGTAATTGCTCCCTGTTGCTGTGGTGTCATCCCGGGGTATTTGACACAGTAGCAGCAGGGACCTGGATGGAGTTGTTAGGGAAAAGCATGTGTGTGAAATATGAATTATGCCACATATTTCTTTGATGTGTATTGCCAGGTGGGGTTTCTACATGTGACCTCAGATATACAGGATATCACCTTTTGCTGACCTCGTTAATGGAAGTAGAGAGAAATCCCATCATGGCGCCATTATTTTTTTTTTGGGGGGGGGGGGGGGGTTTAAGACCAGTAGAGGAAGGGGCACCTGGTTCTCCTAATTTTGATATATCTCTATCACCACATCTGCCCCCAAAATTCATCAAGGGTTTTATACACTTTTATGATTTGTACGGCAAAAATAGAGTGACTTCAATTGCGAAAATGTGGCAT
Source organism: Engystomops pustulosus (assembly GCF_040894005.1). Classification (NCBI taxonomy): domain Eukaryota; kingdom Metazoa; phylum Chordata; class Amphibia; order Anura; family Leptodactylidae; genus Engystomops; species Engystomops pustulosus. The sequence continues at coordinate 215,517,483 of NC_092411.1, forward strand.
ATTTTTCCCCCTTCACCATGGCAGCACCCACCAAAGAGCATGGCCCACCTCTGGGACAGGAAACCCAAAACTTTAAAGGGCCGCCTCCTCCTCTGTTCCTCAGTTAGGTCTCCTTTCCCAGCAGGACACGCCAAAGGACCTTGGTGAGGTCCTGGCAGTCTGAGATAGTCAAGCTATCGGGCCTGAAGAAAGAAAGCGGACACTGGAGCTCCCCGTGTGGTTGCGGCCTCCCATTGTAGGGGCTTACCAGGGTCCTGAGATGCCCCGGGGGATATGCAGGAGGTTGCTAGTCGGCGACAAGGACTGTGGGGCACCGCTTTTCCAAATGGCAACCACGTGGCTTCCGACATCCTTCTGCTATGCGGCTGTGCCACATCCCTGTGCCAGATGGTGTCCCACATGTCTGTAACGTCATGGGGGTGGGAAATTTGAGGAGAATGCTGGACACAGCAGTTGCTATGTGTCTTACACCCACAGCCAACCAGAGGGCTCCACAGGAGCAAGTTGCTGCTGTTGACGTTGCATCTATATTCCTATGTGCACCACCCTATTTGCTGTCCCTCCATCTCTACGCTATGAGCTCAGAGAAGGAAGGAGAGCCTTTGGCCATCATGGACCCCGCTATGGAAGGGGGTGTTCTTTGGGGTGTTGAGTAAGGCTGTTACCGGGCCTGATAAATGGTTCTGATCGTCTTTTATGTGATTGTATTGTAGAGAGAAGAGACCCCCTAGTAGAAAAGCTGCTAGAAAAACAAAGAAACGTGATTGTAGAATTTGTGAAGAGAACCGTCTTTTTATCAGAACTCCTGCATCCAGCGATTAGTGTTCCAGGAGCAATCTGCTATGCTGGACGCATTCCTTCATTCAGCAGTAAGTGCGCAATTCTATCAAAGCTTCTAGGAGGAAGGCAAGGTCTCTTGCTTCTCCGAGTACCTCTAGAGTGTTGGATGAGTCAGATTTAGAGGTTGACTCTGTTGCAGAGTTGTCTTCTGGTTTTGAGAAAGATAAAAGTGGCAGGCCTCTGTTCCCTGTAGGTGATTCTGAGCACCTGGTAAATCTGGTCAAAGCGACAATTGAGCTAGAGGATGAGAAGGAGGAACGCTCTGTCCAGGACATAATGTTTCAAGGGCTAGGGGAGAAGAGAAAGAATGTGTTCCCTATTCATGAGAATATTATGTCCCTTATTAATGCAGAATGGAAAAAAGCCTGAGAGGAAGGTGTTTGTCCCTAATGCGGTAAAAAGAAAGTATCCCTTTTCAGAGAAAGAGAATGGTTGTTGGGACAGTGCTCCACAGGTGGATGATGCTGTTCATGGGAAACCTCAAACCGGAAGAAAGGTTTCCCCGCTCCTAGTAGCCAAAGAAAAGATTTTCTTCCTTCCAAGAAATTCAGTTCCATTTAGAGGCCGAAAGAAGAGGAGGTTGGAAAAGCTCCAAGAAATCGGGAGGGAAAAGTTCAAGATGGAATCCCCAAGGTCAACTATAAATCTGTTACACGGGGAATGTTTTATGGCATCGGTGGACCTGGCCAATGCCTACTATCATGTTCCCATTCACCTGGACTCAGTAGCAGTGATGTTGCACGGAATTGTTCATCTGCAAGGCTCTTCCTTTCATTGTAGCAGTGGCACAGATAGTCAAATTATTTCAGAGATGGCCTTCATCAGAAAAGAGCAAGGGACGTTCGTCCCCTATCTGGACGATTTTTTGTTGTTAGGAAGGACAGAGGAGGTGGTGTAGATGCAGTTGGCTCAGGTGCAAGAAGCACTAAGTTAACTAGGCTGGATGGTACTGAAGAAGTCCTCTCCAGTCCTTTTTTAGTCAAAGGTGGTCTTAGGGATTCTCCTAGACTCTGCCTGCCAAAAATCTTTCCTCCCAGTAGGGAAGATAGAAAAGATCCAAACAGTCGTCAAGTCCCTTCTGAAAGACCCATTTCCCACTATAAGGAAAGTTATGTCTATCGTGGGCCTATTCACAACACCGAACCAAAGGTAGCATGGGTTCAGTTCCATTCTTGACCCCTGCAGTTACACATGTTGAAGATCTGGGAAGGCTCTGTCTACAGCCTCTACCAAAAGATTTGCCTTTCCCAGGAGGTCAAGGCCTCCCTAGAGTGGTGGCTAGTAGAGGAGAATCTTCAGAAAGGAGTGTCCTGGAGGCAAAAAAGCCCTTTGTCTTTAGTGACAGATGCAAGTCGGTGGGGTTTGGGAGTGCAGCTAGCGAAACAGCTGTTTCAGGGCTCCTGGGGACCAGAGTGGGAAGACAGCTCTTAAAATTACAGGGAGCTGAGAGCAATTCTGGAGGCGGTGAAGTCAGCCATGTCTCTTGTTCAGGGTTCAGATCTAAAGGTCCTGTCGGACAATGTGACAGTGGTAGCTTTTGTAAACTGGCAGGGAGGTACTTAGAGTCAGCCTCTAATGCACCTAACATCCGATATTTTTTCCTAGCAAAGAAAACCTTAATCTTTCTTTCAGCTGTCAGTATCAGAGGGAAGGAAAATTGTAATGCATATTTCCTGAGTCGCCATCAGCTGAGACAAGGCGAATGGTGCCTCAAGAGAGAGGTGTTGCAGATGATGGTGAAGTTATGGGGGCTACCGCAGATAGACCACAGGAACTGTCAGGTCTCGAAGTTCTGCTCTTTGAATCTGAGGGACTGGCTATGGGTTCTAGATGCCCTGGCAGTGAGATGGGACCACGGGTTGGCATATGCTTCCTCCCACTTGATGCTACTACCGAGGATCCTAAAAAAATATCAGACAGGATCAGGCCAGGGTCATAATTATACCCCCCTTTGGACCAGGAGTCCCTGGTTCTCGGTCCTAAAGTAATTGTTCAGATGCTTCCAGAGAGTCCCGACCTTCTGTTTTCGGGCCCAGTTTTCCACCCACAGGTCAGCCGTCTACACTAGACGGCTTTGAATTTGATAGGCTGATTTTAGCTAAGAAGGGGCTTTCTGAGAATGTTATTGTTATGTTACAGAAGAGTAGGAAGCCAGTCATCTTGAATATCTATTTTAGAGTGTGGAAAGCTTTTTCTCAATTTTGTCAAGAGACGGATTTAGACTTGGATCACTCTTATATGTCTAAGATCCTAGATTTCCTGCAGAAAAGGATAAAAAAGGGGAGCAGCCCCCCCATATTACCCCTGTCAGGAAGAGTATGGTTCCTCCCTGGGATCTTTCCCTAGTATTTAACTCTCTGATGAGAGGGCCCTTTGAGCCCATAGAAGATATCTCTTTTAGGTGGTTAACTCTTTAGACCGTTTTTTTGGTGGCCATCACCTCGGCCAGAAGTGTCGGTGAGATCTCAGCCCTGTCCTGTAGGAGTCCCTATACCAAAGTTATGGACGATAGGGTGGTATTAGTGACTGATCCGTCTTGTTTGCCTAAAGTAGCTTGTAAGTTTCATAGAACTTAGGAGATTGTTTTGCCAAAATTTTGCACAAATCCCTCATCAGATAGGGAAAGAGATTTCCACAAACTTAGAAAGGACGTCTGACTGGAGAAAGTCAGATAGCATTTTTGTTTTATTTGGAGGAAAGGAGAAGGGAAAGAAGACTTCCCCAAGTACAATCACAAGGTGGATTAAGTTAGCCGTTTCCAAAGCTTATACTCGGGCAGATCTCCCAGTCTCAGTGGGGTTAAGGGCCCATTCCAATAGGGCAGTCTCCTCATCCTGGGCAGAGTTTAAAGAGGTGTTGGTCACTCAGATCTGTTAGGCTGCTACATGGTCATCCCAGCACACTTTCTTCAGACACTACAAGTTGGTTGCTCATGAGCTATCGTTTGATAGAAGGGTCCTTTCCTCTGTTGTCCCACCCTAGGATATTTTCTATTATATTCTCTCTGGTGGGTGCTGTCGTGGTGAAGGGGCAAAACGTGAATTACTTACCGAAGCCTATCTGGTTGGTGCTATCGTGGGTCCAGGAAACAATATTGCCGGTAAGTAATTTTCTGTTTTTTGGTGGGAACAAAGCCTTAATTATGAGGTGCAAAGTTAGACTAAACAGTCTTAGACCCTAAATTTCAATACCAGATATTTTGATGAATCTTACACAGTATGAAATTGTCAATCCTTAATATGTTCATTTTTTGTGAGGTCAAACTATCAATGCAGTCAGACACCTCATTGGAACCCAATGGACCCCATTGTTAACTAACCACCCCATGCAAAATCATACTGCTGAATGCTATGCTATTATAACTACTTTAAAGCAACAAAAGGCTAATGGAATAAAATAGTGAACAGAGCCTCAGACAGTTTTTAGTAGGAGTATTACGTCAGTGTCTGTGTCTTCCTTCATTTGCGGTAATAGGTTGAAGAAACACTGGCTTTTCCTGTGGTTTGCTTTCGTCCGGCAGTGTGAATTATGTTCTATTGGCTTGCTGTGAATTTAATTCACCATACCTGTGTCCTCTGCAGCCAAACTGTGGACCAGAAAGAGTTAACAGCATGTGACTGGGTGCCTGCTCCTACCACCTGGGGCAGAGTTTCTCCACATTATAAATACCCCGGCTCAGCTCATTCCCTGCTTGTCAAATTCATTTGCTAGCTATATTTTCTACTCTACTGTAGTTCACTACTCCTGTGTTTCTGGTATTCGGTTCTTGGCTCTTTTTTGTGACAATCTTTTGGTGTTAGTGATTTTGTTCCTTATATGCTCTCAGCTGTAATCCAGATTGTTTTCTACCTCTTTTTTTTTTTTTTTTTTTTTTTTTGCTCTTTGTCTTGTTTCATGTCTGCATTTGACCTGGGGGGCTGTTTTTGTGGTTGTCCTTTATCAGTAGGATACACAGAGGTAAGCTGACAGTTCTGTTGGGGGGCTGGAGTTTAGGACTCACTGTCCTGTTTGTTGTCACTTAGTCTAATGTCTCCATTATAGGAGGACACAATCAATAAGATCACCTAGAATATACTGTTTTTGTTTCCATCTGCCTATGTGTGTACTTCAGTCTATTTCGAATAACTATTTAGAATCTACTATTTCTGGAGAGAATGGGTTAAAAGTACCATCTGTTATTCTTTTAAATATTATTGATATGAAATAAAAAAAAAACTTGGCTGGCCTTTGAGAAGAATGTGCAAAGGAAATAATGTCCAGTGTTGCATGCCAGATTCCTTTCAGTTTGAAATATGGAAATCTTAGGCCCTGGCAGGAATGGCCTCCTACACCCGGGGCCTCGAAATGATTACATCAGGAAGTGAGGGGAAAAATGTGTTTTTCAGCACGTTTGGCACCAATTTACCAAGTCACTTTGTCCAAGAAATGTTTAAATGAAACGAATGCCTGAAAGCTACAGAATGTACTCCAAATGAAAGTAACCCTGGAAAAGAACTATTGCTGTAAGGAAGCCAGGACTATTTATTAGTGAGTACCTTACTTGTATTTGCATTCAGTGCTTGATTCATAAATCCTCAATTAGAATGACTATTAGGGCTTGCTTGTAACCATGGAAGCTTTCAGGTCAGAGACTTCTGCATTGCTAACGAAAAGGTTCATTATATTATCTAGAATTAATCCGTCAACTGTATGAGAAGATTGTAGACCAGTTATACACAGTTTCAGAGCCTGGTTCATTGATAACACACAGACCTGTATTTTTTGAGATGTAAGTCCACTTTTTACCAAAATGTCAGTGTCTTTTACTCTACAGTCGAGAGCTTGGTAGAGCAAGACCATTGAACACTTGTTTACAGATCAGACAGATCACAATTAAAAGCCATCTGTGTGGTTATTGAGAGAACTCTGTAGCGATTCATAGCTGCATAGTTCTCTCTCCTACTCTTTGTCTCTGACCTGTAAGAGAAGCTAAATAAGGGGAAAACAACCAAGATGGTGCCGATGAGCAAGTACGCAGCTCTGTTGTGACGGACCATGAAATGGCAGACAGACCCTTTCAGAACAGCGTAATACCACATAGAGCTCCCAACGACTGCGAAGGTACAGGGGAGCAATGGGGACACAAGATTTATTTGCCGACATCTTCACAGTTATGGAGGCACATCAAGATCTAGAGCAAGAAGTACAGTGCCTTCAATTTAAAGTGGCAGACCTAGAAGATAGGTCTTGTCCCAACAATCTCAAGCTAAGAGGCATATCTGAACAAGTGTCAAATGCTGAACTACATAACTATATCACTGAGCTCATGGCCTTCTAAATAAAGACAGACCACCTCTTCTTCATCCTGTAGACAATGAGTGGCCAAGTGCAAAACCATCGGAAGCGCAATGTTCTTAGAAACCCTTGCATTTCTTTCTCGGGTGACTGTAGACCTTTTAGGTCTTTTCCCCCATACCATCATAGACAATTTAAGTGTCTGACAGCCTGAATAAGGCCTTTTTGTTAAGTCCCAGTGACTATGTTATATTGTTTTAATCTTTTTTTGTTACGTCATCCACATAGATATCAAGATACTATTATTAGGAGGTATGAACAAGATCCTTCCAGGAGCAGTATGAGAGTATCAACTTAATCCGCTATGGTATTTGAAATATGTTCAGTGAATTCAGGGGGTCTTAATACACCCTTTAAAAGATCCCTTATATGGAAGGAGGCAAAGACATACTACCTGCGACATATTATGTGTACAGGAGACCCATATGGTTCAAAAAGCCATGGTAAAGAATAAAACATCCCGTTTCCTACTACATGTATCACTAAACATATAAAACTAAATCAACAGGAGTATTAATTGCTTTCAAAAACTCCCTAGTTTTCCAGCTCCTGGAAGAGATCATAAGCCCAAATGGTCTATATGTTCTAATTATTTGTACTGTCAACAATGAGGTCATCATGAATATATACACTCAAAATGCACACCAGGAAAGAATAACCCAGAAAAAAAAACAAGGGGGACTCCTGTTATGTGGGGATTTCAATCTCATTCCAGACCCACCGGTAGACTGCACCTCACACTCCAGAACCAAACTGCCAAATTTGCTCTGGAAATCGGACTTATTTAATATCTGGAGGGCTCAGAATGAGACTATATATTTCATTCGGGGCTTCACAATACATACTCCTGAATAGACCTTTTTATTATGAGACACGCTAGACTTAGGATCCCATTCAGGTATTAATGATATCACATGGTCAGACCATGCCTCTATCACCCTCACCATTGAAAAACAAAATAGCCAACCCCCAATCTACCTCTGGAGTTTAATTCATATTTGGTAAACCACCCATATTATACTGCACGCAAAACAGTTAATTTCACAAAATATTTTTACTTTAACACCCCAAATCTTCCAGACCCAGTCACACATTGGAATGCACACAAAAGCTTCCATAAGGGGTAACTTAATAACATTTGGACATTTAGATAAAAAAACAATGCTTGGCCAAAACAACTGAGCTACTAGACCAGATTAGACACATTGAGAACCTCTCACACACCAGCTGCACCTTAAAAGAACAAAGACAAAATACTAATCCCAAGATAACAAGGCGGGTAAATGACTAAACTCCCGCATAAGCAACACTTGAGTTCTTAATTCCCCTATCTATATAATCTAAGCAAAAGTGGGAAATTATACAATCCAAATGACATAGCAGAAAGGATCCTTTCTTGCTATGGAGAATTATACAATCTGAAAGGGAATTCAGAAACGTATATCCCTTCACCTCTAGAAATACACAACTTTCTCCAAAAATTTTCTCTCCCAACTCTTTCCTTATCACATTTGCTCTCTAATGAACCTGTATGATAATGATAAGATAAAAGGCTTAAAACCATTTTATAGCATCCTAAACTCTCCCATGGAATTTTGTAAATCATACCCAGTTAGCTTGTAGGAAAGAGACCTCCAGAAGTCGTTTACATGCGCGGAGTGGTTGCAAGCTATTAAGTTGAACTATACTTCATTGCAGTGTACGAAAATATTGGAATTCGCACATAAGATTAGGATTAATTTAGCAGACTAAAAGGAAAAATCCATTTCTAACTACGCATTAGAGACTCCGACAAAGAAGGATAACTGGACGGACCCATTCCAGATAACCCAAATTTAGCTGAACATTAATAAGGATCTACCTAATGTACGACTAAGTGATCAACTCGGTTGTAGTGTTTAAAATATATGTCCATTGATCACTATGCAATCAAGTATGTTGTTAGGTTCTAACACAAATTACTGTATGTAACTTTATTGTTTTGTTAAAATAAATTAAAAAATACTTAAAAAAAAAAAAGATTAGGATTATAGGATTAAACAAAGTTTAGGATTGCATAGATTACACAAAGCATAACCTTCCAATTCCGATTGATGTTTTAGATTATGTGGTAATGAGGGCCATTTATAACATATATTTTGGAGCTGTCCAGTAATATGAACATTCCGAATAGAAATCGGTGATTTAATTGCCTCCTTAACTGGTTCCACAATACCTATGACACCAGAAGCAATGCTTTTACAGCTTGATAGAAACAGCATTCCGGTTAAAAAAACAAACAAACCCGGGCCTGCACGATATTTACCTTGGCAAGGATATGTTTAGCCCGACACTGCAAAATGGTTGCTCCCCCTATTCTCCAATAAGTGGTAACTTTAATTAACTCTACATATAGTTTCGAACTCACTATTGCTCAGGGTAACGGAAAAATTTTAATGTTTTTAACAAAATTTGGCAACCATGGACAAAGCACTATCACTTTTCTCCACCTTGCTAACCAACCAACAATATATTTAACCTCTGCTCATGGAAGTAATATACGCATTCATGTGATTTTGCAGTCCCTCTGAAAAAGTCGAACTATACTACTGACTGATGGTCTCGATGTTGCAATACTTAAAACAAAAATACACACACCAGCAAACTATCTCTCGGTATTTCATGTTTGGATGACTTTGTTATGTTACGATGTGTTATATTCAACTTGTTTTATAGACTTTCTGAGACCTTCAATGGCGGACTGTGTCGGTTTGGTCCTCCTGATGGTCCCTACTGCATATACATAGCGGAACTCCACTAATACAACAGCACAGTGGAACTTAAATTGTTTCCTGCCATTTCCTCAATTATGATTTTGTGAACATAGATGGTAATAATATGTAAACTGATGATTATGTCTCGATCTCTTTGTTAACTATCCTATTATATGTTTTTGAAAAAAATCCAATAAAAACTTATGAAAGTAAGACTGTTTTGTGCAAAAAACTGTATAATGTATAATGTATTTCATAAATGAATCTATTGTAAATGTAGTGCCTCAGTGCCTTTGTCAAAGCTCCAAAAGTGATATGTATCTCCCAGTATGTGTACTATATAAAAAAATGCAGCTTTGCACGCTAGTAAATACTTAATGTTGTCACTTGTTTTCTAGTCTTTGATAATCTGAAAACATAACTATACTTGGTTATTTGGTATCTGTCTTCATAGCTGAAATATGTTGTGGTTGCTTAGTCTTTTATTATAAAGACGGAAATACTAACTTGATTTAGTTTCCTAATGTAGCGCCCGGTTAAGTATTTTAGGCTTGGAACTGGGAAAAAAATCACTATTGGAGTTATATATTAACCTGTAACCTTTCTATACGCATCACTTTTAGAATTTTTGTTCGCATTTTTGAAGCTGTGCATATAATGTTATACTGTTGGATTTTGGCACCTGAAATTTTCACAAATAACTGTGAAAAGTGTCAGCATTTTGACACATAAAGAGTATAAAAGAAACATCATGCACTACCACTCAAAAGTTTGGGGTCACTTAAAAAATGTCTTTATTTTGAAAGAATAGCACATTTTCTTTCAATGAAGCATAAATGAAATGAAATTATAAATACACTCTATAAATTGTTAAACATTGTTATACATTTTTAACATGAATTAATTATTTCACATGGTTCAAATGTTAAAAGTTTTGCATAGTAACCAGCTTTTTGAAAATTCATAAATTTTTGCATTTACATTTTTATTTATTTATTGGTTACTTCTAAGGGTGAGATAACACTTGGCGTTTAATTGCATTTTGAAACACTTTACAAGAGCTGAGGAGAGGTGATTTGCCTAATTACATTACTGTTAACATTTGCGTTTAAAAAATACAATGTAAATGTGACGTTAATGCATAAATTATCATCACGTTTACTATGTGTTTTGTAAACGCAAATGTTAACAGTAATGTAGTTAGGCAAATCACCTCTCCTCAGCTGTTGTAATGTGTTTCAAAACGCTATGTATGACCGCACCCTTAACATCATGTGTGACCACAGCCTCATGTGTCATCATCTCCCTGAGGTGTGATTACAGTGCTTAAAAATGCAGGACACAGCCTCAAATCCAAAATTTACAGTAGTGTCCACTCCTGCATGTAACCCCCTCACATGACTTGTGTCTATGTGGATTTAAGACATTTGCAACAAAAAGTCTCAAAAAGAAGTTAATATTTGCGCCTGCAAGGATAAGAGAAACTAAACATGTATCACAAGACAGGATCATACATAAGGCGCAAAAAAGAGCTGCCAAATGTCTCCGCAGAAAGAAATAATATGATGCATTGTATTTTCTAGCTCTGTAAGAAGGCTAATGGATGTTTAACCCCTTACCAACATGTGATGTAATAGTACGTCACATGCCGGGTCCCGATGTATGGAGAGGGCTCGCGGGCCAAGCCCTCTCCACAGCCGGCAAGTCTTTGCTGCATATTGCAGCAAAGGCTTACCAGTAAGACCCGCGATCGGTGCCCCGTGACGTCATCGGGGAGCGGCAATCCGTCGCCATGGTAGCCTCTGGTCTCACGAAGACCCAAAGCTATTTCGGGTTAACCCATTCATTACATTGTAATGTATGAGGAGTAAAATCCCCATATACTGTAGTATGGCAGTATATGATGGGATCGTACAGACACCCTAGGGTTAAAGTACCCTAGGGAATCTTAAAAATAGTAAAAATAAAAATAAAAAAAAGTTTTTTTTAAAACTTAACGGAAAATCGCTCCCAAAGTAAAAAATGGCACTTTTTTGCCATTTAAAAAAAAAAATAAAAAATTCTATAAAAAGTGATCAAAAGGTCGTACAGTCCTAAAAATAACATTGTAAACGTCATCAAAAATCCGCAAAAAACGGCACCACTCACAGCTCCATACACCAAAGTATAAAAAAGTTATTAGCGCCAGAAGATGGCAAAATCCCCCCCAAAAATTTTGTACAGGAGGTTTTAATTTTTTTAAATGTATGAAAACATTATAAAACCTTTATAGATGTGTTATCCCCGTAATCGTACTGACCCAAAGAATAAAGTAGACCTGTCATTTGGGGCGTACAGTGAAATCCGTAAAATCCAAGCCCACAAGAATACGGCACAAATTCCAATTTCACTGAATTTGGAATTTTTTTTCTTGCTTCCCAGTACACGGCATGGAATATTAAATACCACCATTTTGAAGTGTAATTTTGTTACGCAGAAAATAAGCCGTCACACAGCTCTGTACATGGAAAAATAAAAGTTACAGATTTTTGAATGTGGGGAGTGAAAAACGAAAACGCATAAACGAAAAAGGGCTGCGGCGGGAAGGGGTTAAAAAAACCTTTTTCAAGTATGCAAGCACAGCTGAAAACAGTTTCGCTGATTAGAGAAGCTTTAAAACTGACCTTCCTTTTAGCTTGTTTAGAATCGGGAGCATCACTTTTTTTTTGTTCTATGAAACTTGCATTATGGCCAGAAAAAAAAAGAACTTTCTTGTGAAACTCTACAGGCTGTTCTTAGAAATGAAGGCCATTCCATGCAACAAATTGCCAAGAAACTGAAGATTTCCTACAACGGTGTGTACTACATCCTGGTGGCTGAGTGGGTAGTACTACAGCCTTGCAGTGCTGGGGTCCTGGGTTCAATTCCCACCCAGGTCAACATCTGCAAAGAGTCTGTATGTTCTCTCTGTGTTTGCACGGGTTTCTTCCCACACGCAAAAAACATACTAGTAGTTTGATTAGACTAGCCTCAGGTACCGATTTAGAAAAATCTGTGTAGCGCTACGTAATCTCTGTGCACTATATAGCGAACTATTATCATTACTACCACTGCCTACAGAGGAGAGGTAACGTGAGAGATTTGTACAAGGTCAAAGGGATTTTGAATGAGAACGGCTCTCAATTCATTTTGCAACGCCATGCCATACTTTTTTGCACAGTGCTTGATTGGAGCCAATTTCATTCTACAACAGGACAATGACCAGTGCAAGGCTTGTGACTAGGGTCAGGAAGTAAGAGGTCTCCTTATGAAGACTGCCCATTAAGGCCGCTGTGTAGGTTTGTATAAAAGATCACAAATACAGTCTACAAATAGGCGGGTAAACCTACTTAAAATTTGATGACTTTATTCAAAGTAAACCAACTTCTACAAGGCCTTATTTTTCACAGGTTCTCACAATTTTAAGTGTAATTAGGTTAAAATGTGGGATATACCCTATTAGATGAGTTTAATGATTTTCCAGATGCTGTTTGCTGTGTTCAGACATCTGTTTGACCGGTATTAAGCTTGGTTCATCTTGTTTTTCCACCTTAGGGCAGCACAATATTCCACTGAATGCTTATACAGTGGGATACAGTTCGGCCCCCCTCCCCAAAAGCAGGGGATCTGCAGCAGACAGTGATTTGCAGCTGCTGATATTTTGGGGCGTCTCCCATGTGACATAGCTGTTCATGTACACTCACCGGCCACTTTATTAGGTACACCATGCTAGTAAGGGGTTGGACCCCCTTTTGCCTTCAGAACTGCCTCAATTCTTCGTGGCATAGATTCAACAAGGTGCTGGAAGCTCCTCAGAGATTTTGGTCCATATTGACATGATGGCATCACACAGTTGCCGCAGATTTGTCGGCTGCACATCCATGATGCGAATCTCCCGTTCCACCACATCCCAAAGATGCTCTATTGGATTGAGATCTGGTGACTGTGGAGGCCATTTGAGTACAGTGAGCTCATTGTCATGTTCAAGAAACCAGTCTGAGATGATTCCAGCTTTATGACATGGTGCATTATCCTGCTGAAAGTAGCCATCAGATGTTGGGTACATTGTGGTCATAAAGGGATGGACATGGTCAGCAACAATACTCATGTAGGCTGTGGCGTTGCAACGATGCTCAATTGGTACCAAGGGGCCCAAAGAGTGCCAAGAAAATATTCCCCACACCACCACCACCAGCCTGAACCGTTGATACAAGACAGGATGGATCCATGCTTTCATGTTGTTGATGCCAAATTCTGACCCTACCATCCAAATGTCGCAGCAGAAATCGAGATTCATCAGACCAGGCAACGTTTTTCCAATCTTCTACTGTCCAATTTCGATGAGCTTGTGCAAATTGTAGCCTCCGTTTCCTGTTCTTAGCTGAAAGGAGTGGCACCCGGCGTGTTCTTCTGCTGCTGTAGCCTATCTGCCTCAAAGTTCGACGTATTGTGCGTTCAGAGATGCTCTTCTGCCTACCTTGGTTGTAACGGGTGGCGATTTGAGTCACTGTTGCCTTTCTATCAGCTCGAACCAGTCTGCCCATTCTCCTCTGACCTCTGGCATCAACAAGGCATTTCCGCCCACAGAACTGACGCTCACTGGATGTTTTTTCTTTTTTCGGACCATTCTCTGTAAACCCTAGAGATGGTTGTGCGTGAAAATCCCAGTAGATCAGCAGTTTCTGAAATACTCAGACCAGCCCTTCTGGCACCAACAACCATGCCACGTTCAAAGGCACTCAAATCACCTTTCTTCCCCATACTGATGCTCGGTTTGAACTGCAGGAGATTGTCTTGACCATGTCTACATGCCTAAATGCACTGAGTTGCCGCCATGTGATTGGCTGATTAGAAATTAAGTGTTAACGAGCAGTTGGACAGGTGTACCTAATAAAGTGGCCGGTGAGTGTATGTTTAGTTGCATCACCAAGGGAACAACCATGGTATACGTTCAGCAGAGACTGTGGATGGATTTCATACAGGTGTATCTATCTCCCAAAGATATTGGCTACGTTGAACGTTCTTTTGCTGCAGGTTGAAATATTGCTGTCTACTTTGCCATTTCATCCTGTACATATGTCCAGCTGTATGGTGACAAATACTGATCAGATGGAGGTCTCCAGTTGTATATGTCTATATAAACATTTATGTACATCTGAACCCTCCTTTTCCTGTCCATAAGACGAGATGTGAGCTTAGCTTTAGTGTCTTTGTTACCTTCAGTGTTTAACTACTGGAAAAGTTTCAGAAAATATAACCTGTTATGAGAAGGCATGCCATTGCAAACTTGTTACCATGGAGTATATCATTTGTCTTATTCCTGTGACCATGTACTGATTAAAGTTGTATGTAAGAGCAGAGAAATATCCTAATAAGTTTTATCCTTTTGCTGTTAGATGTCAGAAAGGCTGTCAAGATTTGGAGAAGAATGGGAAAGGAAGTGTGTAAATCATCTGGCAGGACACATTGTTACATTAAATGTACACTGCACTGACACAGTTGTCCATGAGAAGTGGTTACAGGAATCCTTCTAAATATCTGCTGGCATTCTTGTACAGCATCACAGTAAGCCCAAAAGCTCTGTTTTCCATAAACTTACATCCAGCATTGCTTGCCTCGAGTTTCTGGCACGGCAAAGACATATCTAAACATCGGATGTCAGACTGTTCATGCGTCACAAATTCCTAGCATTTTGCTTGCTTGCGTTCATGTCATTTTTTTCTCTTTGGGAAATGTATGGGAATAGGAGGGTGACATAATTTGTATATCCATCGAGCAGCTGCATGATCATTTATCATGGCATTGGACACTTTGTAAGGCAGGCCGACGACCCTATAGTTCACTTATCTGCTAGCTGGAGGATATCATGTACTGCAAGTTATTTTTTCTCTTTAACGTGTGGTAAGAAAGCATTGGATTGTGTCTCAAGACATCTTATACACTGCTGTACTTTCTATTGTGTGGGCTCGTGAGCTAACAGCCAGACTTAACCCAAATACAAAGCAATTTGTATGTACAAATTAGTCCATACTAATACTCCTAATCATCCCTGTCCAAATCAACCAGAAATAGGCAGGCAATTCTGATTTCTTATAAATCAGTTTTACAATGTCTTAAGACAGAAAAAAATACTTCTTTCCCTTGCCTGTTACATTCATTACTCACTTTTAGTTCACTGATCCGACTACAGAGACCGAGATATGTAGACGAATTATCAGTTAAGTGTGAATTTGGTTTTAGCTTCTGCCCATTGTAGTCAATGAAAGGGACAGATGTGGTTGGTGGGGGTTCAAAACTGCCAGGAAATTGGCCATACACTGCTGTACAGTGGGTACGAAAAGTATTCAGACCCTTTTAAATGTTTCACTCTTTGTTTCAATGCAGCAAATTGGTAAGATCAAAAAAGTTCTTTTTTTGCTCAATACTGTACACTCTGCACCCCATCTTGACAGGAAAAAAGCCAAATGTTTCACTGATTGTATTTAGCAGGTGAGGAGCAGCGCCTAGTTTTCTCCACACACACTATTAAAGGGAACCTGTCACCAGGAACCGCTGTTTTGTGTCCCCTACATCCACATTTCCAATCACTTTTTATAATAACCCATACATTTTTGGTTACTTGAGAAACTTATATCAAAGTTTACCTGGCTGTCTCTCCTTGGGTGTCCAGTGTCTGCAGGGTTTGTCCATGGAGAAGCTGCCCCCCCCCCACACACACTTTTGTGAAACCGTTACGTCAAAAGCCAGATTCAAGCTAAAAGACCCGCCAATCGCACCCCTCCCTGCTCGATTCTCTCCTCCTTACATCACATTATTCCTCTTGCCTCTTCTTCTCACTGACCACGTCACGCAATTTGCACTGTGCGGCACATGCAGATCGATGCATCGAAGTCAGGATGCACAAGAATTGCATAACGCAGTAAGAGAGGATAAATGTGATGTAAGTAGGGGAGAATGGAGGGGGGGGGGTTAGTGCAATGGGAGTTTTTTTTGGAGTTTGAATCTGGTTGATCAAGTAGCAGTTTTAGGAAGGTGGGGGGAGGGGGACAGTTGGGGGGCTCCTTTCTGTACACACCTTGCTGACATTGGACACCCGTGGAGAGACAACCTGGAATACTTTGATACAAGTTTACCAAGTAATGGGAAGAGTAAAATCATTTTGAAAAAGAAGTAGGTCCAAAATAAGACATTACAGGACAATTACGTGGTGAGATGAAACAATAGGAATGAAGAGCTTGCAGTCTTATACAGCATGCAAATGTGCCAACATTCTGAAGCTTTTTTGTGGTGTAAACAACGGCGCCTATTTGTGGGCTTAACATTATACCAAAACCAAGAAGAACTTTTTATGGTCTAACCTCAGGATAGGCCATTCGATCTTTGATAGGTGGTTGCTGACACGTCCTCTGGTTTGGCCGATAGTGTTGATACTGATAAATAATAATATTCCCACTCTATGTCCTCACATACAAACATTAAGTGTGCTGATGTAAGGATGGACTGACTTTTGTGTGCTGTATGTATTGTGCACTGATATTATTCATTTGTATTAGACCTATAAGACCAGGTGGCATATGTACATTGCAGTCTAACTGCATTCAAGCAAAATGCAAATAAAGGGGTATTCCGGGAATATAACAAAACTCAATGTCATAAGTCACAAAATGGAGCTTAAATAGTTTGATTTTATGATTCACAAAATGTTAAGGGTTTTCTAAAGTAGGTGGAGTTATCACCAAGATGGCCGCCACTGGAAACTACAAGTCCCATGATCCTTTAGTTCTCAGTATCTCCTCTTCCCTCTTATGCTTTGCTTCCAGTGATGATGTAACAGACTGTCCTGCTCTGTTACCATAGTAATGATGTAACTACCATCACTGCACATTACCTCACTGAGATGACATCGCACTACAATGCTGACCATACTGGATGCACTGCAACCGACTGACTGCAGCCAAACATAGTGATGATCACTATGGCTGGTGCAGGTCATGTGATGTGGACATGTGACCATCTTCTGTCCTGTGTCTGTTCAGTATGGGGAATATCAACGGACTGATTAAAGGGCCAATTCTTCATTGCAGTGCATGTCAACAGCATTTTTCTGCTAAGGGGAGCAAAATTTCAAATAACTACTAAGGACCCATTTGTATATGAATTATGCTTATTTCTGGAATACCCCATTAAAAGTCCACATTCTTTGCTTTGATTAAATTATATAATTTAATCATGAAACACTAGCCATGACTATACTAGGTGGTAACTAGGAGCAATAATTTTGTGTATGACTTTCAGTCTCTTACATTATTCTGGAGCAGTTTTGTCACACTTATTGAGAAAACATTATTTGTTCATTGAGGTTAATCAGCATTAATTTATGCACAGCCCTCTTAAGGCTCCACCACTTAAGGTTGGATCATAGTAACACCTCAATTCTTTTACTTTTCAGCCATTCTGTCTTAGGATTGTTGGTGCGCTTGGGGATGAGTTTACTGTTGCATGACCTTGTTAAGATATAGTCTCTATAGAGAATAAACCCCCTCCCCAGCTGTCACTGCCTACTAGTCAACATTCTGTACCTGCGCCAAAGTGCAAACATGTTATTCTTCAAAACTAACCTGGACCAATTGTTCAGCAGGACATAATTTTACATGTTTCCAAAACTGTCCTAAGGCAGTACAAAGTGGTCTGTATCTGAGCACTAATTAAAACATAGCTTTTATTACTTAATTATAATTAAATGTGAAAAGGAAGTGTGAGAGAGACTTCTTTTATATTAAAAACACAAAAAAGTCTGACTCTTGTAAGTTATAGCTGGAACTGAAATTAGTACCACTATTAATAATGTGTTATTTCAATATATCTGGAACTCGACTCGCACATAAACAACACTAATCGATAGTTAATAACAGATTATAATATTTGATATATAAGCATATTCCCACAACCATTTAAGGAAGATCTGTTACACTTATGTGGGGATTGGGAATTGTCACAGTAAACTTTAATTCAATTCACACTTCATTAATCAGAATAGCCCTGTTATAGCATTGCGATAGTAAATGAGTCTCCTGTCTCTACTCCAAACTATCTATGGATGGCAATGCAAACATGGAGACAAAGACAAGACAAAAACAGAGCGGGATAGTCAAATATGGATCAAAACCAAAAGGACAACACAGACAAAATCACTAGGCAATCAGATAAAAGGGAATACAGGCAACCGGTCAAAAATACCAAAATACATAATGACAGAATAGCACAGCTAACTTACTAAGTACACGATTATAGCAGACCAAGGGTACTGTCCACAAGACCTTATGATAATCCACAGCCCTGGCCTTTAAGGTGATTGGATCAGTACTCTGAAATCAGACAGGATGGCAATGAGACTGGAGAGATATTCTGTCAATCACAGCAGGTTAACTATTAGTGAACCAGAGCAGAGTCTGCAGGAGACAGATGGGCATTCTGTAAATGAATCAAGATTACCTGGAAAATGAATACACCAGTGTTCAGACTAACAAGAGGCAGAGTGAAACAAACTGACACTATAAGTGCATCCTCAGCTGTACTCTACAGAGAGAGGGTGACACAGGCACAGATATGACATTTTTCAATAGTTCTTTCATAAACATTTAAAGGTTCACCAGTTTTGGGATCTGTTTTTTGTCAGTATTTATTTAGATTTATCCGGTAACTGTAGAAAGTAATTTTCCAGTGTCCTTAAGTGTTTTTTAAGTACATAAATTAAAACAGTGATCAGTTACGTGAAGTATAGTAATAATACAGTGTAAGATGTGTTGTGCAAAGTTGCAAGTGAAAAGAGGCATTGATTGACAACTGCAACAATTGTTGTCATTGTACTGAAGTTTTGACAGTGACATCACAAATAACATGGAAAAAAAAGGTATTTTACTGAATATATTTCGTCAAGTAGTAAAATATAAGGGTGATCCGTATACACTTACTAAATTGGAACACACCTTTCTCTTAGAACTATTAAGCTTGTAGGGGCTTTGGATGTAATAATCTTTATAATAATAATAATATTTCGTAGCACTTTACAAATCATAGGAGGATATATACAAATACAATAAATATGAAAGAGCACAAACATTAATATGGAACAAAAGGAGTCGGGTCCCTGCTTGCAAGAGCTTGCAGTCTATGACAAAGAATGGGCAGCACAAGAGGTAAAAAATAAACACAAAGTTACGAAAATAGTAGAAATTGAAGCACAGAGGAGATTTTACAAATTGCAAAAGTTATTCGTTTTCTATGATTACAGTTTATTTGCATAGGTCTGCACAACCCTCTCAGTAAGAAGGAAATAACTTTGACATGGACCCTTGGACAGGAAATATGCCAGGGCACAGAGTTTATTTTCAAAGTCAAAGTCCAGGCTGTCGCGCTTCACATATTCCTAACCAAAAAGGTTAATGAGCAATCTGATTTGTGCTCGCTCGGTGAAAGATGTCCCCTGCTCCAACTTCTAATGTATTGTCATTCAGAGGCTGCTAAGAGCTGCTCAGCATTCCATGCTTCAGTGGAAAGAGACAGGATTACAAGCCCTAGCTTCCTGCCCTTCTATCTACACTGGATCACCATGTCAAAAACATCCTGCTTAAATTGTGATTCTCCTGTTTTATGGCTGATGAAAACCTCTTGGATATCAACCAGCAAACTTTCCAGACCTCCTGTCAAAAATGTAAATTACAAAAAGGGAACACTGGAAGAAACTCAAAGGATTTGCAGTTCCCTATGTTCCTGTTAGGCTAACTATAAACAATAGCCGCACAAACAATATTCTTAATATGTTTCTCTACTGCAAAACCTTATTTTTTTAGTGGAACATAATGCAGACCTTTCTTGCTACATGACCATAGCATCTTTATACTATGATGTGGCATAGATTTTCTATCCCTTGTCAGGTCCAAAATCTTAAAGGTAATCTGGCATCAAAATCTAGCATGATACAACATGGGCACTTACTCATAGATCCAGGCATTATTGTGGTAATTCTCTAATATGTGTTATCCATGACCTCCTCCTTTGTAAAATCAACATTAAAAATTATTTTAATGAGTGAGAAAGGGCTCTAGGGGGCATTACCAGTAACTCTCCATAATACATTGTTCTGATGCATTCTCCCACTGAGTGAGATTACAGCAGCCATGGAGTCAGGTCAAGTAAAATAAACTATTAAATACCACTGAAATGATTCAGTTTGCTGAGGCATATTTACAATAGCATAGGCTATAGGAACCTTTCACCAGCTTAAAATGACATTCGTGGTGATAGGTGCGCTCTATCAACAATGATACTTTGGGTACAGGAAAATGCCTATCCTCTTTTTCTTCTCATCCATCTCACCCCACTTTAAAAAAAAACTAAAAGCAGCTCACCCCACTATATTCACAGCCCCCTTATATTGGGAATTGAATATCCTTTGTAGAATTCCTTCTTTCATCTTAAAAGCCGCATTGTCTGCAAATCCACATGCAAATGAGCTGAAGAGAGTCACTTTTTACCAGAGATGAATCTTTGAGAGACTGGAGGGCAAACATCACGTCAGATTCCCCATATTGGGTTCCATAGCAGCTAGAAACACAGAAACTCAGTGTCTCTGTGTTTCTGTCTGCACTGCAAATAAAGACCCAATTCCTAAATATTTTTTAACCTTCCCATATCTGTGGTTTTCTGGAACACAGACCCAAAAGCCTAATGAGAATTGAAATATGTAAATATCATATTTGATATATCAGAGTTGTAGCTGCTTTAGAGCCCAAGAACGAGGTGTCTAAATTGGTACTTCCTTCCATCCTCTCGGCCGAACTCATCATGGGCAAAAAGTGAATGTTTTCAGCTCATTTTCATAAGACTTTGCAGGTAATTTTTAACAGATGAAAGGGGCAGATTTATGATATCTCATACTCTACTTGATGATAACAAGTTCACTTAAACCCCTTACCTTTAAAAGCATAAAATTGATGTAATCTTCTCCCTTCAAAGGGTCTACAGCGGTCAGCCTCCTTGTAAAAAGGCTCTGTAATAAGCTCCGTAAGATATACAGTGCAATGCAAGATGTATTATTGTAGAATAATTGCACCTGATAATATACCTAACCTTAATAGCTATCCCGTATACTTGGATGTTACTATGGACAGGATGCTGGTACTGTTTTTTTTCCTATTGTGAGTTTTGTACTATACCTTTTAAATAAATATTTTAGCTTTTTTTTTATTTTTACTTGAATACATTATAACATGTAATTCTTTCACAGCTCTGGTGCTGGAAATGTAGCTGACCGGGTTTTAGCACAACTTTTGACAGAAATGGATGGAATAGAGCAACTGAAAGATGTGGTGATATTGGCTGCTACAAATCGCCCTGATTTAATTGACAAGGTAAGACTAGACTTTTTTTATTCTGCATCAATTCCCTTTACATTACATTCTTCTAACCCAACTTTAGCTGCCATTTTGAATGATTGATATCCAGGATGTCATAGCATTGATAGAAATATACTGTAGGGAAAATAAGTATTTGATGCACTGCCAATTTTTCAAATAAGAGACTTGTTTGGAGGAAGACAAAGGATGAGTACAACCCTAAGAACACCATCACAACCATGAAGCTGGGTTGGAAACATCATACTTTGAGGGTGCTTTTCTGCAAAGGGGACATAACAACTACACTATATTGAAAGAGGATGGATGGAGCCAAGTATTGGAATATTTTGGCCAATAACTTTCTTCCATTAGTAAAAGTATTGAAGATGGTTTGTGGCTGGGTTTTCCAACTTGACAATGACCTGAAACAGCCCCGGCAACCCAGTAGTGGCTCTGTAAGATTGATTTCAAGGTGCTGGAGTGGTCTAGCCTGGCTCTAGACCTGAACCCAATCAGAAGTCTTTGGAGAGAGTTGAAACTCAATGGGGCACATTTACTTACTTGGTAATGAGTTCACTGAAAGTGCATTGTCCGTCTATAATGCAGCATACACCGATTCACTAAGATCGTGCGCCTGAAATAATGAATTTGTTGCTTCCCCCTCAGGTCCGTCAGAGTTCACCATCTTTTTTGTGGTGCATCTTAACCCCTTACCGATGCACGCCGTAGTAGTATGGCGTTCGTCGGGTCCCGGTGCATGGAGAGGGCTCACGGGCTGAGCCCTCTCCATGGTCGGTATGTCTTTGCTGCATATCGCAGTTCACCATCTTTTTTGTGGTGCATCTTAACCCCTTACCGATGCACGCCGTAGTAGTATGGCGTGCGTCTGGTCCCGGTGCATGGAGAGGGCTCACGGGCTGAGCCCTCTCCATGGTCGGTATGTCTTTGCTGCGTATCGCAGCAAAGACTTACCGGTAACACCCGCGATCGGTGCTATGTTGTTGATCGCCGCCGTCAACGCATGGGCGCCACCATGTTGCCAAGGATTGTCACTTCCCATGACGTCATCGGGGAGCGCCGATCCGTCGCCATGAGAGCCTCGAGTCTTCAGAAGACCGAAGGCTGTCTGGTTTTAACCCTTTCATTACAATGTGCTATCTGCATATTGTAATGAATGAGGAGGGGAATTCCCATATACTGCCATACTGTAATATGGCAGTATATGGTAGGATTGATCAGTCAACCTAGGGTTAAAGTACCCTATGGAGTCTGAAAAATAGTATAAAAATCTAAAACTTCAAATCATCCCCCTTTCCCTAGAACTGATATAAATATAAATAAACATTAAAAATAAAAAACACATTAGGTATCGAAGCGTCTGAAAAGGCCCAATTTATCAAAATATAATAACGGTTTTTCACTGCATTTAACCCCTTAATAAAAAAAACGCCCAAAGTTGAAAATGGCACTTTTTTTGCCATTTTAAAAAATATATAAAATTCTTTAAAAAGTGATCAAAAGGTTGTACAGTCCTAAAAATGGCAGCATTGAAAACGTCATCAAAAGTCTCAAAAAAATTACACAATCCACAGCTCCGTACACCGAAGTATGAAAAAGTTCTCAGCGCCAGAAGAGGTTTTAATTTTTGTAAATGTATGAAAATATTATACAACCTATACAAATTTGGTATTCCCATGATCGCAAAGACCCAAAGAATAAAGTAGACATTGGGGGCGCACAGTGAAAGCCTTTAAATCTAAGCCCATAAGAAAACATTGCAAATGCTTTTTTTTCACCATTTTCACTGTATTTGGAATTTTTTTCCCGCTTCCCAGTACACGACATGGAAAATTAACTACCATCACTATGAAGTGCAGTATGTTACGCAGAAAACAAGCCATCACAGAGCTCTTTACGTGGAAAAATAAAAAAGTTATAGATTTTTGAAGGTGGGGAGTGAAAAAATGAAAAACGGCCAGGTCATGAAGGGGTTAAACAGATTCTAAAACTTAAATACGGCGCTCTGTCCGAATCAGTCGGACCAGCCAACGACACCCCCCCCCCTTATTTGTGTCGCATTGAAGCTAGCGCCGCTGCGCCACAAAAAGACTCGCCACGAAAGCGGTGCACAGTCCAACAAAAGTGCGCAGTGCAACCCTTAGTAAATGAGCCCCATAGTTGTACAGCTACAGTAGTGCAAACTTGATTATGAAATACAGGAAATGTCTGAACTCTAATCGCAAAGATTCCTGTACCACATGTTAGGGTGAGATTTTCTATTGTATCAAATACTATTTTCATGCAATACAATGTAAAATAGTTATGTAAATTAATTATTCAAAAATCATTCAAATAAAGCGTACCTAGGATAAATCTCTGTTCTTTGCAGATGTGAAAACTCATAAAATCTGCAGGGTCAAATACCCTATATAATCGCATATAAGCCGAGTTTTTCAGCACAATTTTTGTGCTAAAAAAAGCCCCACTGGCTTATACTCGAGTATATAAAAAAAAAGTCATTACTCACCCTTTGGCACTGTCTCCTGGCATCCTCTTCTGCCCGCAGCAGGTCTTAGGGTTCCTGGCCGGGCCGGCAGATGCATGCCTAATGTGGTTTTTCATTATAGAACTTAATTCCTGACTGTGACTTTAAGTGTGTCTCGGGTTCTGTTTCACATGGAAACACTTTCCTGATATGATATAAAAGGGGAGATTAACCTTTGAATGGGACACCAGAATTGTATTTGTAGGTTTAAGACGTATGACCGTTAGATGTGAGCCACCCGTCAGCCTATCAGCTGAAAGTAGAAAGAGCTGCAGAAGGCACATGCAAAAGTATATGCACCCTCTATCTCTGTCTTTGAACACAAAAAAAAAATTGTGAAGGATTGACACTATGCATTTTTATAACATATTTTAGTAAAGATTTATTCAATTTTGCAGCTTAATAAAAAATATGTTAGTGAGAAAATTGACCAGAAAAGCTAATGTTTTCACATTTTTATTTATTTGTCTGCTAATTCTATGAAAAAATCTTATTCTAGCAAGATTATTCTAGCAAGTCTCACATGTCATGAGAAAATGAAATGAGAAAAAAAGTCATTATGTAAAGTAGTTCCAAAAATATTGTCATTTAAATTGGATCAGAACAGAACTGAAAATATTGACCTGGACATTCAGGCACCAATGACCCTTGGTCATTAAGGGGTTAACTATTAAACTATTACAGTAGGTTGCAAAAATATTCATACACCTTGAAGTTCTCTTCATATTTAAATACAACATTTACAGGTAACGTCTCAAGTAATGGTTGTGAGTAAAGACAAGGATACACTCTCTTCCTTATTAGAATACTAAAAAGCCACTATCAGATGCATTGTGTTCCAACCGGGGAGAAAGGGTATGACAACCAGTGCATGATGTGCCCAGCTATAATAAATCCCCCTATGTGTTGATAGGTTAGCAGTTGTGCCATACTCCATCAGTTCACATATGATGGAATAAACAGCGCTCTGCGAGATGTTCTGAGCTTACGCTGTTGTGTCTTATTATTTAAAGACCTTACCATGCAACACCTGATATGTCTGGTGTATTCCTTGGTTTTTATGATGCTGCTTGTTTTCTTATGTTCTCTAACAAACCTCTGCGGCCTGCACAAAACACCTATAGATACAAATAAGTTACAAACAGCTGTACTCTATTAATGCATACGCAGACTACAATTTGTATTTTTTTTCCAGTGACAATATTTGAAAAATCATGTATTTCTACTATACAAAACATTGTGCCCTTTGCAGCAGGTCTACTGTATAGCAATTCAACACCCATTCCCTCAAAGAGATCTTTATATATTTCTGTATTCTAAATTCATATGTATTCTTAGCTACATTCTTCTTGGTGTGTTTGCTCATGTTTAAGGGTCAGTTTTCAATGCCCCATCATAATGAAGATAAGGAGTGTCATAGGACACTGAGTACTGCATTGTAAGTCCCTTAGAGTTGTCGAAAAATGGGATTACTTTGTCTCCTATTGAGCTGGATGTTAAATCTCAGGCACATTAGCAGGGATGCAAAGCACAAGGCACAAAATAAAGACCAAGTCTGCTGCCTGTGATGGCACCCTGGGGCCCTTGACAGCCTTTCTCCACCTTATCACAGAGTGTAGAAAAGATGCATCCTCAAGTGTCCAATTTACATAAGAATGACAGGATGTGATTGGACAAATGAAGATGAATGAAAGGCGGTGATGTCAGTCAGATCCATTGTCTGAAGATGGATTGGGGGTCTGAGTTCCATCAGGCTTCAGGGGCTTCCTCATAGTACAGAATCACAGCAGAAAGGACACCAAAACACAAAGGGGCTCATTGAATGCCAGACAGATGGGAGTTTATATTTTCTTAGTAGCTGTCATTTGCTCTGATCACGTAAGCTTAGAGTGTCTTCATTAAAATAAACACTTGCATGACAGGTTTATGATCGATTTCTTGGTTATGTGAATTAAAGGAAGACAGAATCTCTTTTTGCCTACTGACGCAAGTTTTGTAATGCCGCTGTACTTCTTAGTCAGGTGAACGCATGGCACAGAAATGTTATGTGCACTTTCTCCATGTTTCTACTAGATGGGAGGGATTTATGTTCCCAAAACCCAATTTCTTTATTTGTAGAACATTGGTTAGCCACCAAATACTTAAATATAGCGTATGTAGTGTTATGTTTGACTGTATTCAATTCCCCATGTCTGCTTGTTATTGAGCTTTAACAATGCGTCTGGGGGTCAGATGGAACCTCCCTTAAATTCCCCATAAGTGTGGAGGGAGGGGTAGCTGCTACACACAAGACTAGTGTAATCTGATTGTTCAACACTGACTGGCATTACAGATTAACTATCTTACAGATAAACTTTTGACAGTTTGCTGGTATACAGCACTTCTAAGTTAACAGTAAGCCAAGGACGAAAGACATCTACAATGATGGAAGTAGTTATCTCCAGTAAATTTAAAGGCCATCCAGAAAGTTTATTCACAGGTAGAAAAGTCCCAACTGTTGACCGTCTCTGGTTAGATGTCCCAGCCAATTTGACTGAAAGTTAGAATGTGCTCAGAGAAACTGCACAAGAGTTGCATCCCACAATGAGTATAATAAGTCTTCAAGTTCATAACAATAGAGTTAAAAAAGACTGAACAAGAATGGCTAGTTCAAAAGTGTCGCCAGGAGAAAGCTTCCATTTTTCCCAGGATTTTTTTAAATTGCTCAGCGGTTGTCATATTCGTTGTATTCCTAGTAAACAGTTAATAGGAACTGCAGCATTTGGAAAACTGCTGTGACTTCTTAATGTCTGCCAATAGTGCATGTTCTGGAATACCCATATAGTTTGCCCTGAATAAACCACTAGATTTTTGTGAAAATGGCCTATGGGCATTTGGGATCACGCAATTAAATGTTTGGCCATAATGCAGAGCACCATATTTGGGGAATGCTTAACATCTTATTCCAGTTGTTAAAGGGGCTGTCAGAATTATGAAAACTTTTTATTTATGGCTTTGGAGGCTGAGAAAATAATAAAGAGCTGCTTCTCACATCCTCTGTTGCTCTGTTCAGCAGACCACTGTTTGTATATGCGCACCTTCTTTAGAAGGAGTTTCAGGTGATGTCACCACTGGCCTCTGTATACAAACAGAAGCTGGCAGTGATGGGCAGTGCCATGATTGAATGGGAATGCTAGAGAGGTGAGTATGAGCTCTTTTTTTATTATTTTTTTGTCAATATATAGCCATGGGGGTAATTGCAGTAATTGGGTTGACCATGAACTCCTGGAATGGACATCAATTATTGTAAATTGCAAGATCTAGAGAGGAACGCACAGATTTTCTGATATAAATAATATAAGTTCACTAAACACTAAATGATAATATAGTAATATATGTAAGCCTGTACTTCAAAGTAATTAATATGTTAAAACACAATTTAAATATCAACCTTTTTCATTATATTTTTTTATATAAATTACAAAATTAAATATAAACACATTTTTCCCAAAACTTTATGGGAGTATGGGAAGAGAAAAATTGGAGAATTAAAAAAAAAACATATTATAATTTAGGTTATAACTATTTCATACAGTTAACCATTAATGAGTACAAACTGTGTCCCATCATGGTTGGCATAGTCTTTAATCTATGTTGCACAGTCGAAGACCACTTTCACACTAACCTATGAAACTGGCCATTCGCAACGCATACGGGTTGGGTACAGGTAGCATACCTTCCCATAACTTTCCATGCCTTTCAAAGGGCAATATGCCCACCATACCTTCCGTACTGGGGGGGAAACATAGAACAGGCTCTATCTTCCTCTGTAAGTACAGGCATATGCCGCACTTTTCCTTATGGAGAGGGGTGAGCTGTGCCAATCCTCTCTCCACCACACTGCCATGTGCTCACCCGGCCCAACTGAGATGCACCAACATTATTTAGAGACTTGGCCTCGAGGCTGTTCAAGACTTGTATACTTGTATACTAGATATACCTGATACTTCAGCTCTGTTGTGTCGATCCAAGTGCCTTTTAATATCCATAAATTAAGTTAAGTTAGCATTGCATTGCAAAAATTTGTAAATCCAATCAAATGTGGTTAACATGGTGATGGTGTAAATCTAGCACAGTTAAAAATGCAGTTACTGCACTTCTAGTTAAAAAAAAAAAAAAAGGGGCAGAAATGTCTGATTGTGAAGACGTTCACACTTTCCCCTTAATAAGAAAAGAAATGTCTGAATGTCCCTATATTTCTATAAATTGAAATAATAAAATAATTTAAAATTAATGGACTGTGATGAGTTCATTTTTACATTACATGAAAAAGAAAATGAATGAAATATAATGCCAAACATACCTAATACATAATGTAATGATACAACGCTATAGCACAGTGGTTAATATTACTGCTGCGCAGCACTGAAGTTTTGTATTCATATTTTTAAAAAATGTTAAAAAAGCCAATGTTAATTTATTTTAAAACAATGAATAAATAGTGGAGCAAGCCTGAAATGAAAACGTAGTGGCTAGCAGTTATTTGCTGCTGTCCTTTACTCTGACAGCGCTCTGGAATATAGTGGCGCTATATAAATTAAGGTTTATTATTCTGAATATTTTTTATTATGCGAACTCTCATTAATGAATGACAGCCATTGACCATTTTTTACTTAGTCACTGCCTGCCTGCTGACAGTAGGTGGCATTGCTGGCAGCTTGCCAGTGTTTTCCTGCTTGCACACCTCACTGAGCAGTTCACATTGCTGTGAGCACCTGTACAGTCAGACGGCAGGGAAATGGCTTCTACAAAATGCTAGTTTTATCATTTTGTTTAGGGTTGAGAATTTTAATATTTACTATTCTGTAATCACACATATTTGCGTTTATTTGTTTTTAATTATAACAGGTAGAATTACAATACAAACAGTCAATGGCAAACAATTGCATCCTAAACAGCAACATACATAAACTTTTCCCTTACAGTTAACATACAGGCAGGAGAGGCAATGTACTATTCTGTAATCTTGTCAAAGCTTATTAGACATGAATGGGAGTGCTCTGCTCCTGAACGTCCAAGCTCATTTGCATGTACTGCATTAATAACAAAAAAATTATATTTCTCTTATTTTGAACCACAGATTATCTTTAAAAAAAAATATTTACATTTAGCATTGTTTGTGCCTATTCAAGGTACAAAAAAAAACGTGAGACTATTTTATTCATATTGCCACAGATAAGTGCAGAGAAAGATGAATCAATTTCCCAGTGTTTATCTACCTTATATTGCAACTTTTATATCCTCTTTCTCATCTGAATGAGAATTGTTTAGGTAATCTGCAAGTCAACGTGCAATTGGATTGGCCAAAATATTAGTTAAAAACATATACAGGTGGTCCCCTACTTAAAGACACCCGACTTATTGACAACTCCTAGTAAAAGACGGACCCCTCTGCCCACTGTGATCTTTGGTGAAGGTCTCTGGATGCTTTCCTATAGTCCCAGACTGCAATAATCAGCTGTAAGGTGTCTGTAATGAATCTTTTTTGATAATCCTTGGCCCCATTACAGCTACATTTTTGAAAATCCAATTGTCACTGAAGCAAAAAAAAATTTTGTCTGGAGCTACAATTATAAAATATTCAGTTTCAAATTACATACAAATTCAACTTAAGTACAGACCCAAGGAACCTTTCTTGTACGTAACCCGGGGGACCACCTGTATTATAAAACATAGAAATCCAAGTATATAGCCAGTCCATCTTTTAGAGCACAGCAGGTCATTATCCAGTATTTATTCTTTCTACTGTAGTGGGTGCTATGTATTAAGCAGTGGTTTTAGCCGTCAGAAGGTTCAGAGAATGACATAGTATGAGTTAGAGTAGAGGGCTCATGTCCTGGCTGCTCTGTAGAAAGCAGAGGAATAACATGGCCATGCGTAAGGTGGCCAAGTGAGGATTTCAGTTTTGGAGCTATTGATACAGTAGTTGGGGGACGCCTCTTCTGTAGTTTAACTTCTGCCACTGGAAGCAGTTGGCCTATGTGTGTTGCAGTACGATGGAACATATCTGGTTTTGCCTGTTTATTTCCATTTCCCTGTCATCAGGTTCAGGGGGCTTTACTTGTTTGGAACTTATTACAGTGCTGAAGCAGCGAGGGCTTTTCCTGAAGTACAGCTAATAAATATCTCCCAGGTGTTCAACAGTGATTTTTTTTAACTGCTTGATTGTCAGATCTTTATAGAAGAGCAGTAAATCAGCGGCCCCAGCCTTCAGGCCCAGGTATAATAAAAGCAGGTGCTGACAGCTGAAGTACACTGCCACTTTTTGGGAGGAGATTTATTGCAGGGAGAAGAGAGCTTGCCTTTTTAAAGTCCCCTCATTTTGGAAATGATTCTGCTTCATTAGAGGGAAATGGAAGGCAAAATTATAAGCTGCTGTTATATGAAAGAACATTTTGTATTATACACAAGTAATAGATATTTAGTTGTGAATGTGCATCAGAAAGGAAAGAGTTAGGGTTTGGAAATGGTTAGAAAAGTGCAGACAAATAACCCAATGTCAAGTAGTTGCATGTGTCCTGCAGTGATTATTGGTCTACTTTATGTGTATGAGCAGAATGTTTTTCATCTTTTACATGTAAAAACCATAAGATTAGCATTGGATTTTATTTCTGGTGTACTAAGAATCAAAAATTACCTAAAACGGCAAAAGGGCACAAGTGTATTAAAACTAGTGCAAGGACAGAGTGGTAAATTTGCCGAACAACCAATGAGAACGAACTGTAAGTAATTTAGAATTTTTGGTAATTGTTGCGTGGATCTTGTCTTAGTGTCTGATGTGTAGCATACAAGAAACATAAATGAAGAACAAGTAAGTAATAGAACCAGCAATCAAATTATCATTAACAAGCTTAATACATAAATAAAAAAAATACATACGGTAATTTAAATGCATGGACAGCAATGAGATAAGAGATGAACAGTTATCAGGGTAAATATAACTCAAGAAGTAATTAGATTCAGTTGTAAAAGACTAGTATCACATTGGGCCTTCCCCCAACAGATCCACATGAGGAGCCCCATTGCCGTAAGTTGGATCCCACCAACACTCCCACAAATCTCTGCCAATGTTTTTTTCAATTTTTTTTTGCTTAATTTCATATAAAGTAGAAGGTAAACTTTTATTTTTATCCTGATCCATAGTTATAAGGGCACAATGTTTGGCTCTGCCAATAAGCTGGCACGGCCCCCTCAGCATGGAGGCAGCTTAAGGGGTAATGTAACTGTAATTCCCGACCATTGGCTAGAAATTGCATTTATTTCAAGGCCAGAAAACTGGCATAGAAGCCTTGATAAATCTCCACCTTAGTGCCTATAAGCCAGCAGTACAAAAAATGGGCAGGAGTTTCATGGCATATGTTTAGAAATGTAGGGAAAAGGAATACAGGCAGTCCCCGGGTTATGTACAAGATAGGGTCCGGAGTTTTGTTCTTAAGTTGAATTTGTATGTAAGTCGAAACTGTATATTTTATAATTGTAGATCCAGACAAAAAAAAAAATTGGCCCCATTGATAATTGGAGTTTAAACATTTTTTGCTGTAATGGGACCAAGGATTATCAAAAAAGCTTCATTACAGACACCTTACAGCTGATTATTGCAATCTGGGACTATAGTAAAGCATCCAGAGAGCTTCACCAGAGGTCAGAAGGGTCTGTCTGTAACTATGGGTTGTCTGTAAGTCGGGTGTCCTTAAGTAGGGGACCGCCTCTATATCATTTTACTAAGAATTGTGTGAAATGCTAGGAATTGGAATATTTGTTATTAAGTGGTTATTAAGTGGTTTTCCTTTAAGACTGTAAGAACATTGGATGAATGCTTGTTTACTTCTTGCAATCTCCTTATTTCCTGTAGAATATTATAAAAATATGTTTTTATGAAATGTTGAAAACATGTAATGCATTTTTGTCCAGATTACTTTATTCCCATCATACTTTAATTTCCTTGCATTGTGAGTTGTTCTCTTGTTAAATTAAATCCAGGAACCATGAAAATACTTTCATAACAATTTGACTTTTAATAACGGTTTCCACAGTATTTTAAAGTATAAAGGGAGCAGTATTAAAAATATGATAGTTAAAAACATAAATGTTACATTCCAGTAAAATGTTGTTACAGGAATCACGAGCATAAAGGAGTCCAGGTAATAAGCCTGCATGGCTGCGGGAATGTCATATTCCCCATTGCATCCCTTGCAGAGGCTGACTCAGTGCCAGACAGGATATTGTGAATGGCCTCTGAGAGAATTACATGCACATTGTACCTGTATTAAGCTGCCAGTGCCTAAAGATCAGCAACAAAATTATGTCTAGTTCTGCACAAGACAGTTCTGCACTAAGGCTCCTTTAGTCCAACAGACAATTTCATTGTGAGTGTCACCTGATGAACTAGTGCATTTAATTACTGATTAATGTGGACTTCATGATATGTGTTAAGTTAATACAATTTTCCAAAAATTAGCACAAACTAAATCTAGCGACGAGCCCAGGATTAATGTAGACCAAACTGGCAAATTTCTTGTAATTGGCTCCTCTTGACTGTCCAGCGACAACTGCTTTTATGTTCCCACGTCCAGAGGTGCCCTGCAGCATTTGTTCCCTCTCTGAATCAAAGCATGTGTCTTCAGTGGAGCCGATTGAGGCGTATTTTGGGAAAGGCAGAAGAAATCGACCTATAGCCTGGCATGTCCTTGCATGTTTGGCAACAAAGAGGACATTTCTGAATCTTCTGGCTCAAACAAGAGAATAGTCAGGTGGATGTAAATTTTCAACACTTTATAGATCATCTTCAGCTCTGCCAATATGAGAATGTCCAAGGTTGGGAATCGAAGCCTTGTACAGGCAGTCCCCTACTTAAGGACATCTGACTTACAGAAATCCCCTAGTTACAGACGGACCTCTCTGGCCACTGTGACCTCTGGGGCAGCTCTCTGGGTTCTTTACTTTAGTCCCAGACTGCAGTGATCAGCTGTAAGGTGTCTGTAATGAAATTTTATTGATAATCCTTGTTCCCAATCCAGCAAAAAATTTTGAAAACCTATTTGTCTCTGTACCTCCAGACAATTTTTTTTTAATCCCAATTATAAAATATACAGTACAGGGAAGTTTGAGAATCACTGGTCTAGAGCTTTCATATAAATGTGGAGCATCTAAATAGTCTAGCAGAGGGATACAGTTATTTATTTTAAAATGGGGTTTAAAGCTTAAAAATACGGTTTTTAAGATTTGTTACAATAGAGATTATTATATGCCTCAATTCTTTTGCATTTCCTATACGATTTATTTTTAAATTGTGGTTCTTTTAGTAAATGTGCATTGATGTAGCGAATTAGGAGAACTAAATGTACTGGTAAATGACAGAGTTTAATTCTTTTTATAGTGCCATGTTCATTTATTCCAAGACCCCGAACCACATAAAACGCTGCAGTGTGTTCTACGAACCATAGTTACTGGGAAAGTGTCCTGAAATAAAACATTTCTTTCATTTCTGTAGTTTAGTATTTTGTAGTAATGGCAGTAGTCTGGAATTCTACTATTTTTAGTTCAATTTTTATATTAAAACATACGGTACATATTAATAAAGCATATGGCATGTCTACAGCATAAAACCATAAATTCAGCATTGATGTATGAACATGCTAAGCCCTCATTTACACAAACATTGTTTTTATCTGTGAGCCATCCGTTGACTTCATGGATAGCACACATATAAATGCATTTCTATGGGCTCATAGAACAGCTCGAGCTTCAAAACTCAGAGCTGGTCCTATTCCTACCTGTGTTTGCGGCTTGGGAAGTCTTTTCTATGATCATTGTCATGTGAGCAGATATCACACTCATGACACATGGACCACAGATCTGTTATTTAGGGTCTGTTAACTGCACATGTGCTGGGAGCCTCAGACTGTTAGGACTACACAATTTTTCAAAGGCAAGTGTAAAAGACTAACAGGGACCAGTATGTTCCTAATCACAGTTATCTGTTATGCTGTCTGCATCTTCTCCCCTTGTCTCCCCTTGGGGACTGCTGTCCTGCACTGACAACATTATGACAATTGGGGACAATGAGGCATGACTTGACCATGGTGCTGTGAGGGCCAGTTATTTTCATGCACATTATTTTTTA
Source organism: Engystomops pustulosus (assembly GCF_040894005.1). NCBI lineage: Eukaryota > Metazoa > Chordata > Amphibia > Anura > Leptodactylidae > Engystomops > Engystomops pustulosus. Next base: position 215,551,530 of record NC_092411.1, read on the forward strand.
AAAAACAGAATAACACAAATATTACTGATCTATTAACATTTCTCTTGACTGCAATGGATTTTGTCACTATTCTGTTATTTTGATATGTAGATATGTAGATAAGTAATCTATACTACCACTATTTTATGTTTTATGTTTTACGTTTTCCATATGTTTCCGAAATGAATAGAAAATATAGTTCAGACATTGACAAGTTGGATTGACTTGATGAGCACTTTTTGCGTACCATTTGGTGAAGCTGCTCCCACAACAGCTCAATGGGATTGAGATCTGGTGACTGGGCTGGCCCCTCCGTTATAGATAGAATAGCAGGTGCCTGCTTCTTCCCTAAATAGTTCATACATAATTTGGAGGTGAGCTTTGGGTAATTGTCTTGTAGGATGAAATTGGCTCCAATCAAGCGCTGTCCACAGGATATGGCATGGCATGGCATTGCAGGATGATAGCCTTCCTTATTCAAAATCCCTTTGACTTTGTACAAATCTCAAACTTTACCAGCACCAAAGCAATTCCAGACCTCCTTCACATGACCTCCACCATGCTTGACGGATGGAGTTAGGCATCTTCCAGCATCTTTTCAGTTGTTCTGCACCTCCCAAAAATTCTTCTGTGTTATCCAAAGACCTCAAACTTAGATTCATCTGTCCATAACACTTTTTTCCAATCTTTCGCAGTCCAATGTCTGTGTTTGGCGGGTACTATTAAATGAAGCTGCCAGTTGAGGACCTGTTAGGCGTCGGTTTCTCAAACTAGCTGGCATAGATATATACATTTTTTCAATTGGATGTTTTTAAAAAAAATGTATCTGTGTGAAGATAATTTCCCATAAATGAAGCCATATTGTCCCTCAGAAGCAAGATATCCGCCTTGGATATGACCACCCCTGCATCCTGGCAACCCTGCAGGCCAGATCTACACTATTGATGCCTGACTGACCACCCTGATACAACGTTCATTAACACATTACGGCTGTGGGATATGAAGTAATTACCTTCCTTTTTATATTCAAAATTCAAAAACAATTAGTTTCTTAGGGGCCATATGACTACATTTATGGGAATTTATCTTCGCCCAGCATTATTATTTAAAATAATATCCAATTGACAAAATCTATCTATATGGCAGATGAATTTAATTAAATGTGAATGTGCAGATGAGAATACCAATTAATTATCCTTTATAAACATGTACGTTTTCAGAGTTCCACATGTGTGTGATGTGTATAAAGTGTATAGATTGTGTTGTGTTTTGCGTTAAAATAAAGTGTTCTTCATTACTTGTTCTGTAGCTAAAGTCCCTGTTGTAGCCATCCAGTGCTGTACATTAAGAAAAAAAATGTTTAGTTATAAGGTGCTTAGATATCATGCTTTGTCTGCTTGGCTGGCACTTGGTGGCACTGCATGCCCTTACAAGTCAGGGGATGCTTTTTTTTTTCTTTCTTTTCTAGTAGTTGCGTGCACAGAGGAGCCCACTGTGTTATTTCAAACAACGTCTACAATCATAATAATCACCCATTTCCGAAAAGCTGTGGAGAATGTTACGAATGTACACAGTTCAGTACAGAAAGTCAGGAAGGGGGAGTGCGTTTGGATAGGGAGGAAGCAGGAACACATAATACAAAGCTTTATCAGATTGTTAAGTGCCCCTATCTGCTCCATTCACTGACATATTGCACTCTTTATACTAGCAGTTTATTTTTACTTAGTGAAAATGGTTGTATGTTATTGAACTCATAACCTGTAAATACTCTCTGCCCCACACAATCCTATGAAACCTGTAGAAGTTTTCAGTATTGTCTTTTACAATGTTAGTGTGTTGCATAAAATCTGTATTATGTAAGTTTAGTATTACATTGAATATACAACTGAGATACTTAAAGCGAAACTGTCAGCAGTAATGTAATATTTAGCGGTTGACAGGTTCCAATAGCCTATGCTATACTGATTTTGTAAATGCCTTTGTCAGCATTCTGAATCATTTCAGTTGTTTATACTGAAATAGTATATACGTTTGCTTTCCATTACCTGGCTCCCTGCCAGCTGCGTGTGGTGGGGGCAGCTGCAGCCTGTGTGTGCCTGTGTCTACTCCTGTATTCTTCCTCTACTCCACACCGTGCCCCTCCCTCACCTGCCTGCTCAATGCACATGACAGGAAGTCTCCCCCGAGACTCACCACACACTGCTGGCAGGGAGCCAGGTAATGTGAATTAAACCTATATAAACTACTGAAATAATTCGGAACGCTGCCAAAGGTATTTTTAAAATTGGCATAGCAAACAATATTGGAACCTGTCACCAGCTACAAATGACATTTCTGGTGACAGGTTTTCTTTAAAACTGCATTGAAAGATCCAGTTACGTTAATTTACCCTATATATTCGAGTATAAGCGGACCTGAGTATAAGGCAAGGCCCCTAATTTTACCACCAAAAATTGGGAAAACATATTGACTCGAGTATAGGCCAAGGGTGGGATATGCATTGGTCACAGCCTTCCAGTATATAGCTAGCAAGTCCCCAGTAGTGTACATTCAGCTAGCCCCCTGTAGTATATAGCCAGCCGGCCCCCTTTAGTAGCAAGCCTGCAGCCGTTTAGTAAGAAGCCAGCCAGCCCCCTTTGGTAGCCAACCAGCCCCCTTCAGTAGCCAGCCAGCCAGTCTCCTTCAGTAGCCAGCCAGCCAGTCTCCTTCAGTAGCCAGCCAGCCAGTCTCCTTCAGTAGCCAGCCAGCCAGTCTCCTTCAGTAGCCAGCCAGCCAGTCCCCTTCAGTAGCCATCCAGCCAGTCCCCTTCAGTAGCCAGCCAGCCAGTCCCCTTCAGTAGCCAGCCAGCCAGTCCCCTTCAGTGGCCGGCCAGCCAGTCCCCTTCAGTAGCCAGACAGCCAGTCCCCTTCAGTAGCCAGACAGCCAGTCCCCTTCAGTAGCCAGCCAGCCAGCCAGTCCCCTTCAGTAGCCAGCCAGCCAGCCAGTCCCCTTCAGTAGCCAGCCAGCCAGTCCCCTTCAGTGGCCAGCCAGCCAGTCCCCTTCAGTGGCCAGCCAGCCAGTCCCCTTCAGTGGCCAGCCAGTCAGCCCCCTTTAGTGGCCAGCCAGCCCCCTTTAGTAGCAAGCCTGCCCCATTTAGTAGCCAGTCAGCCCCCAGTTTGACCAGCACATAAAAAAAATTAAATATTTAAAAAAATTAAAAAATCTATAAAAAGTGATCAAAAGGTTGTACAGTCCTAAAAATGATAACAATGTAAACGTCATCAAAAGTCGCAAAAAATGACACCACCCTCGGCTCCATACAGCAAAGTATAAAAAAGTTATTGGCGCCAGAAGAAATCTGAAAAAATATTTTTGTACAGGTGGTTTTAATTTTTGTAAATGTATGAAAACATAAAACCAAATTTGGTATCCCCGTAATCGCAACGACCCAAAGAATAAAGTAGACATATCGAAAAATTTTAAAAGTTACAGATTTTTGAAGGTGGGGAGTGGAAAATAGAAATGAAAAAAAACAACAAAAGTGCCTGGTCGTCAAGGGGTTAAGTTTAATAAAAAATATGATGGCTGAATGTTTGCCGGACTAAGAGCTCTACCCCAGATGGACCAGTGTTTGTTACTTTTTTGAAGAGGACACATCTACTTACTTTTGTGGTGTAGCATTTTGTTTTTATGACTCTATAAATTGACAACTAAAGGAGTATTAGCACTGATTAGTCGTAAGTCGTACTCCCTGTCTGAAGTGGGTGCTCCAAGAAAGGATCCTACTCCATATGATCACTTAGTATAATGTCAGGCACTCTGTTGTTAATGAAGTGAAGATTATTTTTATTCATAAAGCCTGACATTATTCTGTTTTTTTCTTTAATTACCGTATATAAGCTGACCGGAGTATAAGCCCAGACCCCTAATTTTACCACCAAAAACTGGGAAAACCTATTGACTTGAGTATAGGCCGAGGGTGTAGTATACAGCCAGCCAGCCAGGCCCCATGTAGTATACAGCCTGCCTCCATGTAGTATATAGCCTGCCTCCATGTAGTATACAGCCTGCCCCATATAGTATACAGCCTGCCCCATATAGTATACAGCCTGCCCCATGTAGTACACAGCCTGCCCCATGTAGTACACAGCCTGCCCCATGTAGTACACTGCCTGCCCCATGTAGTACACTGCCTGCCCCATGTAGTACACTGCCTGCCCCATGTAGTACACTGCCTTCCCCATGTAGTATACAGCCTGCCCCAAATAGCATACTGCAAGCCCCATGTACCATACAGCCTGCCCCCATGTAGCATACAGCCTGCCCCCATGTAGTATACAGCCTGCCCCCATGTAGTATACAGCCTCCCCCCATGTAGTATACAGCCTTCCCCATGTAGTATACAGCCTGCCCCATGTAGTTTACAGCCTGCCCCATGTAGTTTACAGCCTTCCCCATGTAGTATACAGCCTGCCCCCATGTAGTTTACAGCCTGTCCCCATGTAGTTTACAGCCTGCCCCCATGTAGTTTACAGCCTGCCCCCATGTAGTTTACAGCCTACCCCCATGTAGTTTACAGCCTGCCCCATGTAGCATACAGCCTTCCCCATGTAGCATACAGCCTGCCCCATGTAGTATACAGCCTGCCCCATGTAGCATACAGCCAGACCCATTTAGCATACAGCCTGCCCCCATGTAGTATACAGCCTGCCCGATGTAGCATACAGCCAGACCCATTTAGTATACAGCCTGCCCCATGTAGTACACAGCCTGCCCCATGTAGTACACAGCCTGCCCCATGTAGTATACAGCCTGCCCCATGTAGTATACAGCCTGCCCCATGTAGTATACAGCCTGCCCCATGTAGTATACAGCCTGCCCCATGTAGTATACAGCCTGCCGCATGTAGTACACCGCCTGTCCCATGTAGTATACAGCCTGCCCCATGTAGCATACAGCCTGCCCCATGTAGCATACAGCCTGCCCCATGTAGCATACAGCCTGCCCCCATGTAGCATACAGCCTGCCCTCATGTAGCATACAGCCTGCCCCCATGTAGCATACAGCCTTCCCCATGTAGTATACAGCCTTCCCCATGTAGCATACAGCCTGCCCCATGTAGCATACAGCCTGCCCCATGTAGTTTACAGCCTGCCCCATGTAGCATACAGCCTGCTCCAAACAGCATACTGCAAGCCCCATGTAGTATACAACCTGCCCCATGTAGCATACAGCCTGCCCCATGTAGCATACAGCCTGCCCCATGTAGCATACAGCCTGCTCCAAACAGCATACTGCAAGCCCCATGTAGTATACAGCCTGCCCCATGTAGCATACAGCCTGCTCCAAACAGCATACTGCAAGCCCCATGTAGTATACAGCCTTCCCCATGTAGTATACAGCCTGCCCAATGTAGTATACAGCCTGCCCAATGTAGTATACAGCCTTCCCCATGTAGCATACAGCCTGCCCCATGTAGCATACAGCCTGCCCCCATGTAGCTTACAGCCTGCCCCCATGTAGCTTACAGCCTGCCCCCATGTAGCTTACAGCCTGCCCCATGTAGCATACAGCCTGCCCCATGTAGCATACAGCCTGCCCCATGTAGCATACAGCCTGCCCCATGTAGCATACAGCCTGCCCCATGTAGCATACAGCCTGCCCCATGTAGCATACAGCCTGCCCCCATGTAGTTTACAGCCTGCCCCATGTAGTTTACAGCCTGCCCCATGTAGCATACAGCCTGCCCCATGTAGCATACAGCCTGCCCCATGTAGCATACAGCCTGCCCCATGTAGCATACAGCCTGCCCCCATGTAGCATACAGCCAGACCCATGTATTATACAGCTAGCCCCATGTAGTATTCAGCCTGCCTCATATAGCATACAGCCTGCCCCATGTAGCATACAGCCTGCCCCCATGTAGCATACAGCCAGACCCATGTATTATACAGCTAGCCCCATGTAGTATTCAGCCTGCCTCATATAGCATACAGCCTGCCCCATGTAGTATACAGCCTGCCCCCCGCAGTTTGCCAAACAGGTAAAAAATAAAAATAAACCTAATACTCACTCTCCGGTGTCCCTGATGTTTGTCGCGGCTCCCGGCTTTTTCTCTCTTCTCTAGCTGGCAGAGTCACGTCCATGCGATCTGCCGGCCATAGCGACACCATGGTGTGCGACTGTGCTGGCTAGAGAAGATAGAAGAGGAGAAGACGGGGATTGGGAGCTGCGACGAACATCGGGGACACCGGAGGGTGAGTATTAAGTTTTGGTTTTTTTTATTGACTCGTGTATAAGCACATTTTTTGTGCTGAAAAACTCGGCTTATACACAAGTATATACGCTAATCTGTAATACGATTAACAGAGGATATGCAAAACACAGAGTTGTAACAAATAGTAATATAATTAAATTATTTGTGACCAGGATAAAGGTCACTGTGGTCTAATGTCAGGAATGGTCCAACCTTTGGCAATCTTTTGAAGAAAGTGACAGCTGCATAAGGAAGTGCCATGCCCCTTTGGCTGCCTTTCATATCAACAGCCCACATAATGTATCTTTGTTATATTGTACCAATGTCTTTGATGAGGGACTCCACTGTACATACTAGCTTCTAACTTCTGATGCTTCTGTTGTAATGTTATAGTTTAAAATAAATTACTCTTTATTACAGCTTTTCTTTATGAATTATCTATTATACATTAAAAATATATCCCTTTTATGCTAGACAATTAACATAATAAGAGTTAGAAGTAATCTGCTTCAGCGCATTTCATAACTAATATTATAAATTACCTAGAATAATATTAATTACATATATAATATTAATATTAAGTCACATTTGCAGAAATTTATACATATGACAGATCAATTAAATGTAAAAGCCCAGATGAGAATATCGCTTTAACTTCTTAGTGTCTAGCCAGTCATTTTTATACATAGGGAAACTTTTTTTTTTTCACTGTTAAAACCTGAAAACCCCTTTAATGGTGAGCACTCAAGGTTATTCATCTTCAGCATAGCTTACACTGTTATTGCGGTGTAGGTATTTTTTATTGTTAGCCTGTTTCCTCCCAATGCACCTTCGGTTGAATAGCTAATCCAGTAATATGTTATATATGTTTAGATATATTTTATTGTATATTGCCAAATATGTACACAGTACTTTGCAAGAGATACATAAGAACACCGGGAGTCATGATACAATACAGGGATAAGTGCATCCAAGCATGAAGACAAACACAGAGGAGAAGGAAGCTTACTGTCTGAGTGGTATATTGGAAAGCACACAGAGAAACTTGGAGTGTGTATAAGTGCACAGGTTTGTAGTGTTTGATCAAACTGGTGAAAATATTATGAAGAGGTTTGTCGAGTCTTGATATGAAGTAATTGAAATGCTTTGTTAACAAGGTGTGTTTTCAATAGGTGAAGCAATGACCATTGCTTGTCCTGGATAACGGAAGCTCTCCTGGCACCCAGATAGTTTAGTCAGTGGAATTCAATATTGGAGAAAATATGAAGCAATTATACTATGAAACGATAAGATGTTTATATTCGGCACTATGAATAAGCAACAGGATGTATTATATTATAAATGCAATGAGGGATGCCAAGGTAAATATTCATAAAAGTTCAATTAACTCAGTGCTACTGTGAATGTGTTGCTTAAAGGGTTTGGCCATCTTTCCCCTAATTTTTTTTTATACTTCTGCCACATACTGTCCATAATTATGTAAATGCAAATGTGCTTAATAAGTTTTACAAAAAGTGCTATATCCTACCAGAATCACCTTTTGGTCCTTTGTTCATCCATAAAATGGACGTGGCTAGGGATTTGCGCAACTGCTTCCAACGCACGTTCTTGATGCACGATACCCGTGCCAGGCGTCTTTATTACATGTGAACCACAGGCACACCAAAGGAGAGTAGAGGAGTGAACCCAAGCGTGAGCAGACTCCACTGACAGAAGGGTGAGCCCTCAGCTCTCTTCATTGTTCCTGCTCTGCACTATTGTGAATGATTTCTGGTGCAAGGGTACGGGGATCATGCATTGGAGCCATGCTTTGGACAAAGCAGTCATGTGACACCCAGCAACATCCATTTTATGGACGTATGATGGACCAAAGGTGCCGCTGGTAGGATTTTTCTCTCAAGTGCCAGCACAACAATAGTGGAGAGGTGGCTAACCCCTTTTAAGGTCATGTGCAACACATTAACCAAGAATGATGGCTATTTGTGCCAGGAGTGCATGAGAAGGTGCATCATTCTTTATACAGGTTCCTGGCTGGTCAATGCAATTTAGCAGTGGTAGTAGTCAGTCTCTCACTCCAGACAATAACTGTCCAGAGTGTTACATTAAACCTAAACTGGAGTCTCTCTACTGACATTTAATTTATGAAGAACAGATTTTGAACCAAGTACACTTACTTTCCTACCGCTTAAAGGGCGAGTAAGATCTCCCCTTAAGGAGACTTTGCCAATTAAGGCGTCCTAGCAGTCGTGTGAAGACTTACAGCCACTGACTCTCCACTGGGGGCATTCTGAAAAATATGCAAATACATTTTCCAGTTTGGGATAAGTAAAATATTGCCTTTTGGCTACCTTGCAAGGCAGCCCCTTAACATCAAGCATGACTTAGAGAAACCAAATGACATGATGTGGGATGAACGCCAAATCAGTATATCTATTCCAAGCCATGCTTGATGTTAAGGGGGCTATCTTACAGTAGTCAAGAGGCCATGTTTTCCTTACCCCAACCTACAGAACATATGTGCATATTTACCAGAATCTCTCAGCGGATCGTCAATGACTATAAGTCTCCACACAGCTGCAGTGCAGCCTCAAAGCGTAACTGTAAAGTTAATTGACAAAAATCTTTTTAGAGAAGCTTGAGACAACAATTCCAATGATACCTATATCATGCTTCTGGCTACTTCCTAGCCTGAGATTCAGCCTGATATAACCACCTTCCTTAACTGTAAAATGTGAAAACATGTGAAAACCCTTTTAAAGAGTGCTATCTAGAGTTTGGAATCTGTTTCTTCTGGAATAGATATATTGGTTTGTCTTTAATCCTGAATCATGTCATTAGGCTTATCTAATCTTAAACTGGCTACCTTACAAGTCAGCCAAAATAGGCAATCTTTTCCTTATCCCACCCTGGAAAAAATATTTGCAAACAATGACTGTGACCACAAGAAATCCCCCATAGTGGAGCAGATGTATCAACTAGTTTACTATTGTATCATGGTTTCCCCTTAAATGCATTGCACCACATTTTTCAAGTGGTTTAGACAGTATACTATTACTAATAGGTACAAATTATGATTAGACAGTCTTGTCTGTGCCAGATTCATCATCCAGCATCAGACACTTGGATAAATCTGGCACAGCATAAGACTTATTTACCTTTGCTGTTGTCTTACTTTTAAAAACTTTTTAGAAATATGCCCCGGTATTCATTATAACTTAAGAAAACATACGTAGAATTGATGTTCACACAGCTTAAGGTCCAGCATAAGCACTCTCAATGGTAACCCTTGAAAGAGGAATTCTTGAATTGTACAAAGAAACACATTTTGCGTGAACAAATATGAAGCCAGACTTTACATTTGCAGACCTGTCGGATGAGATACAGACACTTGATATTATGAAATTTATAACTTTTTGCGCTCTCCATTTGTCAGCTTGATTACTCTTGGAGTACTATGTATCACAGAAATGTCTGGCCATCTTATCCTTATCTTTTTCACAGTTCTTTCACAAATTTTCATAGGGATTGGTCCTCTTAAAGGTTTTGTCTGCTTCCGACTAGTTCCCCATCTGCAGGCTAGAGTATGCAATCAGTTTCTATAGAATAGGCTTAGGAAGAGTAAAGTCGCAGAAAACATTTAGGTTGGCAGTGGCTGTACTGATGATTCATGGCCTGTTGTCATTGGTGTGTGAGGTCTTCTGCCATGCCACTTCCCAGCTGCAAACATGGGACCTGCTCTGGGTTTTGTCGGCTCATACACAGGGCTGTGTAAAGCACAAGTGTGTGCATACGCCCACAGAAATACATTGGGACGTTGGCTAGCCATTGAATCAGAGGCTAGCACCCAGAAATAACAGTGGTCTTCTGCATAATATAAAGGACCATAACTCCAAAAGATTGGGGTGTTAATGTTTTTACATACGGTGTGTATTGCACCATTGTTCTCATCTCTATAAGAGGGGTTGCCCGACCTTTGTTTTATCACTGCAGTATTTAGGGATACGGCTATGCATGAATCCATTGTTCCGTTTATGGAAATCTCAAGAAAATGAATATCGAAGGATGTAAAAAGGTGTGGCACCAGTACATGTCTACACCACAGGCTTACTTACAAACTACTGCTACATACTCACTTACATTCCTCAGTCAGGCATCCTGTGTATTGCACGCCGCCTTTCTGACCTTCTTAAAGTGCAAATGTGTGCTATATAGCACAACATGCCCTATTCCATAGCACCTGAGGAAAGGTTTCTAGCTAGTCTATTCCTGCTTTATATTTTACTAGCTGTAGCCCCCAGCTTTGCCCAACATAGTATTTAAAGGAAACCTACCACTTGTAGTGGCAGGTTTCCGATGGAAATACCGGAGCTTATTTTAGTTAGTGTTTTAAACCGCAGTATCGCGGTTTAAAACACTTTTTAAACGTTATAGCCGGCGCAGGCAGATACGCGCTCGGCGCTTACCGTGCACGCGGCTCTCATTCACTTCCTATGTAGCCGCGCGCACGGTAAGCGCCGAGCGCGTACCTGCCTGCGCCGGCTATAAAGTTTAAAAAGTGTTTTAAACCGCGATACCGCGGTTTAAAACACTAACTAAAATAAGCTCCGGCATAGGGCATGTTTTACCCTGTTTAGCTGTTCACCCTCAGTGTATATTTAGGAAAAGAAATAATGTCCATTTAGACTTGTGTAAAACAATTCACCAATACAAACTCTAGTGTGTCATTTCAATAAGAGAGAGGAAGTCCAAGAGAAAATAGAAAAGCACTGTGTTCTGAACTTAGGGACAGTCTTGTGCCTGTGAAGAGTACTCCCATGGGGGAGCGCAGCTGAACAGCCTGTGAGCTTGGCAGCTTTTCCGTTTTCTTTCCCTCTTCCTTCCTCTTCAGAGTCTATCAGTAATAGGTCCCTTGTTCATGAAGAACAAAAAACAGAATTTAGCGGTCATCCAAATGAATTTATTAAAACCGGGAACAAGGTAATTGTACACAGACATTCTACTACACCTTAGGGCACAGAGGCACATGGTTTTTATTCTATAGAATGATTTTTTTTTTAATTTAAGGAAGGAAGGAGAACCAGCTTTTTTTACCAAAGTGAATGATTTCTTCTCTACGAGAGATAAAATTGGCTTTTTGTAACTAGTCCTGACTAAATTTGGTAGCTTTTAAAGGTAAAAGTAAACCATGGGAGAACTTGGAAGAATCAAATTGTAACTGTCTAATGCTGAGTTTTTTTCCAGTCTCTATTTTAATGCATATGTATTTATGGCATTGTAGATCTGTGATAGGTTTATGGGTCCAATGATATGCCACGTTACTGAATGTCTGCACAGGTCAAATGCATGCAAATGGAAACTGGAAGGACTGAGTGCTTGATTTCTGGGCGGACAGAGAGGTAATTAATATTTTTAAAAGAAATTTATAACATGTACAACCTAAAGTCCTTAGGTATCAGGATGCAGGAAAGCCGAGTTGCCACTACCGTGTTATGGCAGAGACATGCCTTAATGCACAGTGGCTACCCAGCTAAGTCACGGTGCCTAAGACCTCTGTGGGGTTAATGATCCAGCTTCAAATTGTGCAGCCGGATCCTGGTTCCCAATATGTACATACACTCACTGGCCACTTTATTAGGTACACCATGCTAGTAACGGGTTGGACCCCCTTTTGCCTTCAGAACTGCCTCAATTCTTCGTGGCATAGATTCAACAAGATGCTGGAAGCATTCCTCAGAGATTTTGGTCCTTATTGACATGATGGCATCACACAGTTGCCGCAGATTTGTCGGCTGCACATTCATGATGCGAATCTCCCGTTCCACCACATCCCAAAGATGCTCTATTGGATTGAGATCTGGTGACTGTGGAGGCCATTTGAGTACAGTGAACTCATTGTCATGTTCAAGAAACCAGTCTGAGATGATTCCAGCTTTATGACATGGCGCATTATCCTGCTGAAAGTAGCCATCAGATGTTGGGTACATTGTGGTCATAAAGGGATGGACATGGTCAGCAACAATATTCAGGTAGGCTGTGGCGTTGCAACGATGCTCAATTGGTACCAAGGGGCCCAAAGAGTGCCAAGAAAATATTCCCCACACCATGACACCACCAGCCTGAACCGTTGATACAAGGCAGGATGGATCCCTGCTTTCATGTTGTTGACGCCAAATTCTGACCCTACCATCCGAATGTCGCAGCAGAAATGGAGACTCATCAGACCAGGCAACGTTTTTCCAATCTTCTACTGTCCAATTTCGATGAGCTTGTGCAAATTGTAGCCTCAGTTTCCTGTTCTTAGCTGAAAGGAGTGGCACCCGGTGTGGTCTTCTGCTGCTGTAGCCCATCTGCCTCAAAGTTCAACGTATTGTGCGTTCAGAGATGCTCTTCTGCCTACCTTGGTTGTAACGGGTGGCGATTTGAGTCACTGTTGCCTTTCTATCAGCTCGAACCAGTCTGCCCATTCTCCTCTGACCTCTGGCATAAACAAGGCATTTCCGCCCACAGAACTGCCGCTCACTGGATGTTTTTTCTTTTTCGGACCATTCTCTGTAAACCCTAGAGATGGTTGTGCGTGAAAATCCCAGTAGATCAGCAGTTTCTGAAATACTCAGACCAGCCCTTCTGGCACCAACAACCATGCCACGTTCAAAGGCACTCAAATCACCTTTCTTCCCCATACTGATGCTCGGTTTGAACTGCAAGAGATTGTCTTGACCATGTCTACATGCCTAAATGCACTGAGTTGCCGCCATGTGATTGGCTGATTAGAAATTAAGTGTTAACGAGCAGTTGGACAGGTGTACGTAATAAAGTGGCCGGTGAGTGTATATAGACATAAACACCAGAAAAATATAGTAGCGAATCAGCACTCCTTAAAAAGTATTTCTTTATTCCACCATAATAAAAAAGCGACTTTTCGCCCTCTCAATGAAGACTTGTATCCGTAATTTACCTACAGAAGTGCTGCTCCAATATTCTCGTTTTCTTCTATAGGCATAGACAGGTGGTTCCCGACTAAAGGACACCTGACTTACAGACGATATCTAGTTACAGATCTAGTTACAGACAGACCTCTCTCTGCCCACTGTGACCTTTGGTGAAGCCATCTGGATGCTTTACTATAGTCCCGGTCTGCAATAATCAGCTGTAAGGTGTCTCTAATCAAGCTTTATTGACAATCCTTGTTTCCATGATAGCACAACATTTGAGAAATCCAACAGTCAAAGGGACAAAAAATATTTTGTCTGGAGCTACAATAAAAAAATATACGTGTTTCGCCTTACATACAAATTCAATTTATGTACCAATTTAAAGAACCTATCTTGTACGTACCTGTGATAGGGATTTTTTATGCAGGGCCCCAACAGTTCTTGACTTTTGTAAGGTGAGTCCTAATTAACCCTTTCATGATTGAACATAAAGACTAAGACACACGTCAGTCTCTAAGTCAAGATCTTCTCCCGTTTAATATCTCAAATGCATAATATCACAGAAAAGTAGTCGTGAATATTATACTGTAAAATTATTAGTCATCAGCACATTCTGGGAAAAAAGTGAATTAATTGTGCTCAGTTCTCAGAGACCTTGTACACAGATACTGTTTATACTAAGAAGAAGATAAGTGGACTCCAGAATCATAATATAATCAAGGACAGACTGGCTTCTCATTAAATGTCAAAGGGTATTAGCTGACAGGCGAGCAAACAGGTTACATAAAAATGAGGTTTGAGTCATGACATTAACTTGACAATGGTCAGGGAACATGGCCGCTGTATCTAAGATGGCGGACAGTAGTCAAGATGGCGTCCGAAACCAGTGTGACCTCCTTAACAACCTGTCTATAGCGTCTTTATTAATTTTGCTTGCAGGGCTCTGCCCATATAACCCCAGTGTCAGCCAAAGCAAACCCCATTAAACAGTGGCATGATAAGGCAGCACACCACTATTCTTCACTCCAGCACTGCTGACAAGCATTCAGTTAGTCTCCTTTTTCATGGAACTCCTTGATAATGCTGAACGGTTGAACATTATGTGGTTGGTAAAACAAGTGTTTATGCTGATGTGTAAAATTCTATAATATTAGTTAACAATACAGTATGTTTTCCATGAAAATTCATAGAAACTCAAATCATAGAAATTTCAACATGCATGTTTCTACAAATTCCAGTTCCTCTATATTTTTAATTGTATAGATTTTTATTTCCAGTTGCAATCCACTGCGACTGCAAATCATTTGACTGTTCCTGTGAAATGATTGGCTTTGTATTCGTCCATGATTGGAGTTATGGGATGGCATGCCTCAGGCAACTACATGGAAAAAAAAACAAGGTTAATGTAGGTCTACAGGAGACTACTGAAGACAACTAAAAATAGTGCCAAACGCTCCCATTAGATTTGTGAAAGGAAATCATCTATCATATGTAAAATGCTTAGTGTTTATGTTCATGAGGATTCTTAAATTACCTTTATACTGCAAGTACCATATATAGAAGTTAACTTGATGAATTGCATTATTTTATTAGATTTTTTTGAATATTAAATAGTTTTGATATAACTTATCTATGATTTGTGAATTTAATTGCTGGTGGTTTGATAACTTTAACTTAGTCAGATTACACGTTAACTTTATTTCTGCTGACAAACTGTGTAGAAATTATGTAGCCAGGGAGCCAATCATATAAATAATGGGGCAAATTTAGAAAACAATAAAGAAAACAATAGAGAAGAAAGTCCACTTCAATGAGGCTAGTGATTTTTTTATTTTTTTACAAATGAAATATATACTTCTCAAATAATAAAATGAACACTTAAACAAAACTATGTAATTCCAAGTCAAACACACTTCTGTGAAATCAACCTGTCCGGTTATGAATCAATACTGATTTTGCACTGAAGTTGCTCATGGAATGAAGCATCAATGTGAGCTGTGGTAAGAGGGTTAGCTATGTCTATCGGCCAGTGCCCCAGAAGAACTGGAGGGTTCTAAGAGTCAACCCAGTAGCAGGACAGCTATGTGACAGTAATGGTGTGGGGAGGTTTTTTATTGGACTTCTATGTGCTATCCAGAGGTACACTGACTGGTATTAGATATAGGGAGGAAATCCTCAGACCCATTGTGAGACCATATACAGGTGCAGGGGACCCTGGATATCTTCTGATGCATGGTAATGATCATAAAAGAACAAAAACAACAGAGGATATACGCATACAATTAATAATGTTCTTGTTAATGCATTTCGGGACTATACCCCTTTCTCAAAACCATAGGTCTAGAGTCATAGCAGGATCCGGCAAAACCTGCTTTTCTTTTAGCTTCTTATGCCCTTGTTTTTACGAAACAAAGCTTTTAAAAATTATTTAAATGATCCTGAGGGGCTCCAGGCTCAATAGATGTCAATGGAGTTTGTTAAAACCATTTTTCATAAAAATAAGATCATAAGAAGCTAAAAGAAGAGCAGATCCTGCCAGAGTGGGCTCACACCAGTATGTATGTATGTGTGCTTGGTTTACAATCATTCATCCTGATGGTAGATGTCATTCAGACTGGGACCTCTGCACTTTTTAACATAGGCAGAGTTGGGGGTGGGTAAGGTCTATTGTGCCTTTTTTGATGCTCAATACTTTAGGCCAAATCTAGAGAAAGGGATTTAATTCAATGTACACTGCTATGGAATGTGCTGGTGCTTTATGAATATCAGGTAACATAAAATCATTAGTCTTTGCTGCACTGTTACATTGACTCTCTTTGGATGCTATAGAAGATACATACTTTAAGGGAACCTACCACCACGAATCTACCTATAAAGGTAGATCGGGTGGTAGGTGGATGTAAGGGACATGAGGATAGCTCTTTTTAGAGCTAATCCTCACGGCCCCGCTAACTTTAGGTACACTTTATTAACCTAATATGTAAATTTCGTTATGCGGCTACTGGGGCGTGGAGTAGCCGGCACGAGGCTACACAACCTGGTTACTCCACGCCCCAGTAGCCACATTACTCCTCCTACCCTGTTGCGTGCGGCCCTCGTCCGTCATGATGGCATTCTGCGCATGCGCAGAACGCAGGGCGGCGGCTGAGCAGTCCTAGCTCCGAGGCCGGAGCTACTGCGCATGCGCAGTAGCCGGCTTGTCGGACGAGGGCGCGCAGCTACGAGGAACTGCGCGCCGCACGCAACAGGGTAGGAGGAGTACTGGGGCGTGGAGTAGCCGCGCTGTGTAGCCTCGATCTACCTTTATAGGTAGATTCGTGGTGGTAGGTTCTCTTTAACCCCATAGCGCAATAAGACGTACTTGTACGTTTTATTGCGCATGGGGTAGTATGAAGAGGGTTCACGGGCTGAGCCCTCTTCATACATGCCGGGTGCTTGCTTCACAATGAAGCAAGCACCCGTCGCTAACACCCGTACAAGCACCGATCGCGGGTGTTAACCCTTTCATCGCCGCCGGCAAAGCTGCCGGCGGCATTAACGAGCCGGCAGCGCGTGGGTGCCGCCATCTTGGCTCCGATCGCCGCTCCCCGTTGCCATGACAGCCTCGGATCACACAATGATCCGAGGCTATCATGTTTTAGGCCATCTATTACAATGTGCGATCTGCACATTGAAATAGATGGTGTGCAAAATCCCCATATACTGCCATACTGTAGTAGACAACCTAGGGTTAAAGTACCCTAGGGAGTCTGAAAAATAGTAAAAAATTTTAATTAAAAAAAATTTAAAATAAAAAATTATATTAAAAAAAACCTAAAAATTCAAATCACCCCCCTTTCCCTAGAACTGATATAAATATAAATAAACAGTAAAAATCATAAACACATTAGGTATCGCCGCGTCCGAAAATGCCCGATCTATCAAAATATAAGAATTTTTTTTACTGCGTTTAACCCCTGTGGGAGATTTGGCCCAGTAGAGTCTGAGGTAGCGGGGTGTTGGGATGCAGTTCATGACAGTGACACCAAGGTACAGTCCAAAACAGGTCTCGCCTGCGTTTATTGCAGCAGCAAAATAAAACAGCCTTTACATTCAGGCATTAAACAAACAAAATCCTACCCGTCAGGGTGCTAACTAAACAGAGTTTCTCTAACTCACCACTAGTACATAAAATAAGTCGCTGCTCCAGGCACAGAGGTCAGGGCTGTGTGCTCTCCAGCCTCCTTTCAGGGAGAACACACTCTCAGCCCTGCTCAGCGGCTTTATGCAGACTGATTAGGCTGCTCCCACCACCTGTGTCCAAGGTGCTGGACAACACAACCTCAGCACTCAGGCATTGCATAATAGGAAAACCTAGGGGAAACATACCGCCCATCCACAGTTAACCCCTTCAGTGTCTCACACCCCGTACCGGGCAATAGTGCTCAAAGTCGCAAATGGCATTTTTTTGCCATTTTGAAAAATATAAACAATTCAATAAAAAGTGATCAAAAGGTCGTAAAAATCTAAAAATAAAAGCATTGAAAACGTCATCAAAAGTCGCAAAAAATGACACCCACCCAAAAAGTTATTAGCGCAAGAAGATGGCAAAATGAAGAATTTTTTTTTTTGTACAGGAGGTTTTAATTTCTGTAAATGTATGAAAACATTATAAAACCTATACAAATTTGGTATCCATGTGATCGTATTGACCCAATGAATAAATTAGACATGTCATTTGGAGCGCACAGTGAAAGACGTAAAATCCACGCCCACAAGAAAACGGAGCAAATGCGTTTTTTCACCATTTTCACTGCATTCAGAAATTTTTCCCGCTTCCCAGTATATGGCATAGACAATTAAATGCCATCACTATGAAGTGCAATTTGTTACGCAGAAAACAAGCCATCACACAGCTCTCTACATGGAAAAATAAAAAAGTTATAGATTTTTGAAGGTGGGGTGTGAAAAATAAAGACGCAAAAACGAAAAGGGGCCTGGTCCTTAAGGGGTTAAAGTGTAACTTAAAGAGCTCAGAGTTTTCATAAAATCCAATTGTTACTGACAGTCTGTATTTCATTGTCAGCAAATATAGACTGAGAGGTTATCAAAGTCTAGGGGTGTTATTTTATACACTGCTCAATAAAATAAAGGGAACACGTAAGCAACATAATATAACTCCAAGTAAATCAAACTTCTGTGAAATCAAACTGTCCACTTGGGAAGCAACACCGATTGACAATCAAGTTTCACAGGCAATTAGCAAGACAGACTCATTAAAGGAGTGGTTCTGCAGGTGGGGACCACAGACCACTTTTCAATATTAATACTTTCTGACTGATGTTTTGGTCAATTTTGTATTTGATTGTAAAAAAAAAAAAATTATGCAAAAAAATCTTATTTAAAGAAATAAGAAAGACACCTAATAATGCAGATACAGGTCCGTTGAGGATTAGCTTTGTTCTAATGGCGTTTTTTTGTAAATAACAAAAGTTACAAGAAAGTTTGACATTCCAGGGTATATTTAGATATCCAGTTCATAAATGAATTATTATTTTTTCTTTACTAGTATCAGAAGCATAATGCAATACATCAGAGGATACTATGTCATGCATCAATAACAACAGGTTCTCTGCCAAAAAGAATAGGGCCCACTCATTTACCCATAGGGCTTTTATTTAGATTCACAAAACGGCTGTTACCGAAATTGTGGGGACGCTTCATCAAAGGTTGATTGAAGGAAACTGCTTGCTCCAGCTTGGAAGGAAAATAGTAATTTCCTAAACAAAGGCCTGTCATAATTATAAACACAAACCTACTTTTGAAGTGGTAAGTGCTGAACACATTAGCTGTGCTCTGTCTTTGTTCCATCATTACCAAACCTAAAAGTATAAACAGTGTATAGAAATGGGTGCCAGGTCCTTAAGAGGCACCAAGGATAAAGTTACATTTGGAGGGAAAAGGCATCACATTAAGCGAGAATAAATAACGTGTGAATCCAAGAGAAGTGTATCTCCTGTAAACCACAATGTGATGATAAAGCAGAGTCATTACCCCGAGCGTTGTCTTCTCCCCTTTGAAGGCTTTTCAGAGGCAATGTTTATTTTTTAAGCAAAAAAAAATCCACGGCTGGAAATTTTAGAACAAAACAGGAAAGATTTTTTACTTTTATGTTAGATGTCCTCTGAGTCTTAAATGAGCTTTACACGGACTTAGTGTAAGATTTAGTTACATTTGTCAAAGAAAATAATGTCAGCGGGTGAAATAACAGAAAATGCATTGTCCTTGGTGTCTTGAAGGGAAAGGGGTAGTGAAAAGCTGTTACTTAACAATGTGATTAACAATGTGATCAGACCGACTCCTACTGATTGTGAGAACCCTTGTGCCTAGTGTCCTGTGGCACTAGACAGAGAGTAGAGTGTCAGGACTCATGCTTGACCTGCTACTACATTCACTACTTGAGAACAGGACTTCCCATCTTTTAATGATTATGGGGGTCCCAGTGGTCAGACTGCCGCAAATCTAATGTTTAACTCCTATGCTGTGGATAGGGGATAGCAGTGGTACAACATTTATAAAACAATAATGATGTATTTGGGGGGAATAGTCTGGTTGTAGTCTGGTGTCTTTATACTATCCTCACAGATTTGACCTGTTCCTACTGCAGATTTTTGCAGGAGAAGGGCATAACCAGGGCCCATCCTAGGTGCTTTCATGTATTCAAAGTATTTTTTCCTCTGTGTGAAGGAAATGCCATATGGTAAGTTAGATAAAGAAAGCAGCGGCACTCACCATGAAAGTGTAAGTCTTCTTTATTCAAATAGAGAACACACAGGGGTGCATAACCCTGATACCGAAGGGATACAGACAGCACCATCTGGGGTGAAACGGCCGGTGGGTATCATGGTTAATTTTAAACAAAGCTGAGCTGAGCACCACCTTAGTGTATGTTGGCACCTTGTGAACCCTCTCTGGTAGCATTGTTGTGGCAGATTCAGACTGATAGCAGTGCTGTGCATTTTCTATTTGTAGATTGCTATATCACAAATTACTTGTATGACCTCTGGGGATAGGTTCATGTATGCCAGTTCATGCTGCGCAGGCCAATCTACCTAGTTTGGCATCGCCAACTGGCAATGGAGTTTTTACCGTTTAGCTATGAAAAAATGCACACGTGATAACTTTAATACAAACATCAGTTTACAGTAAATTGTACAGTATTTTCATGTGGTAACTGAGGTAACAGCTCCTTATGCCTACAGCATATTTAAGGATGAACACTATTCAGACCCCTGTGACTTGTGTTGCTTGCAGTGTAAAGGTTGGAAACTGTAGTTGAACTGGTGACATGCAACAAATATTTTGCTACTTTACTTCTTGCGGGTAACCACCAGACATTCTTATCCATCTTGCCTCGATCTAATGGGGATTTCCAGGTGATATAAACGTTTAACCAAGAGAAAATAATGGATTTCTAAAAAGAATTTATAGAATTGTTTATCACTTTCTTGATTTCCCAAGTGGAAGTCAGTAAATGTGATTGATACCTATCCACATAGGGCCATCATCACATTTGTAATGATACTACCGTATGGGGTTATTAAATGAGCCTCTGGTGTAGCTATCACCACAGCAAGCTATTCCAAATCTAACACTTATTGGATTCAAAGGAATTCTAAGGAAAAGGCCATACATAGAGGCCATTAAAGATTTATCCTATTCATTCCTCTTTTGGCTGTTGCATTCTGCTATTCTGTGATGGATTTGCCTTTGTCACTTTGTTTTCCTATACATGTTTATTAGTTGTGACCTAATTCCTCATGGCTTTGTAATAAAAGGAAAATGAATTAATGGTGAGGCTTTTAAGATACTTTTGGGCTAACAAAAGGGTAGATTTGGCGAGAGTTTATCTCTAGAAGCTGAATGGATTCTGTAGGCAGATTTGTCCTGTGTTTAAATAGTAGTTATGGATAACACACAAGCAATATAAACAAAGCTGGAATAGTGGAAACTGGGAACCTTGCCATAGCACAGGAAAGAAACACACCGCTTCAGTGTGCAGGAAGTAAGAATTAAAATAATAATTAAAAAAAGCCAAACAAAGAGGATGATAATTTCACTTAAGCAAACATATGAATCAAATTATGAATGTGCAGCACTTAACTCATTGATAACTAAAGTTTCCTTATCCTTACAACTTATTATGTATCCGGAACACTTTTCATCATAGGTTGGATGATTTTTGGTTCCATGAGAACAATGTTGTGACAGCATGAGCCACAGACCATGCAGTGTCCTGCTTCATGGATAGAACCCACTCCAGGGGACAGGACTTTGTCCATCATATTTCAGTCATTCATCCTGCTTCCCCACTAAATTGCAGAGCAGACAATGCAATCATTGCCCTGCTAGATATCATGGAAGCAGGAACTCCAAGCATCATATTTCAGTATAGAGCTCAGATTCTCAAGGAGTGGGTTTGGTCTATGCAGAAGCAGAACCCTTGGTTCCCAGTCCAAAATGGGCAAGTATGAAGCTGCCCTTAAAGTGATGGTGCACCCGTTAACATAGGTGCTGATTTTTTAGGAAAGGAAGTTGTCTCCAACAACTTATCACCTATTAAAATATTGACAAATATTCATATTGGTGTTGTTCTATCTCCTCTTTTTATGTTTTGTACTAAAACCTGATAAGTCACCTCAGTCACTTTGCGTGGTCTTCTGCTTAGGGCTGTTCCAAATTTTCCTTCGATAAATTATGCAAAAAGTGCAGACATGTTTGCTGTCTTCTTCCAATTTATCTTTTTATTTAATGAGGCCTGCAACAGATGACACTATATTACCTTGGTTTAATTTGATATAATATGATTCAGTCTGCATTTTTATGTAGTCTATACTGGTTTTTTTTAACGCTATATTTACGGAGTTTAACTCCACCTATTGGAAAGTCTATGTAAAGTATAAAAATAGTAACAATGTACTACTGTGAATCTTTTTGTGGAGATTACTATGGAATCTATCAGGGCCTGCAGTGATAACATGAAATTATTCATAACCTTCCCCAAGATATAATATTCTATGGCAACTCTATTTTTGAGCACCAGTATTTACATCACCCAATTGCTTTTTAGGTTGTCTTCTGAAAAATCATGTGATCCACTCACTGTTTTTATAGCCTTTTATGCTATGGAGAGAGGAAGGGAAGGCACGTGTGTGGCACTGCACCGCCACCGGGGCGCAGTACCTATCTATGGGGACGTATATACATCCCCATACATGCATTGGGCCTAAGATGAGCCGACCATTCTGTATATTTCTTTTGCATAATGGTGCCAGCGGTCCATGCTTTTAGCACTGTTGTGTCAGCATGTTACTGATATCATACCCTCTACCACTTGAGTCTTGGGACAACCAGAAGGGAATGGAAATGGCCATGTGTTTACCTTAGCAAGACGGAGGTGATTAGCAGTTAGTGATGAGCTGATGCAGAGTGATAATGTGGAGAGTGGCTTTGTTAATTGTCCTCTTGTCTGTGTCTCAGGAAGAGGTGTGTCTGTCTCTTGCCTGCAGTAAAACTGATGACACTGTCTGATAGACAAGTGCTACACAAAGAAAGAAGAATTTATGGGCACCTGAAGGCAATACAAGCCAATGATGAAAGGCGTTCTCAATGTTAGACACTAAGTGAAATGAAATCCTCACCAGCGCTTTGTGTCTACTAGCAGCCAGCATGGATAAAAGCCATCCCAAACCTCTTAAATGCCAGGAGGTCATAACTCAAGTGTGGCTCGGTGCCACTGTAAAGTTTATAGTGGACCCTCAAGTAGTAATTAGAGAATGGTTCAGCCCCATACTGCTCTGGATCACGTATGGTGCTATTATTTACAAGGGAAAACACACCACTGTTAAGTATAATGAATAGAATAAAACACCATCACAGACAACAAAGTTTAGAAAAAAATTACTAGAGACAGCGTCATTGCATTTTGACTAAAGAAGTTAAATTAAAGCATAAATAGAAAACCTTTTTCCTCTTCACTGCATATCTATCCCAATCACTAGTAAATTTAGCAACTAGCCCTGACCCTTTCATTAACCAACATGGATAGGCTAGAGGAGAAAAAGCGGAGGGGTCTCTAGACTCCAATGTTGTTCTTGTGTTCACCTAACAACAAAACAATCTTCTGACAGAAGCATCCAAGGGTTTTTTTTATGTCTTATACACTGTGGATTAATAGTGATCCCAAAATGAGGCTTTTTATTGCTTTCATTGTCCAAAGTACCTTGAATTTATCATAACATCATAGTAAAAGTCATAATTGCCCCTTTTTGGGAGAGTAGACCTGTGTACCCTTGAGTAGGGTAAGAAACAGTGACCCAGATTTATAGTGTGCAGGTGCGGTCTTCATCAATCTGGCACACCCTGCACATGTCCATCGCACATATACTGAGTTTTTTTCTGGTGCACTCAGTTTAATGTGTGCGTGAGTGACAATTATGTCTGACTTGCCAACATAAATGTGTCAGCCCGGTGCTAATACACACCAAAACGTCCCTTTAGGTGTACAGCATTGTGACGTGGCAGACACAGTGCAGCCACAACCACAAAACTGAGGGAAAACTGGTACAGAGATATTAATAAATGTGGGTCAGTATCTTTATTATTTAGTGTCAATTTCATCTTCATTGACTCCTGTAATCTAGAGTTACACTCTTTAGGTTTGTTCTTAAGTTGAATTTTTATGTAAGTTAGAACTGGTATATTTTTTTATTGTAGCTCCAGACACATTTTTTATGTGTCCGAGTGACAATTGGACATTTATAAATCCAATTGTTGCTGTATATTCACATAATAAATTTAAACATGGATTTTTAAATAGTAAATCACAGTATATGTAAAATCTACCCACAAACTGTATCCCATTGATTTTGACTTTTTGTCCCCTGTTCTGCCACAGCTTTCAGTGGTATCCATGTCCACATCTTTTCATTCTTTATGCAGTCCAAGGCAGCTTTAAAATAGTGCTGGTAGCGGCACATCCTGGGATGCCTTGAGTCTTGTCTGGCCAACTCTTTGGTGGGCAATGCCCTGTGTTCCTACAGAGAGGCTTTGAGTGCCACCTCTGGCACCGCTGCCATAGGTTTTCACCACTGGAAAACTGCACCGTTATCCTAAGCCATTAATGTCTTTTACATTCAGATACCATATGTGAAAGAAGAGGTGTCTATGAATGCACGGTCCTATCAATTCATTATTTTAGAAGTTCCAAAAAACTACAAACGAGCATTTTTGCCTTTATTTAAAAAAGAAAATGGAAGGATACATGTGTGGAGTCCTCTCTATTTCAAACAGTCAAAAAACAATGGTCTCCTCTTAATACATGTGGATCCACTTCCTACAACAAAATGCCATAGACTGATAAGATAATTTGACTAACTGAAACAATCTCTTCTTGTGCCACTCATTTGCGTGTCAGTCAAATGATTTTTTTTTTCACTAATTTCTTTAGAAACACAGTATTTTTTTTTTTTTTTTTTTTAAAAAAACCTTTTCAGATAATATTTATCAGGAACTTCTGTCTCATGAATAATAACTTGGCACATTATTCCATTTCGGGCAATGCAGGTGCAGTGATCAGTGTTTGACCCAGGAAGCATTTATTGCGGGTGGTGCTTGTGAAAGAAGTAATGTTTGGATCAAAGGGATATTTTTATCTTTGTAATGTTCCCCTTACAAATGTGTACTTTGTTTTGCAGTTTGTCTGAAGCTGTCGCCCCTTTTGTTTGATGTGCATGTAAACAGACAGTGGTTTGTGCTGATAATTGTTGTGCTCCTGAACAGATGTTACTGCTTGTACTTGATAGATATGACAAGTTCATTATACTTAGAAGGAAACCATAACCATTCATTCTGTGTTCTCTTTATTCCCTGTCTTATCTTCCTAATCATTGCAACAATATTCATGCTTTTACATGTAAAATTGTAGGTTCGCATTCAGTGATTCTTTATGAAGCCTGCTTAGTGCTGTGTTCACACTTCCATTAGTGAGGCTCTATTCATAGTCTCCATTAGCAGTCATGAAAAATTCGCCAATGACATTTTTGGATGTCAAAATTATGAACACCACTGCAGACCCTGATAGATTCCATAGTAAACTATTGGGGTTCATTTTGACATGTACAAAGCCTCATTTTAACTATGCGGTCTTCCTGGATATTTTACTTTGGCTCAGACTGTTTTCTCTTTTAAGTTTTTAATTTTAGTTCATTCTGGAGAAATTAATTACAAAGGTTCTTACAATTAATAGTATGGTTTATTATTTTGATGGTAAGGAAATCTACCATCAAAATCAAGCATGATAAACTCCTCATAGGTCCAGGCACTGTGGCTGTGGTAATCTTATTTATTATTATTATTTGTCATCTGTGGCCTCCTTCCTTCTGAAATGAACTTTAAAATTATGCTAATGAGTCAGAAGACCTCAGGTGGGCATTACCAGAGTCCCCCCT
The DNA here is from genome assembly GCF_040894005.1 of Engystomops pustulosus. Lineage (NCBI taxonomy): Eukaryota > Metazoa > Chordata > Amphibia > Anura > Leptodactylidae > Engystomops > Engystomops pustulosus. Next base: position 215,577,164 of record NC_092411.1, read on the forward strand.
CCATTCTGTATGTAGCTCCACAGGTTACAGTATCTTCCCCTGCTCCCTCAGCACTTCCTCCCTCCCATTGTCTGCTTTAATCTCATCCCAGCAGAGGAAGTTTCAGTATACAATGGGAAGGGGAAGAACTTTGCATAGTGTAACAGCCTCTTTATCTCTCACTCTGCCCACTGATGAAAGACATCGGCTGGTGCAGGTCCGGAGTCAGCAGTGGTGTCTATTGCCAAGACCAGCTGTCCAACTGTCAAAGCCAGCCAGAAACTCAAGGGAGAAGGCAGAAGCAGCTTATTAACGCTTCTACCATCTTCTTTCTTCACTACAGTAACACTATGCATGTGTAGCAGGTGTCGGCACTGTCGGGATTAGAAGAGCCGCTGGGTCTGATCAGACCCAGTATGGGATCTGCCCAAGACATCTGCTTCCACAAAGGGTTGTTTCCCTCTGTAGATGCCCAAGTTACATTGGATAACTTTGTAAGAGAAAAAAACTCATCCCCCTGGGTTTTTTTATGACCTAATGGGGGACATACAAAGTAAAAACACACACATATTAATAAATATTTAGAAACATACTTTAATATTTCCTAATAAAAAAATATTTAATAGTGGTCCTATTTGTCTGAGACTATACATATTATATATCAAAAAGATTGAAACAAAATCGGAAATTCATTTATAATATTCATTTTTAGTTAATTTGAAAAGGTAAAATATACATATACTAAACATGACAAAATATTTTTTTTTTGTAAATGTAACCTCAGATAAAACTAAAAATGAGGAAAAAAAGGCCTTAAAGAAAATCTGACCATCCCCCAGCTGCGGTGTATGAGTGATCCAGCTCAGGTTGATTAGTCCTGTCTGGACAGTTCAGGAAGCTCCTGTGTACTGCGTTTATGTAGACACTCAGCTTCCCCAAGCTCCTGAATTTTATAATTGTTTTTTTCAGCAAAACCACTTGGTGCATAAAAACAAATGGTAGTCTTCCTTTAAGCTTCTGTTAAGTTTTAACTAGCCCTATATGTCACAAAAAACACTTTGCAAAAAATTGTAAGCTAGTATACAAAAGAAATGCCCTCGTCATTAAAGCCTTTTCAGTCCTCCTCTTTAAGGAGTTAATAATTAGTAGATTATTGTTCCAATCATTATTGCTTCCATTAAAAGTAAATGTTAATGTGCCATGGACATAATAACTGAATGGAATGATTGCTATTTCGAGAAGGACAGTTCATGAGCTTTGTCACATCTTTGGCCAGGCACATATAAATTGTTGATATTAATGTTCCATCCATGATCTGATTGCTCTAATAGTTGTAAACTATAGAAACAGTAGTAACAAATGAATAGAACATCCATCTCTACTTGGAAATATAAGGTCAAGACTTTCAACCACATCTGAAATAGGTATCTGGATGTCTGTATAATTGGGCATTAAATAAAGTTCAGATAAATGCAAATATTAAGGTAAAAAATTTTTTAAAAATCCTAAAATGTAGTGAGCATATTGGCTTTAGTTGCACTCTTTGTAATCCATAAGAGCATATGCTTATTATCAAAATTGTATTCTATACATTTAGAAATTTAGCAAGTTCACAGCTTACTGTTGATTTAAAAAGCCTCTGACAACTATAAACATAAAATGCTAATATTATGTAATCAATTATAGGGTTTTTTTTTATATAAAGGCAGAAATGATCATCATTATCCTTGACATTAGATTCTTAGTTAATTCTGTGTATAGCTAGAAAGCATACAAGGTCATTATCAAGATGTAAAATAAAGACTCCTACCAGTAGAGGGCAACAGTGGACAGAACCTTAGAGCACAACCTTCATGCACTGCAATCTAAAGATGAAAAAAATATACATACATATATATCTAGTTATTTACATAGACCAGAGCCACTCCACTTTTGGCAATAATCAGTGCGGCAGATGGGACCCAAAAGAATACTGTGCTAGTACTTATGAGGCCATTTGATTTTAGTCATTTTAAGTCATTTAGTCATTTCACGCCATCATCTATCATATTAATATACAATGAGCATACATGGCAGGGAGACAAAAAAAATATGTGATTAGAGCATCTACAGAAGAAGTTTTAGAAGTGTTTATAACTTGAAACAACGCTTTTCGCTGTGATCAGTTGATCTGTTACATTTTTCTGGTTTGCAGCAGTTCACGGCCTGTTAAGGTCCTGCCACCCTATATCATTGTGGCCTGGACTTTGACTACCAGGCAGTCCCCTGGTTACATACAAGATAGGGTCTGTAGGTTTGTTCTCAAGTTGAATTTGTATGTAAGTCGGAACTGTATATTTTATCATTGTAATCCCAGCCAGAACTTTTTTGTTCTCTGTGACAATTGGATTTTAAAGATATTGGGTTGTCATAAGAACCAGGATTAACAATAAAGCTTCATTACAGACGCCTGTGATAACTGTTACAGCTGTTTATTGTAGCCTAGGACTAAAGTACAATAAATTATCAATATCCAAAGGTCCGTTTGTAACTAGGGGTCGTGTGTAAGTCGAGTGTTCTTAAGTAGGGGACCGCCTGTATATTGCTGCATGCATGAGGTCTATGGCACAGTTGGTGTAAGTCCACATTTAACTTGGGAGTCTCATATGTAACTCTTGGGTTTTGTACAATTTCTATGAGCATTGCACGGTCTGACCTTGGGGGGATTTCTTGGGACATCCATTACTTGAAGATTGATACCTCTCACTTTAACAAAAACCTGTCTAACGTTCTCTGACTGATCTTAGAGAAACACTTTGCAAACTTTACGGTTGAATTGTAAAAGTACATTCACTGCTGTATGATCTGTAAAGATGTCAAAAATGTCATTTTTGAAGTGTATATGGTATCAATACATACACATAAGATGCACACTTTGACTTTTTTATACAAAAAAAAATTGTTTAGCTTTTTGGCCCGACAGGTAACTGGGTTCTGCAGTGTATACCTGGCTCTGTGCCATGTGTGTGGAGTGCATTTGGTTTAAGAGTTTAAATATCTCAGAAGAAATATTAAATAATGAACTTTTTTTCCCACTGTAAATAGCCTATTAATATGAGAATCACCATTTGTATCCAGGATTCAGTGCTCTAGAGGCATGTTACTGGGTTATCATGTGGCTCAGGTGTTAGATAATACCTGTTAGATAATGTCTATGTTAATTTAGGGCTGTTGCACAAGACAATTTTGGCCGTGTACTTTCCTCTGTTTGGACATATGCACCAATTACAATATTTTTTAATAGATCAATGCCCAGAGACCGTACTTCTGTTCTATTAAAAAGTAGAACATGTCTTAATCTGTCACTCATAGCCAAAATTGTGTCAATGAAAAATGGATGCAATTGGTCAAAAAAGGGCTCATCTGTTTCCAACTAGCCTTGGACATTAAATCAAATCTAATCGCCTCATGATGTTTCCACAATAAAGATAATAACTAACATCCTTACTTTAGAGTTTTATTGCTGTTTTAGCTCCTATTACTCAGTGTAAGATTCCAGAGTGTGGGCGGGGTCTCTCTAAGCAGATACTTCATGATTCCTCTGTGCTATGAGATGTTGTGTGCTGACAATGTGTTTAGATTATGATGGTTTGGGGTTTTTCTACACTTTTATTTAGCTTCTAAACATCCTACTAACTTCTGACACATAGAAAAAGAGAAATGATACAGATGAGCGATGATGAGATCAATGAGATGGATGTAAGACACAATAACACTCTCAGCTCTGCTCCCTTATCTAATAAATAAAACACACAGCCAGCTCTTCTATAAAGACGTCATCTGTCCTCATAGTCAGAAGATTTACAGTGGTATCCAGGGACAACCAAAAATCCAGGACTGATAGAGATAGGTTGGAATTATATCTGTCAATTGCTGTATTTCATAACAGGTTAGAGAATGTGTGCTTTTGTTATTGTATTGTATTCAAGGGTATGGAAGCATTGATCTCAATATAAAAATTTTCCCATGACTTGTGCACATGCTTCCCATCCTAACCTTCAGGCTATAAGTCTAAAGAATAAAAATAAAGCTTGAGATTTGCAAATCAGCTTTATAAACAAAACAGGCTGATGTCCAGGCTAGAAATTTAATTTTTTCCTTTTAGGAAAGGAGCAAAATGTTGGTACTTTTGGAAATTACCATAATCTTCATTTTAAGTTTTTTCCCATTTTTTTTCTTTCATTAGTACATATTAAAACAATCCTGAAAGGGAAGACTTTCTCTCATGACCAATCAACACTGCTTGGCATAAAGTTTCCCTGGAGTAGTTACTGTAGTTAATCTACCATCAAAACCCACTATGATAAACCAGGGCCACTTACTAACAGATCTAGACACTGTGACTGTGGTAATCCTCTTATATTTGTTATCCATTGCCTTCTTCCTTCTAAAATCATCTTATAAAATTATGTTTAGGAGCCTGAAGCTCTCCTGAAGTGGTAACCTGAGCCCTCTGTCCTGTTTCACAGGCAGATTACAGTTGACAGCAATGCCAAACTTTGATCATCATTACAGACTGTGATGATGATTACAGATTCGGCAGGGAAGCAGGGACTCCTTGCATCATACAGTATATCACTATGATGTAAGGAGGCCTATCCCTTCCACTGTGGTCGTCTGTGTAACAAAACACTGCAGAGACCTTGATGCACGGACAAACCCTCGCTGAAGAACTTTTGCCCCATTGTCAACAAAAATGTAGAACCGAACATTATGCCTTGTTGACTTTTACTTTCATCCGATCACTTACTGTATTTCCCCAATTGTATGCCCCATGAACCCGAACATGTTGAAGTGCATTGTACACGGCACCGCGAGCATGGTGTCATCGTGAATTTTTTTTTTCAGCTTCCCAGTATATTGCAAAAAATATTAAATGGCGCCAGCAGGAAGTCCAATTTGTACTGCAGATTACAAGCCCTCATAGTGCTCTGTACCTGGACAAAAAATGGCCTTTAGATGCAGCAAATAAAAAAACGCAAATGGACCTGGTCCTGAAGAATCTAATATCCTTTCCCTTAGTAAAAGATGTGCAACACCCTCGCCGATGCAATGGCGAGGTAGGGTTTGCGAATACGTCCCACCTGCATGTAATCACCTTACACTACATGGTCCTGATAGGACATAGCGGTATTGCAGTGGTGAATCCTGCCTGGCAAGGCAGGAGTTAAGTATTTTGTATAATGCCAGACGCTGTTGTCCAATGATATGTGTTACATCCTGTGCTCTGTAAGCTGAGATGTGATTGGAGGAGCAGCCACCACCTGACCAAAGGGAGGTAATAAAATCTCTGGCCAGGAATGTTCTGGAGACTAGATTATTCTAGTAAGGATTCAGAGAGATTCTAGTGTAGGAGAATCCTAGAGAGTGTGTGCGTGAGTAATCTCTGTCTAGCCCATACCAGAGCAGGAAGAGCCTAGCCCCTGCCTCTGAAGAGTGGAGCAAGAAGACTAGAGTTAGTGTAGTGAGGAAAAGGGGTATCATCTTACCTTTAAAGGTGATACCTGAAGCCCTACAGGACAAGCTGAAGCTTCCTACCAGGACACAGCTGCCTCCCAGCCTGCCCTCTACATCCAGGCTGGTGAACTATCTCCTGAGGCTCCCTCCAACTCACATCTCAGCCCTCCATCTACCTGTTAAAGGCACGTTTGCTGCGGTTCCTGCGGTTCAAATAAAGAACTGTAAGTTGTTTTCTTCAACTTCTGCCTCCGTCTGGTCCCTGCTAATACGGCTGCCTTCATCACCGGCACCCTGTCCATCACCCAGAGACTCACACTCGGGACATTAAGGGGTTGCCCCAGGGAGATCCGCTATAGCAGCCTCTCCCTCATCTTTTCTTGCCAACACCACCCTGCTGGAGACCTGCCAGGCTGTAGGACAGCCCTCCGGTTCCCCCGTACCAAGCACCGTGACAATTGCGTGCTTAGGCCGCAACCGCCAGCCACTCCGGTACCGCGGGCCCCGGCTGTCACCAGGCCTCACCTCAAGGGCTAGGCCCCGGTGGGGGATGTTGCAAGTGGCGTCACGAATCACAGGATATATACTTCTGTGCCTTATCCTGGCACTAAAGACTGTACTTTATTAAGAAAAAGACTGTGCTGCCTAACCCTGCTGCCATCCGGGTTTAGGCCCAAGTATTTGTGTGTTTCTACATTGAACTTTATAGTGCTGCCACGTGCTGTCGAGCGCCGCTCCAGCACTCAAGAGGTTAATTCCTGCAAGGACTGTAGCTCTGCTACATCCGGCGCTGCTGCGCCTGAAGCATTTACCTCAGAGGCGTGTGGCGCAGCAAGTATTTCCAGCCCGCCAAATCCTCACTGGCGGGAACTCCAGAGGCGTCACTAGGCTCCGCCCCCTGCGCGAGTGGCGCGAACTACCGTGGAGGAGGAGCTGGAGCGAGTGCGGCCGGCAACGAAGAGGGTTAATCGGCCATCTTGGATTTCGGCGCAGGCCGTGCCTGAAGCCTGCCAGCAGTGTGCGCCTCATCCGGAGGTCCGGCGTACGTGTCCTGCAACCGGAGAACACCGCGGAGCATCACTGAGCCCTGCTGCCTGCCGGACATCGGGAACGGAGACCTTCGTGTACCGGAGCTGCCCTGTCACCGCGGCTGATCCTGAGTGAGTACCGCTGGGGAAGTTAAAGGGGGGTAGAGATTGTTTCCGACGCTAGGTTATTGGCTCACCTCCCAGGGAATAGTGACTGTGTCTTAAAGTGCCCACGTCCCATTCTAGCCATCGCCCATAGCAACGGACATTGTGCAACCCCAAGGCTTCCCTCAGCTAGGCCAGTCATGTCCGCTCAGGACGAAGATACGGGACTGGCGCAAGTCCCGTCCCCTGGTCCCTCCTCAGGGTACCGGAGCATGTTAAGTCCTCCAGAGAGTCCCTTCAGCCCTGCTACAGCTAGTGTCCCTGGGACTCCCACCATGATGCCTCTGACTATGCCCTACTATCTGGGGGCCCCCTGGTTACCCTACTACGAGGGAGAATCACATACCCTCCCTGAATTCAGGGACAAGTTGTTAGCCACCTTCGCCTTGCTCCCATTTACAGAGGAACAGAAAGTGGGCATCCTCATCGGGCAGTTGAAAGGACCCGCTCTCCGGGAAGTCAAGTCTTGGCCCCGAGCACAGTGTCAGAATGTGGTCCAGATTCTTGATAGGCTACGTAACACCTTTGACAAGTGTACTGTCTCCGAGTTGAAGCAGAAATTCTTCGGGAAAAGACAGAAGCCCCAAGAGTCCCTCCGAGACTTTGCCCTCTCCCTACAGGAGACATGGAAGGCCATCACCTGCCTTGAGCCCAAAGACGCTGAAACCTCTGATCAAACCTTAAGGGAACAATTTATTAATGGACTTGTTGATAGAAATCAAAGGTGTCAACTAAAGATCATCTCTTCTCAACATGCCCAGGCCTCCTTCCTTGAGTTTAAGGAAACTGCCATTGACATATTAGGGGACCGACCGCCTACTGGACCGCAGAAAGAGCCTGAGTCCGTGGAAATGGAGGAATCTGCTCTAGCTTGCTATCCAACGCAGTCGACATCACCTACTCCTGCGGCTACGGAAGTTGCTGACTTAGCAGGACAGGTCTCTAATCTGGCGGACACCCTGCATAAAATCCTCGATCGGTTGACCCAGGTGGAAGTGACTATCTCCGCTATGAGGAGGAAACCTCCAGAGAACCCGGTACGGTCAGCTACTCCTCGTGAATCTCCGACTAAGCAGCGCCCAAAAGAGGCGAAGTCGTTAAGCACCTGGAGTCAGAAGAAACCCCGCCAGCGGTGCAGCTACTGCCATAAATATGGGCATGAAGAGAATGATTGTCGTCAGTTAAACGACAAACCCTTGGAGCTAAGGGATGACCTCCAAGGGAAGAACTTGTAAGTCCCCGAGATGCTAACTGGATGCCCAGGTTCGTGGGGACTCGCCCCATGGTTCATGTAACCATCAACGGAGTTACCCTACCGGCCTTAATTGATACCGGCTCTCAAGTGACCACCCTCCGGAGTGCTGCCTTCGAGAAATGCCGAGGAAAAGAATCCTTAGTCCAGCCTCCCAAGGCTTACTTGAACATTATTGCTACGAACGGAAAACCCGTACCCATCCGCGGCTACTGGGAGCCCACGCTAACCATTGGAGACACTGAGTTAACCAGACAGGGCGTAGTGGTGACACGTGTGCCCGAAAACGGTAACTTCTCCCTGGTACTGGGTACCAATGTCCTCCGCAACTGCTACCCTGAAGTGCTGAAGGCTCTCCACGACTCCCTGCCAACAGTGCCCAACGGTTCCCGGAAGGTAATTCAGGAGACTATGCAGGTTCTAGCGGCGCAACAGAAGTTTGCTGGCCCTAATGGAGAAATCTGCAGAGCCCGGATCAAGGATCCCCAACCTGTCCGCCTTCAACCTGGGACTGAGACGTTAGTATGGTGTCGAGCCTGCATGGGCGTCCAAGGTCAAGACTACCAGGCGATAGTAGAACCTCTACCAGCTGATGAAGACCTGCCCATTCTAGCCGCCAGGAGCCTAGTCACTGTATCCCGAGGACAAGTACCCATTCGATTACTAAATGTGGGAGACTCCCCAGTGGATCTGAGGAAGTACCAAGCCGTAGCCACTCTCTTCAGTGTCCATCCTGAAGACTTGGTGGAAACCTCTCTGTCTGCCTCTCAACAGTTGGAAGTGAAGCAAGGTGCTGAAGATGAGCCTGCCGAGCAATCCTGGTGGCTTGAGCTCAATATTGGAGACGACGATTTTACTCCTGCAGACCAAGTACAAGGTGTCCTGGATGTCGTTATGAAGCACCACCAGGCCTTCAGCAAACACCCACTGGATTTTGGGCAGACTACTCTGATCCAACACACCATCCCTACTGGCTCTCATCCTCCTATCAAGGAACGATATCGGCCCATACCTCCAGCCCGTTACCAAGAGGTGAAGAAGCCGGTACAAGAGATGAAGACAGCCAACGTTATCCGGGAGAGTCGCAGCCCATGGGCTGCCCCGCTGGTCCTTGTGAAGAAGAAGGATGGAACCCTTCGATTCTGTGTTGACTATAGGAAGATCAACAATATCACCCACAAGGACGCCTATCCTCTGCCTCGAATCGAGGAATCCCTCGCAGCCCTAGGGTCAGCTGCCTACTTCTCTACCCTGGACCTGACCAGTGGCTACTGGCAAGTGGCCATGGCGCCAGAAGACCGAGAGAAGACGGCTTTCACCACCCCAATGGGCCTGTTCGAGTTCAACAACATGCCGTTCGGGCTATGCAATGCCCCAGGCACATTTCAACGGCTGATGGAGAGATGTTTGGGTCATCGCAACTTCGAGACCGTCCTGCTATATTTGGACGACATCATCATCTACTCCAAGACTTATGAAGACCACCTCCACCATCTGGCTGAAGTCTTCCAAATCCTGACCCAACATGGGTTGAAGGTCAAGCCATCCAAGTGCCACCTGCTACAACCTAGTGTCAAGTACCTGGGACATGTGGTGAGCGCTCATGGAATTGAGCCAGATCCAGAGAAGATTGCAGCTGTCTACGACTGGCCTACCCCATCCACCGTACGGGACATCAAAAGCTTCCTGGGATTTGCCAGTTATTACAGGCGTTTCATCCCGAAGTTTGCCCAGCTGGCGGCTCCCTTGCAAGAGCTTCTAAGGGGCCTGCCAAAAGAGAGCCAACGTTCCCGAGTATCCATTGAGTGGACGGCCGAACGAGAAGCTGCCTTCCAGATGCTCAAGCAACGGCTGACTGAACCTCCGGTGTTGGGATATCCAGACTATAGTCTGCCCTTCACCCTATACACTGATGCCAGCAAGCAAGGTCTAGGGGCGGTATTATCCCAGCTCCAAAACGGAACTGAAAGGGTCATAGCCTACGCCAGCCGTTCCCTCCGAGAACCGGAGCAAAACGACCAGAACTATAGTTCCTTCAAGTTGGAGTTTCTGGCGTTAGTCTGGGCTGTGACCGAAAAGTTCAAGGACTACCTAGCTGCATCATCTTTCACTGTCTTCACAGACAATAATCCGTTGGCGCATCTGAACACCGCACGTCTTGGAGCACTGGAACAACGGTGGGCCTCCAGACTTGCCAATTTCAGCTTTACCATCAAGTACCGGGCTGGTAAGACCAATGACAACGCCGACGCTCTGTCCCGTCTCCCTGACCAGTGGGAGGGACCCTCCACGGATGCTCAGTGGGAAGATGTGGAAATGCCAGCGTTCTATGCCCGGTTTGTGCGTCAAGATGCCCAGAGAGTTTACTCCCTACCGACAGAGGCAGAGCCAGCTACTCCTCAAGAAGAGTCCGAGCCCCCTGCGGAAAAGGACCTCTGGATGAGTCTTCAGGCTGATAGCCGTGCCATAGGAGAAGTAATGGACTATCTCTCTAGTGGGCGAGTGCCTGAAAGAATCCGGCGCAGAAGAGCTGATGGAGAACTGTCTCAATTGTGGCGCCAGAGAAAGACTCTGAGCATGCACCAGGGTCTGCTAAAGAGAAGAACTCTGGACCCTATCACTTATGATCGGATATACCAGATTCTGATTCCCAGGAGGGACGCCAAGATAGTACTGGAAATGTACCATGACCAGTCTGGACACTTTGGCGCTCAGAAGACTGAAGCCACCCTCCGAAGGCGATTCTTCTGGGTCAACATGAAGTCCGACATTGAAGCCTGGTGTCGAGAATGCCCGGCCTGCGCCATCGCTCGAGGAGAGCGACACAATCAAAGGGCCCCTCTCCGTCCCATTGTGAGCCAACGGCCCTTGGAGATCCTGGCATTGGACCACGTGAAGTTGGAGCCCAGCAGATCCGGTCACAGTTATGCTCTTACGATCATCGACCACTATACCAAATTTGTGGTTGCAGTACCTGTCAGAGATCTGTCTGCAAGGAATACCGCAGCGGCCCTGTGGAAGAGCTTCATCCTCCCCTATGGCTGTCCGGACCAGATCCTTACAGACCAAGGAACAGCATTTGAGTCCCAAGTCTTCCAGGAGCTGTGCACTCTATATGGCTGCAAGAAGCTGAGGACCACAGCCTATCATCCCCAAGGCAACGGGCTGTGTGAAAAGATGAACCAGACTCTAATCAATATGCTGAGGACTCTGACCCCTGCAAAAAGGGCTGACTGGCCAAAGCTGTTGCCCGAATTGGTGTACCTGTACAACAATACCAATCATTGCTCCACAGGGTACACCCCGTACTATCTGATGTTCGGGAGACACGGACATCTCCCTGCGGATATGACCTGGGACATGGAGTCCCCTGATTCCCAGTCTTTACTCCCCCAGACTGACTGGGTTCACGAACACCAGAGGCGCCTGGCGGATGCCAGAGAAGTTGTGGATCTGCGGTTGGAAGAGGCCCGAGAGAAACAAAAAAGGGACTTTGATCGTAATGCCTGTGCTGAGCCTTTTGCCCCAGGAGATCGAGTGTGGCTGCGCAACAACCATCCTACCAGTAAGCTAGATGGGCGTTGGGAGCGTGAGCCATACCTAGTTAGGGACAGTCTCTCCCCTGAAGTCTACGAGATTTCAAGAGGAGACCGTCCATCACTCCGGGTACATAGGAACCGGCTGAAGAGATGTCTTCGTCCTTTTGCCCCTATGTCTACACCTCTCACTTCGACCCCCGACTTACAGACCTCCTTGTGTTCACCTACCCCCAGTTTCTTGGAACTTGTGACTGTGCCTCAATTCTGTTTTGTTTCCACTCCAGTAAGAGGTACCTCGGAGAGACCATCATCCCCACCGCAGTCTCCAATACTGCTGCCTGTGGAGGATGATCCGGCTCCAGTGTCTGCAACCCCTGAAGCATCAGAGGCAGCTGAGACTACGACTCCAGCGCTTGACTCAGAGGAGGACGATGAGGAGGTTGTTATCTTCTCCAGGCCGGAACTTCGAAGGTCTCAAAGGGAGACAAAAGGTAAAGCTCCTGCGTACCTGCAGGAGTACCAGCTGGTGACACGCAGAAGCAGGAGGCAGGTACGCTTTTCTGACACCGAAGTACTTACCACCGAAGAAGATGCGGAGTAACCCCTGAAGGGCTGTAGCCCACTTCAGGTACTGTACATATGTATATTTATTCCTATTGTCCCTGTAGAGCCAGAAACTGTCCTGAGACTCTCACCCTTATTTATCTCAGTCAAGAGACATACCTTGAACTGATTATTGGCCTGTGCTATGATAGCACCCTTCCTCTGCCACAGCAGAGATTGCTTCAAAGGACTCTGTCCCTCTCCAAAAAAAGAGGAGACCCTTTGCTTCTCAGTGCACTTTTCCCCACCTCAAGGGCTGTACCCAGAAGATGGACTTTGTCAGTAGAGACCTTCTGTGAGACTTTTGCCAGATACTCCAGGGAAAAGTTGCTATTGCTATTGACTATTATTTTGCACTTAATGCCTTCCTTTTTAGGTACGGACATTCTGCATGCACTTTTTATGCCTTTTCTTTGCAGGAAAAGAGACATTTACTACCGTGCTACCCTGAGTAGCCTATCCACCTCTGTAACGTTTGTAACGTTCAAGATGTGTACCCATTGGGCTCCTAAGCCAATGTGAATTAACCTGTTTGCACACTGTCATATATGCCAGTAGTCTGCATTAACCCTTTCATAGGCTTTTCAGGTTGTAGAGTGGCTGTGTCGGACCGTCTCTATGTAGTACAATGTTTTATTGTGTCACATATGCCAATGTATGCATATATACACTATATAATTGCCGCCAGGGAAGAAGCGTTGATACAACAAATATACAGGCCTTGGTGCAAGGAGTGGATTACAGGACATGACACCACACCTTTCCTACTGTACAGTTCGGTTTAATGGCGTCAGCGACCAACTGTCATACAGCTACATATTTTTGTCTTAGTCCGACACCAACCCAGGTGCCTGTCTCCAGGACCATGGGCGGTTTGTCCCTACACCTCACATAGCCTGCACTTCCTCGAAGTGCCCTTAGCCCCCTCTGTGCCCAAACCATCAGTAGTCGAGCCGAGGGCGGCTCTTTCAATTGCCCCCGGGGTATGCAACACCCTCGCCGATGCAATGGCGAGGTAGGGTTTGCGAATACGTCCCACCTGCATGTAATCACCTTACACTACATGGTCCTGATAGGACATAGCGGTATTGCAGTGGTGAATCCTGCCTGGCAAGGCAGGAGTTAAGTATTTTGTATAATGCCAGACGCTGTTGTCCAATGATATGTGTTACATCCTGTGCTCTGTAAGCTGAGATGTGATTGGAGGAGCAGCCACCACCTGACCAAAGGGAGGTAATAAAATCTCTGGCCAGGAATGTTCTGGAGACTAGATTATTCTAGTAAGGATTCAGAGAGATTCTAGTGTAGGAGAATCCTAGAGAGTGTGTGCGTGAGTAATCTCTGTCTAGCCCATACCAGAGCAGGAAGAGCCTAGCCCCTGCCTCTGAAGAGTGGAGCAAGAAGACTAGAGTTAGTGTAGTGAGGAAAAGGGGTATCATCTTACCTTTAAAGGTGATACCTGAAGCCCTACAGGACAAGCTGAAGCTTCCTACCAGGACACAGCTGCCTCCCAGCCTGCCCTCTACATCCAGGCTGGTGAACTATCTCCTGAGGCTCCCTCCAACTCACATCTCAGCCCTCCATCTACCTGTTAAAGGCACGTTTGCTGCGGTTCCTGCGGTTCAAATAAAGAACTGTAAGTTGTTTTCTTCAACTTCTGCCTCCGTCTGGTCCCTGCTAATACGGCTGCCTTCATCACCGGCACCCTGTCCATCACCCAGAGACTCACACTCGGGACATTAAGGGGTTGCCCCAGGGAGATCCGCTATAGCAGCCTCTCCCTCATCTTTTCTTGCCAACACCACCCTGCTGGAGACCTGCCAGGCTGTAGGACAGCCCTCCGGTTCCCCCGTACCAAGCACCGTGACAATTGCGTGCTTAGGCCGCAACCGCCAGCCACTCCGGTACCGCGGGCCCCGGCTGTCACCAGGCCTCACCTCAAGGGCTAGGCCCCGGTGGGGGATGTTGCAGATGTTAATTCATTATCTTCTTTCATAGCATATTCCATATTGACCTCTGTTTTTGGGATCATTAAATTATAGTTTCAGCATTTTCACATGTTTTTTTTTCTTATTTTACAGTTTGACCAAATAAAATGGAATAATAACTGTGAGCAGCGTTAAAATGAGCATATTTAATGAGCTAGCGTAGACATGGAAACCATACTTTTATGAAATGTAGCAAATATCGCAGCTGGTATACTTATTTACTTATAAAGCTGTTATACTTGCCAGAAAGTATTACTGAAACGTGCGAAGAAGCATTGATGGATTAGAAATTGAAATCTTTCTTTTATTAAGTAGTGAACATAAAATTAATGTTCATAAATATAAATAAGCTAAGCTAGAAATATGATTAGTGGAAATAAAAAGCTTATAAAAATTAAATTTCCGTTATTAATGTAAAAAAAAAAATATTGGTCTAGCGCGAATGAATAAAATAGTGTATCCTGAAAATTAATAAAACTATTTAATGGAATAGTAATATTTTATTGTATGCATATTGTGTTTTTCTCAGCACATGATTCATTATATGCAGCTGTCAATTAAGCTAATAATAATTGTATTCATTCCTGTTTATGATCTCATATTTTCATACCACACACTAGAAGTGTACCTATTACCTACACATAGTACAGGAAGTATCAACACTCTAAATGGATAAGAAAATTTGGATGTAAGACCTTGCTTGTATCATATTTGATACACATGGTCCATACATCCGCTAAAAGCAAAAAGAGTTCCTGTTGTTGGGGCATATATCGTTTTTTCCAATATGGAATTGCACTTGATAGTATACAATTTTTGAGGTTGGAATCTACCGGGAACTTTTCTTACTTTGTGTCCATATAGTGTGATACATTGCAGGCTATCAGCTATTAATATATAATGTATTCTCTTTTTGTACTGTGTGGAACAGGGCTTAAACAGCTGATCTCTCTTTAACGAATGTGTGCAGCTCGTGAAAATTGAACCATAATGGAGCATATTGGAAGTCTTTGCATCAAATTTCTGTATGATGCAAAGACACCTGTCCTTGGTGTGCAGTCCTTGGTATTGTACCAACATGCAGGTCAATTTCAATGGGCTGTACATGTTCATGTGCAGCTGGCCTTAAAGAAGACCTGTCACCAGAATTTTAGCACCCTAACAATGCCTGGTGGTGGTTACAAGTCTTCACCATATCACCTAAAATTATCTGCCAGTGAGGCTCTGTACCTTAAATACAGCCATTTTTCTGATATCCAAATTAGCTTTCCTGACTTATGTCTCATGTCTGCTGGCTGTGACTCTTCTCTCTCCCAGTGAACCACGCCTCATTATTCTGACTGACAGCTCAATGTCTCTTCAAATCACTGTCATGCCTCCTTGTACTTAGGGACTGTCTGTTAATATTCATCTACAGACATATAAAGACCTATTTAGTTATAGGATATCTTGTGTCAAATTGTATACACAGTGTCTTGTGTTACATTCATGTCACCACAGTGACATCATCTCAGATCCTTAAGGCTCCAAACGTTAGCAAACTCTAATGTAAACCCCACAGTAAACCCCTATGAACAGTATGTGATGACATGAAATCACAGCAACCTGCATGGAAGATGAGGAGGAGTAGAAGTCTATGGAGACAGCTGTGATTTTATGTCATCACATACATACATGCGGTACAGTTTGCTAATGTTAGAAGGCTAAAGAACCTGAGATGATGTCACTCTGGTCACATGACATGAACTGCTGAATAGTAAGGAGGCATAAGGCATGGAGAGGAGTAGATGGGAGGGGGGGCGGCTGAACAGGACACTGCTAATTACACAGATACTGTGTATTTGCGCAACCTGTAACTGGAAGCCGGCTGTATTACATAGCCTGGCTCCTTCTGCAAGTGCCCTGAGAAATCTCAGTGCAGGGGAGCTTTTATCCTTCAAGGAGCTAGACTATGAAACAGGGTTCCCTCTGTCACTCCTTACTTTTCTCAATCGCACCCCTCGCAAAATGATCACAGGGTGCTGGGGGGTTGATCAGCTGTCCAGTACGGAAGCTTATTAAAGGTCAAACTGGGTAATATAAAACTTTGAGATAGTACACTGCAATAATGTATTTCAGTTTATTATATGAGCAAGCATATATCACATATTTTAGTTCCCAAAGATAGGACATAGAAATGTTAAATAAAGTCTAATAAAGTGAAAAAATGTGATTAAAAAAATTTAACAAATCCCCATTTTTTCCACACATTAGTAACTGTTCTGGCTAAAATAATATTCTACTACAGTATCTTGTCTGTAAAGGGAATATTATTAAAAAATATAACATACATTTTACATTTTAATTAAAAAGTGATTAGAAAGGCAGACGTAACAAAAAATTAACATAGCTAAATTTTTGTAAAAAAAAAAAGGTCACTCTTTCCATGAAAAGATTTAGCTCTCTATGTGTATTTGATATCTTTGTAATCATATTGATCCATAGCTTTAAATCTTTTTGCGTTTTAGTTAAATGGTAAGGTGATGTTTTTTACGCTAAATAGTGTGTTTTATAAAAATACAACTCATTCCGCAACAACAAACCCTCATACAAGCCCAACACTGGGAAACTTTGCTGGGCTGGTGATAACGTAGCAAATGTGCCCAGTAGCAAAATTAAATTTAACAAAATGCAAAAAAAAAAGTAATAATTTCCTCTGTTGAGTTGTCCTTTTCTATTATGATTTTATCAGTTTGTTTGTTTTTTCCTATTTTTAATCAGAAAATAGGGTTGTACCTGTCTTCCATATACCAAAGAGCTTTCACATTGAATAAAATATAAGAAGGTTTTCTGTTCTCAGGCTAATTTTTCTGCCATACAACCTCATGACCTGCTATTAAGACAAACAGGCATCTGATGGGTTTATTTTAATTATGTTTTCCAAGGTGGGAAAAGGAAAACAATACCTCTTTTTCCTACATTGAAAGGCAGCCAACTTAAAAAAGCCAAAGTAGCCAAACCAGTATATCTATTACAGAAGGAATAGATTCCTTTTGGCACCTTGGAAACATATTTGCATATTTCCAGAATCCCCTAGTGGAGCATCAATGACTATAAGTCTCCACATACCCATAAGGCGGCCTTAATAGGCAAACTCTCCGTATGGAGAACTCATACTTCCTGACCCTGTTTATTTCAGTAACCCCAACCAGAATTTGCATGTCTATAGTGAAATCACAGGAGATACTATAGCTTTACCACTAGTTCTACATTTCCTGTCTATGGCAATCTGTCAATTTAGAAGATACAGCTACTGGGGGTTACTTATCATTTGCAAGCGCTTGTGCGGTGGCACATTATAGTCCCGCCGCTGCTTTGTCACAGTCAGATACATCAAGAGGCTCAGGCCCATCCACGCCCCTCTTGCGTGAAGGTAGTGTATTAGGGAAAATTATCGCTAGTGTTAGCAATAAGCTGGCATTTGCGATTATTTCAGTGCTTCTACGCCACTGACATGGTGCAGAATCCCTGATAAATATCCCTCACTATATTTATGCAAATGAATTTCTGTGCGTGCTGGGGTGTGGACATGTTTTTTTTTTCAAGGCTGTCAAATATTGTGTAAAGGGGTAATGTAAAAAATGAGAACTGGTGCTCAAGCAGCAAGACCGCATTTCTGCTGCACCAAGAACCTAATTTGCATAGAGATAAAACATGGGAGCCGTAGTCCTGTCTCTTCAAGTAAGAACCTTCCATTAAATGAACACTACTGCATTAACCTTGGAAGTAACAATGATTTACTGTGATACTCTATCTGTATGACAATATATGGGTAATATATGGGTAATCACCATACAAGCCTGCCCATCACTCATGGGATTAGTGACTAGCTAAGGGGAGGAAACCCTTAACTTTTTGCTCTGCAGATTATCTGCAGCACCCGTGAACACAATGGTCCTTAATTTACAGCTGTGTCATTCACTCTTACAAACCGTGGCATAACATGACTAGAGATGTTATGCTGGTATATGACTTGTTTGGTGTCCTTATATGACAGCTGTTGTTTTCTTTTTCTAATCTTTCCTAAAAATGTAGGCCCTGCCCCTATGGAGAAAGCCTATGTTATGATAGCATGCCTGAGCTTGTTGAAATAAAACATGCCCGCCAGTGTGAAATGAGACCATTAATATTTCGTGCAGGATCATGAATCTGACTTTTAAATGACTCAGGGGCTTTGAAAAAAAAGACCCATAGGAATACTATTTGTGTTAATGTACGTTCTTCAGTCATAGTTCAATGTATGCCCCAGTACACACAACAGGATGGTAAGCCAGACATATATTCAATAAAATATGCTAAGATAATTTAAATGTCCCACTTATCCTACTCTGTGGGGCAAAATATTGAGTTTTTCAAATATAGGTCACATAGGTCTTATTCCAACATATTGGAATAACTTTATAATAATTTCAGCTAGATCAAGAGATGTCAACTGTGAATGTTCCTTTCCCCTTTCCATGACCAAATGCTGGAACAGTCCTCACTGCATATAGCCCAGTGATGAGGGTCCGATTATTTGCCCTTATTGTGAACCTTTTTAGGTTGTTTTTCCACCCATTGACCCCAGCATGTCTAGGATGTGATTGACATGTCTGTCACTTTCTGACTTCAGCCTGCTTCTTTCCCGAGCCTTGTTTGACTAAGCTTTTGTAATATTGTCCACTCAAGAAGACTTCCCACCAGTACAGTACAGTCATACATGGAAGTGTCCGAGTACAAGTACATTGTCTCAGATTACATCTTATGCCCACACGTGCAGTATGCAGACCGTTAATAACTGGCCGTAGCACATTGGCGGTTGAGCTCTGCTCACCCCATTGATGTCCATTAGGCCTCACCGTCCCATGCACAATAGACCTAAATGAGGACAGTGAGCTACCCACAATTTGTGTGGCTAACTCACAGCCCCGAAATATGGTCTTGTGCATAAGGCCTTACACAGGTTTTGCATAGCTTATGAATTTACATTTGTCACAAATGTAACATTTAACCAATTTTTCAAAAATAGTGTTCAAAATACAGCTTTTTTTTTACTGGATGTACTCCT
The DNA here is from genome assembly GCF_040894005.1 of Engystomops pustulosus. Lineage (NCBI taxonomy): Eukaryota > Metazoa > Chordata > Amphibia > Anura > Leptodactylidae > Engystomops > Engystomops pustulosus. The sequence goes on from NC_092411.1 coordinate 215,596,300, forward strand.
GTGTGTTCTTATATGACCATGTTTTACAAAACAAAGAAGGAGCATCTTTCCAGTGTTCTTGCATTTAATGGTATGTAATGATAAAGAAATATTGCTGTTCTCAGGCTACGGAAGATTTCATAAAATATCTTGCAAAGTCTGTACTTTACGTCGTGATTGACCTTGACTGTATGGTTCAACTTCACTGAATACTAGATACTAGTCTTATTGTATTTTTATGTGTATAATCTATCTCTATCATTCGCAATTGACGGCTACTATAAAAAGCCAGCGGTATTTGAACGTATAGGTTACAGTTATAAGTTACAGTGAGTGGCAATTTATGGTTAGAGAAAACCATAAATACTGAAAGTTATCACTGGGAAGGTCCTGCTTGGGGTAGAAACATTGATGATGTTGATTTATAAAATAATTGCATTCTAGTGGTGAATACCTGTGAGCCCTTATATCTCATTACACTCGTATCATAAACCTGAAAACAAAGCCAAAGGTTTTAGTTCATAGCAGCCTCCAGTATGCCTCAGCAAATTGGACTCTTGGTTTTGGTGCCTGACTGTCTGTCTCTACCTGGACACTAGACACTGTGGAGCTGAGAATTTCCTCTCAATATTTCTGCTCAATGTGGCATGTAGGCTTAAGTGGTCAGAGGTGTAACCCAAGGAAGGTTTACTCTTAATATGAGCTAAGCCTTAGCTTTCAGCATTCTTTGAAAACAGACATGGAATTTGTTTTAAGATAAAAAAGTATTTATGTTTAAGTACTTTTGCCATGGTATGCAATTCTATAGAAGAATACATACAGGCAGAAGACAGACGCTCACATCATGGTACCAAAAAGAAGAGGAGATGAAATGACTTGCTCATGCTCACACAGACTTGGTAGCTGGATTAGCAACTCAATCTTGGCGGTAAACCTCCAAGCATCAAAAGTAAGAATGGGTTCAGAGGTTTTGTACTTTGATGACTCATAATGATCAACAGCCAGAAGACGTTTGGGTCTCTCTTGGACACATCTTTGGTTTTTCCATATCTCCACATGCAGTAGAAGATTTTTTTGGAGTAAAGGTCTTGTTTACAGGAATGTGTCCCATGATTAAGTGGTAATGTTAGTTCTGGTAAAAATAAAATTCAGTATGTCTGGTCTATAAAATGTCACTCCAAACCTAAAGGCCTTACTAATAATAAAATACAGAGTCAGGAAGTAAGAGTACTCCTTATGGCAACTTTGCCATTTAAGGCCACCTTGAAGGAATGTTGAGACTTACAGCCATTGACACTCCACTAGGGGATTCTGGGAAATATGCACACATGTTTTCAAGGTGGTAAATGGAAAATCACGCCTCTTTTAGCTACCTTGTTAGGCAGACCCCATAACATCAAGCATGACTTTCAGGAAGCCCAATGACATGCTGCAAGATTAAAGCCAAACCAACATATCTATTCCAGACGGAAGATTACCAATGTAGATTTCCTTTTAACCATACCAGTTCACTTCAGCAAGAATGTTTTTAGCCATTACTGTTTGTAGGGAAGCAATAAAAAGTTGTTAAGCAACAATTCCAGACTCCTGAAAGTTTTTCGGTGATTCACTTGTCTTCTATGTCTCCAAACAATTATGGTAGAGCTTCTGTTTTCAACTAAAGGACATCTTCTTTAGTGATCATATCCGTTTTTACTTCTGCTGTAAACGTTTTCCACTAAGATTTGCTTTGTAACATGCCATAAACAATGGTAATGTTTTGATGACACGGGTTACACATGCCCACAGCTGCTCAGGGGCTGCCTGCAGACTATAGTTGGCATTGTAGTGCTCAGAGCAGCTGTCGCATCTGTCTATGTGAAAGCAGCTGCAATACCAGACACATGTTTTATCATCACTCTCCACTGTGATTTAAGATAGCAATGTCCACATTGACCTCAGTATTATTGCATATGGAGACTCTGTTGAGACTGCTAAGTAAACAACTAGGACATTTATTGCACCTTGCCAGTCTGTCTGTGCAGTGTGTGGAAGAGGTCTCAGATTTTTGCTGTTTACCTAGTAGTCACTCTTCAATCTTGCTAATGTTTAGTTTAATTTCTATAATTTTCCTCCTATATAGATTGGGGGCATGGCCCCCTTTACTAACATCAGTCAGTTCAGTCTAGTTTGTGTCGTGTGTACTTTTTTTTTTTTTTTTTTTACTATGCATGTGAACCTTTCTGGAATGTATGGAACCATGGAATTAATGGAGCCCTGAAATAGATGAAAATAATAAATACAAGGAAAATTCCTAGAATTACATTGATTCAGGCATCCCGCTATAATAATAATAATGCATCTTTATTTACATAACGGAATCATATTCCATAGGGCTTTATGGACCATGTGGTACATATACAAACAAAATAAGACATTACAAAGTAATAATATCGTCACATGTAATAATATGAGCCAGGGCCCTGCTCAAGATAATTTACAGTCTAAGAGGAGCACGGAAGAGACAGGAGGTGACACTGACATCTCTACCTGCTTGCGTAAATGAAATCATTCAGCAGCGACCATGCAACACTAAACTGTAGCAGCATAGTTGTGTAATGATAATTTTGTTAGTAACAGTAGGACTGCGTGAAAAAAATAATTTATATCCCAGGATTGTAGCTGGACTGAAGGAGTGTACCTAGACTGCAGTGCTGTCATATCACTTCTGTAATTCACCTTTCCACATTAGATTTCGCATGGTAAGGAATGTTTCATCTAGGTCTATGGTGATGAGCTTTTTCATAGAATATAGATTATATTTATAAAAATGTAAAATGTATTATTTTGGGAGATATTTTGCTGTCATAAGAGAAATACAGAAATTCTAAAACCTGTCCCAAGCGTAGCTCTTGTGCTGTTTCTATGTGGCTTAGTAAAAGTAGCTTCGGTGCAGGAGCTGGGAATTCTGTTGGTGTCTACAGTGCACTCTCTGTGTATTAATATATCTATGAGATGTGTCAGTCATCGCCAGGACGGTAATGTTAGTGATTAGCACTTTATGAATCACTCCGACTCCTACTTTGAATGGAAACTAGAAGCTTTTGGTAATGCTCCTGGAGACAGCTAGGAGGGATTATAGCTCTTGTCCTGTTTTGGCTTAAGAGCGGTGTTTGCTTTAAATAGCCCCACTAATGTGATAGCTTTTCCAACTCTTAAGAAAGCAATTTTCAAGGAAATGTCAACAGTTTTTCTGAAAGTCAGTTGAACTGTGTGAATACTCCACTTGTTGACTGCTCAGAGAAAGTGAACGTCTTCAGCATACTGACTATAAATGTTCGTGGAAGCATTGATGGGGAAATTCTCGACTCTAATTGCCTTTTTTATTTGCTTCCTCTCCTTTAATAGCCTATTTAAGTTTATTGATGTGGAAATTAAATACATACATGTTTTTCTATTGCTATTATGTTTGTAAAACTTCTTAATATACAGTAAAAATGGCATAATCCCATGGCATATTATCTCAAATTACAAAAAAAGATGTAAACATTGGCACTCGTAAGTAAAAGTAGTCAATTCCCAATAACAGTGTTCTGGTTCTCTGGTTTTTGTTTATAGAGAAAGACCAGTTGGTTGACAGGTAAATAGCAAATCTAAAGCAATAAGGAAACTACACCCTTTCACCTTCCCAATTTAACTATTTTGTTTCAGTATGTGTTCCCCGGTCAATTTCTCTGTTTGTTACCCACTAAAAGCAGCAATGGTTGTACTTGACATGTTGGGCTTTTTAAAGTTTCTGTTGGATTTTATTGATTGGAAAGTCAGAAAAATAGATTAACTTCATCTTTCAACTATAATGAATAGAGCCTGAAATGTACCCAAAATCTCTTTAATAATTGTGTCACCACTGAAATCTAATATTTATCTGCAACTCCTAGGTGCAATTTTGACACCGTACAAGGAAATGTATAATTTGTTTGGTAAGTTGTCACCTTGGGATGTGTTGTCTTTGTCCCGATCATGTCTTGCAGTATTTGAGTCAACTGTGGTTAATTTAAACTTTGGTTATCCTGTTTAATTTTACTTTTTTTTAATCCCACTTTCTTAGCTGTATTAGAAAATTTTCAGGATGCCTTTAGCCACACTACACGGTTGCTATAAATTACCTTTCTTCTCCAACATGTGTCCACACAATCTAACATGTTTTAGTCATATCAGTGAACCCATGTCCCCTCCCCCAAAAAAATCTATATTATTGTCCTAAAGTGCGCAGAGACGTGGCTAAGACATGCAGACAGTGCCTCAGTTTCACGACCTGGTCTGTAGGAAACATACAGTCTTATATAGTGGATTTGGGAAGCTGTTATGTGGTTTTCTACATTTAACTGTGGTAGATCATCCCTGGAGATGACCATAACAATGGCAAATTATTGCTCTAGACAGCGATTGGCTACTGCATCACATTGAATTACGTTACCACCTTTATCACATCATAACTGCATCAATTAAAACAAAGACTTGCTGTGCACCATACAACTATTGTCATGGGGGAATTGGACAAATGTGACCTTTTTTCAGCAGCTTTTTGTCAATATTTGTGAAACTGGTCTACATTTGGAGCTTATGTAGAGGATAAAACAAAATGGGTCACTCGGGAAACAGCCTAAATATTTAATTTAGTTCAACTAGAAGGGGAAGGAGAAAGTAGAGAAGAAGGAATGGGGGACACCTGGTCTTTTAATGGAGGCTGTGATTACTGTCCAAATGCAGACATCAAGTCCAGGGACAGAAATTTTACCAGCTCCTCCACTTTGAACTTCTCTGGGATGTCTGAAGGTTGTGGGTCAAAGTCCAAAGTGTGCAGTACCCACATTCCTCTGCTGACAGGGCCCCACGTGCCAGCTACACAAGCCTCCAGTGAAGGAGTGCTCCAAACTCAACTCTATTGTCCCCAGATGATTTGGGGGACAAGAAGTGGCTAGGAAATCCCTCAACCAGAGATGTTAGGAGGGGCTGAACTAAGCCATGGTCACACAGTGATTACTGTCTCCGGAAGTGTTGATTTTGTCCGCTATAATAATAATAATAATTCCTTTATATAGCGCACACAGATAGCGGTCCCTGTCCCCAGTGGGGCTCACAAGCTAATCAACCTACCAGTATGTTTTTGAGTGTGGGAGGAAACTGGAGGACCCCAGAGGAAACCCACACAAACATGGAGAGAACATACAAACTCTTTGCAGATGTTGCACCAAAGTCCCCAGCGCTGCGAGGCTGTAATGCTAACCACTGAGTCACCGTGCTGCCCTATGTTCAGTATATGCTTTTGGTGGAGAAAGAAGTTGATTGCCTAGCAATGGAAAATACCAGTCTGCAGAATAAACATATAAGGAAGTGGTTTTAGGCATAGGGTCATACATGTAAAACTATGAGTTACTAATTAATAAAATGTATTATGCAATAGGAAGAATTATTGCTGCCATATTGTAATTTGGTGGCACTTAAGATATTAATTTGCTTCTGGTATTAGAAATGACTATTCTGGAAATATGATCTTACTTGCAGCTGTCTGGTCTTTACTATAGCACTAATTCATTTCTACTTTCACTATGTATTTGAAAAATCATTTGACATTATAAAAGTAAATGTTCCCACTTAAGAGCAGTGTAATAAAATAAAATAGTCACTGAAAAGGTGAACTCTTGCATATTTAAAGGATGCTGGGTGCTGGCTGCTCATACAAATGGATCAGTCTGTTTTTGAAGGGCAACGCTACTAATGACAAGTTTGTACTTCTAGTTCCTGTTCAGAATAGACAGAACAGATGTGGTCCTTGGCTAAAAGGCATTTCAGCTTTTACAGGAAATGCAAAGGGTGGCGTAATGATATGAAATCCGTATGTTTCCATCCGCTTTGAGGCCAAACAACAATTTGGGTGAAATCTATGTTAAACTAATACATGTATGATGATGGAAAATCTCTTCTCTGCTTACGCTTTTGACAGGCTCAGTAATAAACCACTTGATTTATTTAGCAGAAAGCCCTTATTCCCTGATGAGGGAAACATCTAATCAAGTAGGCACGTCGTACTGCATGCAGGCAATGACTAGTATTGGATCTTTGGCCGAGCATAAAGTTTAGCCCACTATGTTGTTTTGCGGCTATCATCATTTGCTTTTATATATTGCAATCAGCAGTGGAACTGTAACTATTATGACGTATTAAATATTAGAAAAAAATAGCGCAAGTTAACACAAAATGTGGTTTTAAATTAAGGTCTTTATTATTAAGGTAAAAGCTAATTTTGTGATGCTAAATTGAATTTCCCTAGCATGACACAGGCCTGATTTACTACTATACTGTTCTTAAGCAAGGAAGCAATTAATTAGAACCTACCTGACAAAGTAAAATAGACCAAGTAGATATCATGGGGAGATCTGCAGAAATTCAGGAACAAATGAGATGGGAAAAAGTTATAAAGCTATCTCAGCTTTGGGACCGAAGAGAACCAAAGTGAGATCCAGTATCTACATCCAAAGAAATGCGTTCCTCAATTGCCTTGGATAAGTTTAGTTTTCATGACTCCAAGATAAAGAAGAGACAGGGTGTAAATGGCCTCCATGAAAAAGTTAGTTAGTTTTGACAAAATACATCTTGATGATCACCAAGACTTTTGGGAAGATTTTGCAGTATACTAGTCAAAGTCCTGACCTTATAAGTAACCTGTCAGAGCGATTTGGGACACTAAACCACCCACAGGTGCTTATGGTGGTGGTTTAGTGTCACAAATCGTAGTACACCTCGACTCCAATGTGTCGGGGTGTACTATCCCAGCTTCACTTCCTGCAGAGATGAGGGGAGGCACCAGCATAGGATCTTCTGATGTGAGCCCGATATGCATCATTGGACTTTGATCTAGGTAAGTATTTAAGTTTGTTTTTTACATTTTTTTATGTCAAAATTTCAAAAAGGTTGTTTTGGAACCCTAAACCTAAACCACCAGTATATGGGGATCTGTATTTCGTTGTAGAAGACTCATTGGCAGTTATCGCAAAGTAGTGCAGTTGCTAAATTGCTAAAGGTCTAACAAGTTATTAGCTTTAGAGAGAATTACTTTTTCACACTGGGCCATGTAGGATTTGATTACTTTTTCCCTTCATTTAAAAACTGCATTTTGGGTTTACTGGTGTTATGTTTTTCTAATATTTAAATATTTTTGGGGACAAACATCAAAAACATTAAGAACTCAGAAAGGTGACAAACACGATTTCTCACCACTGTATCCATCATTATGTAACAGAACAAATGTATACAGTAAAGACTAAAGACATTAGCTATAGCAATCCAGATAGAAATTAATAATAATTAATAAAATAGACAAAATGTCACCAGAGTACAGGCAGTCCCCGGGTTACATACAAGATAGGGACTGTAGGTTTGTACAAGTTGAGTTTGTATGTAAGTCAGAACTGTATACTTTATCATTGTAACCCCAGCCAAATATTTTTTTGGGTCTCTGTGACAATTGGATTTTAAAAATGTTGGGTTGTCATAAGAACCAGGATTAACAATAAATCTTCATTACAGACACCAGTGGTAACTGTTATAGCTGTTTTTTGTAGCCTAAGACTAAAGTACAGTAAATTGCCAACATCCAGAGGTCCGTTTGTAACTAGGGGTCGTATGTAAGTCAGGTGTTCTTAAGTAGGGGACCGTCTGTATATGAAACCTATACTGAGACTGGAAGAAATTACAAAATAATGTTGTCGTTACGACTGCAACCATTTCAATATACAGTAAACACTGGAAAATAATCGTCAGCTTCCAAAGTTCTTTTCTCCTGTGCTTCACATTCTCCACTTCTTTACATTATAGAAGCTGGGGTCACCTCATTTGGTGTCTGGTTTCCTCCCAGCAGATCTTCTTGAAAGTGAATTAATTCTTTTTAATGCAGTCCCTTGTTCTTTCTGTATATTTGATCATTTTCTTGTTGTAATACTACTGCGCCTATCTGCTAGTCCAAGTTACAGTTGAGTGTGATAATGCTATAAAGGTGACGGTAGGTGAAGTATATCTGACCAGACAAGTAATCCATCTCCAATACAAATTAAGAGATCTACACCATTGGAACATGTTTTTACACAAATATCTGAAAGTAAACACAAGTCGATTGTGCCACACTTTAGTACATATTGTGGTGTTTATTATGCCCATTTTCCCAGTTCTCACTTGACAAGGTTATGAATTAGTGAATCTTTGTACCATGTAAATCTGATGTTTTATAATTACTATATGCTTATAAAGTGTCCTTTGTTCCCATGGCATTTTTTGATAAAGGCCAGCAATCCCTCTGTACTGCAAGAGTTTCTTCTATTAAAACTTGGCAACAAAGGTTACTATTCACTTACTACCAAAGTGTATACCTGTGGAAACATCAGCAATTACCATTATTCTGTGTACTGTAATAAAGAACAAGAACCATTCTATAATTCTTTAATTGTCAGCACAGAGTGTATGGAGAGGACTCCGAGGTTGACCCCTCTTCATAGAAAGTGGGTGTTTGCTGCAATAAGGTGTTAACCTTTGATTGTCGCCGGCAACAAGTGGGCACCACCATCTTTGTTCAGATTGTTTCTTCCAGAGTTGTCATCGGGGTATAGACGTTCTGACTCCATGACAGCCTAGTTTTTTTTATAAGACCCGAGGCTGTATAGTTTCTGAGCATTTGTTATAATGTGCCAGTAGCACATTGTCACAGGTGATCTGTAAAATCTTCATATACTGCCATATTGTAATATATAGTAGGATCAATCAGACAACCTAGAATTAAAGTAACCTAGGGTTCTGAAAAATATATAAAAATAAAATTATTCTCTAAAACTGAAATATACAGTAAAAATCATAAACATCTTGGATATCCCCGTGTCTCTAAATGTCCGATCTGAAAAAATATATAATAACGGTTATTCCAGGTAGGCAGAGCCTACTCCATACAAGCCAAGTGTTTACTGCATATTGCAACAAACACCCACAGGTTTCTAAGACTCTAGGACCTGTCATTGCTGCAGATTTGTATTAATGTGCCAGTGGCACACTTTTAGAAATCTATAGCAAATTCTTCACATTCTGCAATACAGTAGAATATGGTAGGAGTAATCCAGGGGTCAAAAGAAAAAAAAAAGATAAAAAATACTACGCATGTTACTTATCGCTGTCTCCCAAAGTCTGAAAATATAAAACTATAAAAAAGGTTATTTCAGACGTTAAACCCCATTACAGAAAACAGTGCCCAAATGTACAAAATGCCACTTTTCAGAACACATAAAAAAACGTATAAAATGTAAGTAAAAGGTTATACAGCCTAAATGGTAACAATGAAAACGTCAGCTCATCTTACAAAAAAATGGCAATTGACACATCTCTGTACACCAAAGTATAAAAAAGTTATTGCCACCAAAAGTTATATGGCGAAAAACAAAGAATTTCTTTTTCGTAGAAAAGGTTTTAAATTTTAAAACACAATAAAAAACTGTATTAATTTGGTATCCCTGTGATCTTATCGACCCAAAGTGTAAAGGAGGTGAGTAATTTGGAGTGTACAGTTAAAGCCTAAAAATAACGAGCTCACAAGAAAATGGCGCAAATATATTTTTTCACCAATTTCAACCCCTTTTTTATATTAAACACCGTCAATATGAAGTGCAATTTGAAACACAGAAAACAAGCCTCACCACCTCTTTACATGGAAAAACAAAAACAACAATGACCAAGTTGTCAAGGGAATAAGCAGTGACTTTATATTGTCAGATAGTTTAGAGACATATCCGCACCTACTTTTATCCAATTATCAATTTTATTATACTCTTCTATATTTCTCAGAACAGTATAATCAAGAGCTATAAGCAATTAGCCAAATGAATACTGTAGGTTGTGAAGAAGACAAGTCTTATTAGAATAGAAGGTTACATTGACAAGTCGTCTTTAATCTGATTGCATCCAAACTGTATATAAAGCGAGTAAAGTGAATTTCCACTACCATTTGGGAAATAATAGCTGACTTTTGTTTGTGAAATGTTTCCTCAAGCTAAGGTTGGGTATATTTGGTTACATTCTCTTGTTGTTGTGTCATCTCCTTTACTGTAGCAGTTCTTGTAAGTGAACAGATAATTGTCATATCTGGTATCACAATAATGTCCCCTGTTTTGCCCAGGATGGGGAAGCTCTAGAACTGTCTGTCACTTGTGCACCTGGATTCTCAGCTCTGTGTGACAGTGCCCTGCAGATGGAGAAGCCTTTGTTTGCCGAACTCATTGAGACGTATGCACCTTGATCTCTGTGGGTAGTTTCCTGTGTTATTTGCTGTTTGAAGCTAACGGTAAAGCCAGGCAGCTTACCAAGGCTTCATCTATGTGTCTTCCAGTACAGCCAAATTGTACAAGGCAAGTGAAAGGACTCTGCAAACACTGGATTTATCCAAGAGGCCACCTGTAGGGGAGCTTTCATTGTTTAGAAAGCTGTGGTTTCTAAATGTCCAAATAGCAAATGCATTGTCAGACACAACACAAAAGAGGAATAAATCTAAGAATTTCTACTCATTGTTATTTATATAGCTTTTGGGAATGGGAAATGAGGGTGTTTCATTAAAATTATAGTTTGGTATTAATAAATCTTTGTTTAAATACATATTGATTTAAATCTTTGTTTTAAATACATATTGATGTATTAGAGTCCCCATCATACATGGCAGGTAAGTGCTATTTTATGCTACATTAACATGATGTAGGCTAAATTCACATGATATATTAGGCTACATTCACATGAGTACAGTACGGCAGGCATACCTCTGCGCTGCGGAGAGGAGCCCCTCTCCATAGGAATATACAGCGCACGGTGCCGTATTCCGTAGAGGGATAGGACATGTCCTTTCTTTCTATGGGCTACGGAGTGGCACAGTGCCGCACCGCTCCCGCACAGGGCCGTGAGCCCATAGAAGTGTATGGGGGATGTATATAGGTCGGCCGTATATACGTCACCCATACGTTCATGTGAATGTAGCCTTACACAGTAGGCAACCACGATCGGTGCTGCCAATATCTGATTAAGTTGTTGCCCACAAACCTAACCCAGCCCTAGAGCTAAGACTACTGCAAAACACCATTATTTATGAAGGAGCTCAGCAGCCATGAGTATTCAACAAATAATTTCACCCTTAAAAAAAGAATCTAATAAGTGGTCATCATAGCAGATGTCATTATGTGGGGCAATTGGAACAGCTTTAGATCATGGAATAAAGAGTAGCAGGGATAATATGGGATAGGGAAATATGTATCCTGTGTAATGTCTGATGCTAATAGCTGTACAGGTACAGAGGAGAACACGGACTGGGGGAGCTGCAGTGGAGTGAAGGAGTCCCTGGAGCAACCTGAGCTGCACAATGAGGGCAGTGGCGTAACTAGGAGAGGTTGGGCCCCATAGCAGATTTCTGCATGGGGCCCCCCTTCCCCTTAAAAAATATATATACATATCACACTAAAATATAAACTCATATACAGCATATACAGACATACATACAGTGTATACACATCATACATACACACATACATATAGTATACACACACCATACATCATATATACACACGCATATACTGCATATACAGACACACATACAGTATATACACATCATACACATATATATATATATATATATATAATATATACACACCATACATAGTATACACACACATATACAGCACATACAGACATACATACAGTGTATACACATCATACACACATACATATAATATATACACGCCATACATCATATATACTCACATATACAGCATATACAGACACGCATACAGTATATACACACCATACACACATATATATAATATATACACACCATACATCATATACACACACATATACAGCATACACAGACATACATACAGTGTATATACATCATACACATACATATAGTATATACACACCATACATCATATACACACACATTTACAGCATATACAGACATACATACAGTGTATACACATCATACACACATACATATAGTATGTACACACCATACATCATATGTACACACCATACATCATATATACACACACATATACAGCATATACAGACATACATACAGTATATACACATCATACACACATACATATAGTATATATACACCATACATCATATACACACACATATTCACTCAGACAGCATATACATAAACACACACACACATAAATATGTATATACTTACCAGAAGATGTATCCTCTCTGCAGCCTCCTCACTGATCGGCCTATGATCGTGTCTTGGGATCTTCCTTCTCCTCTGGCCTAGTCCGTCTGTTCCTTGGTCCCCGGGACTAGGTGTCTGCTGCTGCTGCCATTCCCCGTCGGCTCAGCATCGCTGTATCAAGACCAGACAGCAGGGAGCAGTCCGGACCTCACTGCCTCTGTGTGAATGGTGCCCCGGGAACACAGTGCATATCCGGCGAGTCCCCTACCCTGGGGAGGAGCGGCGGCTGCAGAAACTCCAGCGCGCGGACTGCCGGATCTGTGCCTCCTCTGCTGCTCCCCACAGTAAAATATATGCGGCCCGAAAGGGGAACATCACTGCCTCTGCCTGGGGCTAGAGGTTCCGCGGAGACCCGCAACACACTCCTTTCTCTTCTCTGTAGTGGATCTCTAAAGCGAAGTGGTGCCACAGTCTGCTCGGGAGCACGGGCCCCTAGACCTCCCGGGCCCCGTAGCAGCTGCTACGGCTGCTACGGCTGTAGTTACGCCACTGAATGAGGGGAACATTGTGTAGTGCAGGATGACGGACAAATAGGGAACATGGGAAGCCCTATTCTTTGCAGGAGACATCTGCACCCTTACAGCTTTGTCTGCTATGTACATAGGCAGCTTCCTCAGGAGTGAACAGGGAACAGAAACAGCTCGGTAACCACACAGCACAGGATTCAGTTTCCCAGGGAAAGCAAGCACATATTAAGGAGATACTCATTACAGACTTCTGCTGTGTATGGATACATTGAGGAGGAAAGCAGAGAGAGGATGCTTATTAGGAACAGTAGACAAACTAATTGAACATTACAAGAGCAAATTAGAAAAAAACATTATAAATTGCTTTTAAGGATGCCAAGCATTGGAATTGGATGGAGAGGAGAGTTGGTAAATGGTCCTCTTTACCTTGTGGGTTTCCAGTAGCCAGGAACTGATTCTTATATCATTTACAGAAATTAGACACAAGAGAAAAGCACAACATATATTATCTGTTAGTCTTATACGAGCCGTCCTCGGCCCAAAACGAGTCCTGGAAGTCCTGGGCCACGGCCAAAGAACCATATACTCACATATCCCCACAAAGAAGCAGTGGTCTTTTTTCTATTTTCCTGTTTGCAGCTGCTGAATGCTTGGCTGAAGTTGGCAGTCATGATTAGGTCATCTAATCGCATCTGCCTGCTAAAAAAAGGGTGGCAAAATAGTGGGCAGAAGCAAGGAACACACCTTATTATAAATGGGGCAGATGCATGCAATGCATCTATGAGTTAGTGCCCCTGGTTTATCATGCTTAATTTTGATGGTAGATTTCTTTTAACCATTTCCCGACGTTGGACGTAATAGTATGGCGCAGGCCAAGGTAACATCCTGATCTATGCCGTACTATTATGTCTATTATACTATTATGTATATTACAGTGAACACCTGCCTGTGACTTCCATGACTGGAGATTCCGCCCACCTTGGGTGTTAACCCCTTATTCGCCATGGTCAATGATGACAGCAGAGTGTAAGGTGCTTCCAGTAAGTGGCTAGGGACGGTTCGACCCTCCAAGGGCAGTAACAGGTCCAACAAGTCTAGCCTGCGTTTAGGCAGGACATGTCTGTAATCTTCTGAGCATGCATATGACATAAAAAAAAGAAAAAACAAAGAACTTGCCAAGAATGTTAATTTTTTATTAAATCCTTACATTAAATAATGATCATGAAATAAGCCCTTAACCAGCTCTGTCCACCAAAAAATACTAAACGTATACCTCCGAAAAGGTGGGGATACTAAAACAAATGAGATTTTATCTATATTAGTTTTTCTTCAGTAAAATTGTAAAAACAAATTTAAAAAACGATATAAATGAGATATATGTAATGATCAATGAAATCGCAGTGATCCATAAAATAAAGATAGCATATTATTCTTTGTATGGTAAATGGCCCAAAAAATAATACAAAAAAATATGAACCCAGAATTGATGATTTTCTTTTCCTCGATACATTCAAGAGTAAATAAAATCTCATCAATAAGCTAAAGACCCACTACAATTAAGTATTTTCAAAGGAAATCAACCACTAACAAAACACAAAAAAACTTGCTCTCTCATGCTCCCATCTCTGATTGGTGTACCCACTCTTCAATGCCATGTGTCATGTGCCCATGAAGCAGGTTACCACCACTTATTGGGTACTCAAGAGAAGTTGGGTATTAAACTTTGTGGAGTGTTTTTGCTATTTTTCCATTGTGTACATTTTTTGGAAAAATTCATTCATTTAACCAAAAAAATTACATTTTAAAATTGCACCTGATTTTGTTTTAACCCCTGTGAAAACATTAAAGGGTTAACAAACTTGTGTGTAAAATGTTCTTTTACATACATTGAGGGTGTAGTTGTCAAATGGGTTAATTTATGGGGTTTACTATTATTTAGCCCTCTCAAAGTGACTTGAAAGCAGCACTAGGTCTCTCTAAAGTGCGATTTAGCATTTTTCATAAAAATGTGAAAAATTGCACCAAAAATTCTAACATTCTACATTATAACATTCTACATAAATTAAATGATGCATAAAAAGCATGTCATCATAAATCGGACATTCAAGAAATTCTCAAGTTAATTCTCAAGTTATTTGTTGGAAAAGTAGAAAACTTTGAATTGCGAAACTCAAGAATTTCTTCAAATTTTTGCCAAATATCCATTTTTTCATAAATAAATGCAAAACATATCACCCAAAGTTTTCAACTAGCATGAAGTGAAATGTGGCATGAGAAAACATTCTCAAAATCACCTGGATATGTTAAAGCTTATACTTATAGTGACACATGTCAGATTAAAAAAAAAATAGGCCGTTTCAGGAAGGTGCAAAATGCAAAAAGTTAGTAAGGGGTTAAACCATAGTTAACTCATATCATTATGGCTGACAAATCAACGTTGCAGAGGGATTATGCACGGTGGCTGAGTGGGTAGCACTTCTGCCTTGCACTGCCGGAGTCCTGGGTTGTAGTCTGCAAACATCGGCAAAGAGTTTGTATGTTTTCTCCGTGTTTGCGTGGGTTTCCTCTGGGTACTCCGGTTTCCTCCCACATTCCAAAACATACTGGTAGGTTGTTTAGATTGTGAGCCCCATGTGGACAGGGATCGATTTGTCATGCTATGTGCAGCGCTGCGTAATCTTTGTGCGCTATATAAATAAAGGAATTATTATATTATTATTATTATGCAACACCATAAATATGTCTTAGGCTACTTTCACACCTAATGTATGCTCTACCGGACAGCAACCACCCCACTCCATAGCGGGAAAAGATCTATCTTTCCGCCGTGCACAGTTCGGTGCCACACGCGTAACACCTTACACTGCTAGGTGTCTATAGCTTTCTATGGGTATGTAGTTTGCAGGAGGATACACATGTTTAAGCGGCCTTACCTTTTAAGTGGGGGCTTACCTGTTAACCCCTTACCGACATGTGACATAATAGAACGTCACATGTCGGATCCCGGTACATGGCTCACCCTCTCCATAGCCGGTAAGTCTTACCGGTAACGCCCGCGATCGATGTCGGCGCCGCCATCTTTCCGTGGATCGTCGCTCCCCATGACGTCATCGGGGAGCGGCGATCCGTCGCCATGGTAGCTTCGGTTCTCACGAAGACCCGAAGCTACTTCGGGTTAACCCATTCATTACAATGTGCTGTCAGCACATTGTAATGTATGAGTAGTAAAATCCCCATACTGTAGTATGGCAGTACATGATAGGATCGTACAGGGAGTCTGAAAAATAGCAAAAATAAGAATAAAAAAAAAGTTAAAATAAAAAAATTATAATAAAAAAACCTAAATTCAAATCACCCCCCTTTCCCTAGAATTCATATAAATAAACAGTAAAAATCATAAACACATTAAGTATCACCGCGTCCGAAAATGCCCGATCTATCAAAATATGATAACGTTTTTTCACTGCGTTTAACCCCGTAACGGAAAATCGCGCCCAAAGTCTTTTTTGCCATTTAAAATTTTTTTTTAAATTCTATAAAAAGTGATCAAAAGGTCATACAGTCCTAAAAATGATAACATTGTAAACATCATCAAAATCCGGAAAAAAATACACTACCCACAGCTCCGTACACCAAAGTATGAAAAAGTTATTAGCGGCAGAAGATGGCAAAATCCCCCAAAAAATTTTTGTACAGGAGGTTTTAATTTTTTTAAATGTATGAAAACATTATAAAACCTATATAAATTTGGTATCCCCTTAATCGTACCAACCCAAAGAATAAAGTAGACATGTCATTTGGGGTGTACAGTGAAATCCGTAAAATCCAAGTCCACAAGAATACGGCACAAATGCGTTTTTTGCCAATTTCACTGCATTTAATACCATCATTTTGAAGTGTAACTTGTTATGCAGAAAATAAGTCATCACACAGCTCTGTACATGGAAAAATAAAAAAGTTACAGATTTTTGAATGTGGGGAGTGAAAAATGAAAACGCAAAATCGAAAAAGGGCCGCGGCGGGAAGGGGTTAAACTTCAGGGTCCCTTTCTGGTAAAACATTGCTTTTCAGAAGTAACGCAGGTGCCTATGAAGTGGATCTGAAGAACAGTGAAAGTGATTTGCAGAGGGGTGAATGTCATAAGCTGTTTTATGAGCGGGTGACTAGTTTTTGCATATACTAAGTATAAGCCAAAATAATAGACATAGTTATCAAGACGTTCCATACATTTTACATTTCCTGTCATTTTTTACATAGGGTAGGATATGTTTCTCTGAAAACGACTTGTTGCCTCCGGGCCTCAACAAACTGTCAGGTGCATTGTTATTTATATTTCTTCCAGAATTGATTTTGAGCCAAGACTATTTCAGAAGACTGGATAACATTAACCTTCTCTTCCTACTTTGCTTGGAGGAAGAAATTAAGTATTCTGAAGCTAACTAGAACTAACTTTCTGGCAGCAGGAGTATGCTTGAGGAATGCTCACATCTGCAGGCTTCTTAGCTCAGAGGAAGCTTCACACACCAACATAAAATGAGTTCATACCCTTTATTGAAACCTTGCTTAAATGGGTTTGCCCATGAAAGAAAGTTCTCAAATTATAATCCCCTAGTGATGTTTACACAATGAAGATAATTTTTAACCCCCTTACTTATAATTTTAAGCAGTTTTATTGATGTTTTTTTGCGATCTGCGGGGATCTCGGCGCTAGGACCCCCACTGATCAGCAAGTTGGGCCCTGTCCCGTGGATGAGGCCTAGCTTGCCTTCGTGGGAATACACCTTTGAGCGCCGGTACTTGGCTACAGTGGAGCTTCAGGCAGTGTCTCTTCTGCAAAACCAATACCTGCAGCAGCAGTACATAACTAGTTCACCACAACACTGTCAACACCGTAACGGCGCCCCTAGTGTAATATCCCCTATACATGTCTGTCTAGTCTATGTTTCATTGTGACTGGTATATTTTTTGTACTGTAATTGATTCCCCATATATAATATTATGTGTCACGTAACCTGTATTGTGCTGCATCACAATGTCCTGTAACTATGTTTTTATGCAACCAAGGAACTTGCGACATATAAGAGCACGCCTTTCGAAGTAATTGTCTAACTATGTAACAATTGCCAGAAAACTATGTACAAAATAATTTCCCCCCAGGGATCAATAAAGTTGTATTGTATGTTTTAGCTCCTATAACTTAGTGATGGTCAGTGTGGATAGGGACTGTGCTATGATCCCTGTGTGCTGACTATGTGGTTAGATTATCAGGTTACAGGTTTATCTAATGATAATCTTTATTTATATAGCGCCATCAAATTCCATAGGGACTTACAGATTTTGGAGAACATATACAAATAAAATAAGACATTACAGACTAACAGCAGGCATATGAAACAATAAAAGTGAGGACCCTGCTCGCAATGGTTCACAGTCTATGAGGATGAGGGGGGGCACGAGAAATATAAGACCTTGTATAATGGTCCAGCTATTCTTTATACAGTGCCTACAAGTAGTATTCAACCCCCTGCAGATTTAGCAGGATTGATAAGAAGCAAATAAGTTAGAGCCTTCAAACTTCAAACAAGAACAGGATTTATTAACAGATGCATAAATCTTGCAAACCAAAAAGTTATGTTGCTCAGTTAAATTTTAATAAGTTTTAAATATAAAAGTATGGTTCAATTATTATTCAACCCCTCAAACCACCAGAATTCTGTTTGGTTCCCCTGGATGGCACTGCTTACGACCCCAAGAATACCATCCCTACAGTCAAGCATGGTGGTGGCAGCATCATGCTGTGGGGCTGTTTCTCAGCCAAGGGGCCTGGCCATTTGGTCCGCATCCATGGGAAGATGGATAGCACGTCCTACTTGGAGATTTTGGCCAAGAACCTCCGCTTCTCCATCAAGGATCTTAAGATGCGTCGTCATTTCATCTTCCAACAAGACAACGACCCAAAGCACACGGACAAGAAAACCAAGGCCTGGTTCAAGAGGGAAAAAATCAAGGTGTTGCAGTGGCCTAGTCAGTCTCCTGACCTTAACCCAATTGAAAACTTGTGGAAGGAGCTCAAGATTAAAGTCCACATGAGACACCCAAAGAACCTAGATAACTTGGAGAAGATCTGCATGGAGGAGTAGGCCAAGATAACTCCAGAGACCTGTGCCGGCCTGATCAGGTCTTATAAAAGACGATTATTAGCTGTAATTGCAAATAAGGGTTATTCCACCAAATATTAAACATAGGGGTTGAATAATAATTGACCCACACTGTTATGTTTAAAATTTATTAAAATATAACTAAGCAACATAACTTTTTGGTTTGTAGGATTTATGCATCTGTTAATAAATCCTGCTCTTGTTTGAAGTTTAAAGGTTCTAACTTATTTGCTTCTTATCAAACCTGCTAAATCTGCATACTACTTGTAGGCATTGTAAGGGAATGGAATAAAAATTATTTTAAAAAGTAAAAATGCTACTGCTTGAAACAGCCATCAGCCACCATCATATATAAAAAGTCCAAAGTCAGTGGAACCGCAGGGAAGGTTAAAAAAGAGTTAAAGTTGCATGCATTTAACGAGTGTGATAGACCTGCCTAAATAGATGAGTTTTAAGAGCACATTTGAAGCTTTGGGGGTTGGATATTAGCCTGATAGATCGGGGTAGGGCATTCCAGAGAATTGGTGCAGCTCTGTAGAAGTCCTGGAGATGTGAATGGGAAGTGCGAATTAAGGAAGATAATCTAAGATCACTGGCAGATTGAAGAGCATGGGTTGGATGATAGACTGAGATCTCACCCCCTCTTCATCTCCCATGCGCTGACATGTGCTCCCCATGCTACGGTACGGCGGGGACACGTTCCTGGGAATTCTGGTCCTTGGCTCAGTTTTGGCTGGGGTCCTACAACCAGACCAGGAGACTGAAATTCAACTCCAATTAACTTGAAAGTACCATATATAAGCTGACTTTTAGCAGCATGTAGTGGCAGGAAATCTTAATGTGAAGAACTCCAAAGAATGAGCATCAAGTCAGTCAGTGGCATACAGAATTGTAGGACAGTGGTGCACAATAAGGCTAGAAATTTCTTTTACAATAGATAGTATATAAGCTTTGACCAGAATTTTTCCATTTTGGAAAAGTTGCCACAATTTTGTGTGCCAGTGGTCAATACATGATCACATGCACAAATGATGTCTTGCAGATTTTATTGTTCATCTACAGACTCCATACTGCATAAGCTATTATCAAATTTAACACAATCGTCTAGCAATAACACTATTGTTAAGGCAAGCAAAACACATAAAACCTCCAGTCAAAAGTTGAAGCCTTTCAAATAATTGTGGTTGACACCTGCCTTACTGTACCACCTCGTTGTACATCAAAGTAAGGACTCATCAACAAGCTGCTACCCTTCAAGGTCTGTTTGGAATTCCTGTGGCCAACATGCACTGCTTTTGTGGAATGAATTTGGAAAGGTGTGAGGGGGTATCTGCATGATGTACACATTGCTTTTGTTTTCACAGGTGCCTTTTTATAATCTCTGCTTTTGTAGATGAATACAGCCAAGGGAATCCAGTCATTATTTCATAAAGAACTTGAATAACTAGCAACTTTAGTACGGTTTTAAGATATGGTTTTAAGATTTAAGATTATGCCCCTTAGCAGATTGTAGAAGGTATGCATGTTTCGTTTTTATTACAAGAAAAGACATTCATTTTCACTGATTACAACAGTATAAGGCCGCATTCACACGAATGTTGTGGGCCGTATATACATCCCCCCATAGACTGCCAATGGGCGTACGGACATGTCCTATCTTTCCTCGTATTACAGCGCTGTGCCCCATGTATCTCTATGGAGCAAGCAGCATTCACCCCCATCTTCCTCTCCCATGCGCTGACATGTGCTCCCCATGCTACGGTACGGCGGGGACACGTTCCTGGGAATTCACCCTAGCACCTATCTTTGGAGTGAAATAGACTAGAAACACCCAACCGCTGTAAATCACACCTGTTCACTAGCCAGATTTCATGGACCGAACATGGTTCAAGGATGGCGCAAGAGTTATAGTTGAATACGTTGCAAAGAGCATTTTCTTCCCCGCAGAACAGCAGCGCCGTATTGTAATCATGTTAACAGTTTGCCAGTGATTTTCCCTGGAAATAAACAACTGTATGCACAGTGGGGCTGTTGAGATGTGGGGTCGTTAAAAAAAGAAATCTTTACTCAGGCTTCAGGTCCAGAGAAAAGGCTTGCATTTATTTGCACAAAAATAAAATGTACAGAACAAAAATGCAGATAATTCAGGGGTCAGTTTGCAGCTACCTTGGAACAAGCAGCTCCCCTGTGGTCAGATCAGACACTCTGACCTAGAGACCATCCATGTATACACAGGTGTCATTAAATACCCAACTATTTCCCTTGAGTCTTAAAGGGATACACCCCTGGGTTGCACCTTTAACAAACATCACACAAAGATACATTTCTAACTTAATATACATAACACCACAATACAATATAATACACAATATAAAAATAAAGGGGAGTTTACAATATAGACAAAGTAATCAAAGTAAGAAATACAAACATAAACCGCATGGCTTCAGCTCAGCATCACCTGGCAGTAATCAGGTACAGGCTATATAACCCCAGCTCACCCTCTGCTCAGGGTTTGCACACACAGGTAAGATCAGGTAATGCTGAGTGGTGACTGCTGAACTGGTTTGTCTGTTGAAACAATAGTGGACAGAGACAGAGGTTTGCTGGCCAGCAGGAGGAGAAAAAGAAGAAAAGGTACAAACACACAGACAGACAAACAGTTCACCATTCACCCCTCAACAGGGGCACAGGGAAAAAAAGGGCTCTGTACATTATATATAATTAGGATGAACAGAGTCCGTCCTATGAACCATGAGATCAACCATGGTCATGTGTCTCTGGCCTTTCATGTGTGTCTGTCAAATACACATGAATAATAAAGAATATGTTCCCAGTGATATCACAATATGGGACTAATAAGCGGTGATATAAAAGCAGAATACATAGTAACATATGAAAGGATAAACCAAGGGGTTGTTTCAATAGAAACAGAATAGTAAAAGCAAGAATGTCACTGATTCCCTGCAGTTACTGTTCTCACCCCACCTAAATGTAACGTAATGAAATACCTGCTCAGTCATTCACTGGATTCAGATTGTCCTGGGAATCGGGAGAAACTGGCAATCTCTGTAATGTTTCATGTAAATTTTTCCTCTTTTCTTATAAATCTTATACCACTGGAAAGCCATTGTATCTCAGGAAACTAACAGGATTAAAATTCCAAAATGACATTAATCAGTAATTTGGTGAAATAAGAGTACATGGATATTGGTGCACACATTGATGTCATGGTCCAAGGGTTAGCTATTAAGTAATATTGGGGATGGATAATACAAGGCTGTACAAAAATATTGTACACATGTACACATGGATTTGTAGTCAGCTCTGGATGTAAGTAATGTACACCTTGCTTCTTAATGTCAATACACAGTACAACAAAAAAGTAGTTAACAGGAAGTGTTCCATGCTGTCATCCACAATAGACTGTTGGCTAAATTTCACGGTAAGGTATTGATTATCTTAAGCTGAATGTCGTACATTGTGGTATCATCTTACCAGTTTGCTGCACACCTCTGACAACTATCTATACTGTATGTGTGTTTACAGGTAACGGGCAAATTAAGGACAGAACTCTATCGACATTTCTGGGAACTAGGATCAAGACCGCTTGATCACTTCCCATAATTCAGGAACTCTTTTGAGCATTTATAATATTGTTTATGTAGATATCTAGATTAGAGGTGAAGCATTTAATTATATGTTACCAGTATTAATGTGGTTTTTGGCCGATATGTTCATACTTTGCAAGATATAACAATAGCTTGCCTCAGTTTAGCTCAAGATATACAACCCGTTCTGTTCCTCTCGCTTTCATGACTTTATCAAGTCAAGGAGGCAGGAGAACTCTCGGCTCCAGTCATGCTCCTCCCGCCTCCTCTCTGCCGTGTAGCTCACTTAAAACGACCTCACTGCCCTCTTCTCCACCATTCCTAATGGTGGGGCATGCGCGGTACACCTGTAATGTACGTTCGCTTTGCAGTGGCACTGCAATAAAGATCTAGGAGGCTGTAGAGAAATGGGGAACAGGGCACGGCGTACCTGAGGAGGTAGCCAGGGATGAGCAGGCTGGCTGCAAAGATACAGGCGCACCACAAGGCGCCGCCATCGGGAACAGCTGGGTAGTGATGTGGAGAAGAGGGCAATGTGGTGGGGCATTTAGGTTCCTAGACAGCAGAGTGGAGGCAGGGTGAGTGGACACTACTGTTAATTTTGTATTTGAGGCTGTGTCCTGCATTTTTAAGCACTCTAGTCACACCCCAAGGAGGTGACGACATATGAGGCTGCAGTCACATGTCATGTTAGGCGTGCGGTCACACGTTTCATTTTTAAATGAAACACATTACAACAGATGAGGGGAGGTGATTTGCCTTATTACATTACTGTTAACATTTACATGTTAAAAAAAATCCTAAAAAATAAGCAAAAAAAGTGTTACATAAGTGAAAAGTTGCACAAAACATCTGGAAAGCAAAGATATATAAGGCACCATTGCACAAGTTGCAAAAACGACAAAAGTCACAAAAATTTGACTTTGACTAGCAAAAATAAAGATACATATCTCCCTTTGTGTCGTAAGTCCTCAATTACATGATAACCCTGCTGATGATTACTACATAGTGTGCGCATGGTACCCACTGTATGATGTAAAGACTCCTGTCTACTGTACTGTGTTAAGTCTTTGGGATTATCTAAGTGGGACCAGATGAACCACTGCTAGAAATCTCTTGTGTATGTCATGGGTAAGACAAGGGATTCTGGGCTGCATTAACATGCACATCAGCCATTCTTAACCCCTTAACGACTTGGCCTTTTTTAGTTTTTTCACTTCCATTTTTCACTCACCACCTTCAAAAATCTATAACTTTTTTATTTTTCCATGTACAGAGCTGTGTGAGTGCTTATTTTCTGCGTGACAAATTGCACTTCATAGTGACGGTATTTAATATTCCATGGCATGTACTGGGGAAAAAAGCGTGAAAAAAAATGTTTTCTTGTGGGCTTGGATTTGACAGTTTTCACTGAGCGCCCCAAATGACATGTTACGGGGTTAAACGCAGTGAAAAAACATTATTATATTTTGATAGAATGGACAATTTTGGACGCAGTGATACCTGATGTGTTCATGATTTTTACTGTTTATATTTATATCAGTTCTAGGGAAAGTAAAAAATTTTTTTTTTTTTATTTTTACTTTTACTATTTTAACCCTAGGTTGTCTGATCGATCCCTCCATATACTGCCATACTGCAGTATGGCAGTATATGTGGATTTTACTGCCCATGCAGTACACCCATGGAACACCCGAGGCTACCATGCCGACGGATCGCCGCTCCCCGGCAAGATGGAGGCACCGGGACCTGGCACGCGTCGGGAAGGGGTTAAGCACCTTGATATGTACAGTGTCTTCAAACCAAGTATGAGCATTCAAAGGTTATTTACCATATATACTCGAGTATAAGCCTAGTTTCTCAGCACAAAAAAATGTGCTGAAAACCCAAACTTGGCTTATACTCGGTTAAAAAAATATAGGTTTTACCAGGTTTTTGTGGTAAAATTAGGGGCCTCGGCTTATACTTGGGTCGGCTTGTACTCGAGTATGTACGGTACTTACTATGATACTATTTTAATAATATATAGAACCTCATACCATCATGATATAGTCTCTGCATACCTTTTAATGACCTGATTATGGGGAGGAGCACCTCATCTGTAGCTAGCTTTGCATATCTAGGTTTCTGTACATTCAGTTTTTCAGATGTCGAAATATGGTTTGTATCATAATGGGTGAGAACATATCATTGAGTGGTGCTGGTAGTCCTCTTTTTTTTCACTCCACTCCTGGTTTGGACATCGGAAACTACATCAGAAAAGCTGAATGTGTGAATGCAACCTAAATGAGCCTACAGAAGTGTTTCACTCCCCACCTTCAAAAATCTATAACTTTTTTATTTGTCCACGTAACGAGCTCTGTGACAGGTTTTTTTCTGCATAACAAATTGCACTTCATATTGATGGTATTGAATATTCCATGTCGTGTACTGGGAGGCGGGAAAAAAATTACAAATACAGTGAAAATGGTGAAAAACGTATTTGCGCTGTTTTCTTGAGGGCTTGGATTTTATGGCTTTCAATGTATGCCCAAAATGACATGTCTAATTTATTCTTAGGGTCAGTGCGATCACGGGGATACCAAATTTGTACAGGTTTTATAATGTTTTCATACATTTACAAACATTAAAACCTCCTGTACAAATTTTTTTTTTATTTTGCCATCTTCTGGTGCTAATTACTTTTTCATACTTCGTTGTACTGAGCTGTGGGTGGTCTCATTTTTTGCGACTTTTTATGACGTTTTCATTGCTATCATTTTTAGGACTATGCTACCTTTTGATCACTTTTTATTGATTCTTTTTTATTTTCCAAAATGGCACAAAAGTGCGATTTTTTACTTTGGGCGCTATTTTCCATTACGGGGTTAAACACAGTGAAAAACAAAACAATATTTTGATAGGTCAGGCATTTTTGTATGCGGACGTACCTAATATGTTTATGATTTTTACAGTTTTTTATATAAGTCCTAGGGAAAGGGGGGATCAGAATTTTTAGTTTTTATTTTTACTATTTTTCAGACTCCCTAGGGTACTTTAACCCTAGGTTGTCTGTACGATCCTATCATATACTGCCATACTACAGTATGATAGTATATGGGGATTTTCGCCTCACTCATTACAATGTGCATATAGCACATTGTAATGTTAGGGTTAATATGAGTCAGCCTCGGGTCTTCGGAAGACCCGAGGCTGTCATAGCGACAGATCGCCACTCCCCGATTACATCACATAAATATAAATAAACAGTGAAAATCTATCAAAATATAATAACGTTTTTTCACTGCATTTAACCCTGTAACGGAAAATAGCGCCCAAAGTCGAAAATGGCACTTTTTGCCATTTTGAAAAATATAAAAAAAAATCTATAAAAAGTGATCGAAAGGTCATACAGTCCTAAAAATGGCGGACAGGAAAGCTAGCGTCCCATTATGTGAACTTGTGATATGCACATTTTTAATGGACTCTTGTGAGTGTGATTAACTGAAATAAATTTTAACTTTATTGGAACGTACCACACCGTCTGCCTGCATATTTTCTTCCAGCTACAATATAATTAAAAGAGGATGATGAGAGTGTGATGGTGCTAGTCTGAATGGTGACATACTTTTAGCAGGAGAAACTTAAGATTGGTGCTGTTCATCGATGTTTTAAGATAGAATAACGAGGGAGAAGAAGAATATTTGGAGCTCAGGTCATAGTGAAATTATTTTCTCTATTTCTGTAGTCCTAAAAATGGTAGAATAGAAAACTTCATCAAAAGTCGCAAAAAATGCCACCCACAGCTCTGTACAATAATGTATGTTTTTAATGTTTTATAAAACGTATACAAATTTGGTATCCCTGTGATCGCACTGGCCCAAAGAATAAAGTAGACATGTCAGTTGGGGCGTACAGTGAAAGCCGTAAATTCCAAGCCCACAAGAATACTCTGCAAATGCGTTTTTTCGCCAATTTCACTGCATTTTGAATTTTTTTCCTGCTTCACAGTACACGGCATGAAATAATAAATACCATCACTATGAAGTGCAATTTGTTAAGCAGAAAACAAGCCATCACAGAGCTCTTCATATGTAGAAAAAAAAAAAAAGTCCTTAAAGGGTCGAAGTGCATCTACCACCAGGGTGAAGGACTGTATGCAAACGAGCCTGAGGGGCTCTAGGCTTCATAGTTGTTCATGGAGCCTGGAGCCCTCAGGCTAATTTGCATACAGTAATCCTGGTGGTAGATGTCCTTTAATTCTATCATTGCTTCATCAAAATCCACGGGTAGTAACAACACTCCACAAGTGCATCTGATAGCCCTTTGTGACTTGACTTTGTCAGGCCAAGGCCGCCGTCAGTTAAAATCAGCCCTCCCATGGAGGAATGCAATCCCCAGCAGATGTTGCACTTAAAATAACTTTCATTTTGTATTTTACAATGAAATGTCATCATTGGCTGAACATGTAGTTCATATGTTTCCATTCATTCAATTGAATATAAAAGTTGAATTTAGTATGTACCTGAAACCAGAAGCTGCTCCAGTAAGAAACACTTTGTCAGATAGGGTTAATTTCATAGCTGAGGACACAATACAATTAATATTCATGTAGGCCGTGCCTGTTTTGCCTGCTTGGATGTTTGTCTGACTAGCCACAAGCCTGTTTTGTTTTGTTCCTCTCACTCATCATTGTGTACGGAATCATCACGCTCACTCTCCTTGTCAGCATCAGTGGCGGCAGCCAGTCTGACCTGGAAAGAAGCCGACACACTGGAGGTCTCCTTTAAACCCGGAAGTGTCAGTAATCCAGTTCTTTCCTACATGTTGGCTCTGCTTCTAGTGGGTATCAGATGGCTCGCTCACCTGATTCTGCTGTCACCAAGTAACCTGAGGCTGTAACTGCCAGGCCATTACTGCAGGCTCTCTCCACCTGTCCCTGCCTGGAAGTATTCTCACTGTGCACGACTTGTATAGCAATAGATGGTCCTGCGTTATAATACTTTATTCCACATATGTATATAAATCATCATGTATTAGAACACTACTAAGTGGGATAGAAAAAATTAAAAAGGGGGAGCCAGAACCTACATTAAATCATGCAGGTGATTTCAATTCTATGACTGCAGAGTGAATGTATAAGAAAGTACTGAACTACTTTATGATAAAATGCTTGTCATTTGTAAATTGGTTATTGGAAGTCTCTATGTCAATGGAAAATCTATAGTATTTGGGAGTGAGGGATGATTTTGGCATGCTCTGACTCAGTTATGATCACATCCTTTATCCCTATAGTTATATTTTTTACTGCTGACAATAAAAGGATCATTTAAGCCCAATGGATGAGACTTGTTTTGTTGCACATAGAAAATCAAATCTGATGATTCAAATATGGATAATGGAGCATTCATACTTGGGATACAATTGGGCAGATTTATTATGGCAGTTTTCTGGCAGAGAATCCTCATGTATCTCCCCAACCTTCACACCACAATAAGGCGCACAGGGCAGACCGGGGCGTGAACACCCGTCCCATCACATTTACTATGGACCAATTTGTCATGCATTATGCAGGGCTGCGTAATCTGTGTGCGCTATATAAATAAAGAATTATTATTATTATATTGTCTGCCAGAAAAACAGTGGAGACTACAGCAACAGACTCCGTCAGATCCAATTTGGTCTGAAGAACGGAACTGGCAGAAATTGGTGTATCTGGGTGCCGGACCACCGGAGGAGGGAGTTATAAATGCCAGTCTTAATAAATCTCCCCCAATGTGTACACTGGGCCTAGTCTGTTTAAATGTCAATGAGTGGATAAATTTTGTGTATCAGCTTTACCTTTTATAAAAGATCTGTTTACATTGATAACATGTGGATCTTAATTAATTGCTACCAATGCAATTCTCTGACTCATTGTTATGCATCACCCAGGCTTGTTGTGCTTTGGGCTGGATGTCAGTACAAACCATGCCAATAATTGTGTTTCAGTGAAAAGTTGGCTGAGTTATATTAGTGTCAAGCAATGTATACAATTTTGTATATAGCTTCCTTATTCCTCTTTTATTTTTATACCCATTCAGCCTCCTGGCATGTGCCCCCCTTTGTCAACAAGGCATCTTTCATCACTCAATCAACATCCAGAAGCTTTTAATTGGTCTTTAGCCCTGTTTTTCCCACAATTCGCCTTGTAAAAACTTTCAAAATAATGTTGCCAAAAGGCCTTTCCTGAGTGAAACAGGATTATCATAAATACAGGTCCTGAAAAGAGGGGGATTACTCCATCCCACTTCATTTCACAGCTCTGAGTTAAGGGAAAAAAAAGCCTTCTAATTATCTTCTCTTCTCTGAATAGGCCTGCCTGACAGGAAAGTCTACTTCATAAAGGTGTCTTAAGCCAGCATGCCCCAAGCACAAGTTCCCTGGAACTAAAGGCCTCTGGAGTAATGAGCATGCTAATTAATAGGTTATGGAAAGAGACTTATTGTTGGAGAGGAAAGTGCAAACCATTTTCATTAGAAAAGAAAGAAGCTAATGTTTCTGTTCTGCCCCTAGCTTTCTGTGGTCACAGTAACAACAGGTACATGTTTTGGATAATGCCATGCAGATTTCTGCAGTAACACTATGCGTGTCATGGGTTTGGTGGTATGCTCTATAACAAGCTGCAGTGTAAAATATAAGAAAAGCGCCCAAAGGAATTATTGAGTGAATGCAGATTTCACCTAGATTTATAGCAGAACAAGTGAAATAGTTATCACCAGAAAGTGAAATCATCCCTTTCCAAATTGGTATTTAGCAATCAAGAGAAGGTGGGGGGATACAAGATGATTTTTGTTTTTTTTAGCTCAATTCATACAATAGAATAGAGAATATCTGGTGTAGGTAATGCATCCCATAGTATATAAATGTGTATAGGAAGCGGAACAGCTCACCTGCCTTGTTATTGAGTCCTCATGAATCGAGGTTGGTAGTGTGCACAACATCCACAGTGTAGCGTAAGATTCTCCTTGGATAACCAAGCAATCAAATTTAGGTGAGCCATAGACAATTTTTAAAAATCGAAACTTTATATATCAATCCATTTAAAATATACATGCTTCAGTGGAAAGAACAAAGTTCATCTGACATGTTTTAGGCTATAAATGAGCCCTTAGTCATAGCTAAGTTTGGACGTATAAAAATTAGTTCTAATTTTTATAGCTTGAAATGTGTAATTGTAATTCTGTTACCTTTTGTTTTCCTCCTTGCCTACCATCCATATATCCCTTCAATTTCCACTCTTTCCACCCTTCTTTTACCATTGTACTTCTTCAATGTTTTGTATACTTAATATATCCCAAACCATTCTTGTTCATCTGTGAAGCTAAATAAAACCGCACATAAGTCACTAAACCATCTCTATTCTCCTATTGCTAGAGACAAATTATATAGCTCCTCATCCCATCAGTTATTTCTTAACTCACTAAAATTTGTAACCTTTCCCTTTCTTCTGCTGCCTTTTCCTCATCTTTAAAATACGCTGCTATAACCCCATTTCTACAGAACTCCTCACTGGACCTGTCCAGTACTGTAAACTACTGACCAGTAGATTATTGACCGGTCTGTAATCTCCCTTTCATTTCCAAACTTCTGGAAAGCCTGCTCTATTCTCGACAACCAGTTATCTCTCCCGCCTTGATCCCCTACAATCTGGTTTCCACACCACTTTCAGTGTCCCCTTTTCTGGATCTCTCTCTTCTCATCTTTCTCTTACTGTTGGGGTTCCTAAGGGCTGAGTCCTAGGTCTTCTTCTCTTTTCCTTTTATGCTGCCCCCTTGAACAATCATCAGAAGATTTGTTTTTCAGTATCAAATTCACGCTGAACTTTTTAAAATGTATTATTCATCATATTATATTAGTGGTAAAACACAATTAAATGTTTGGATTTCCAGACAATGTGGATGGAGAGAGAGGGGAGGGAGAAAGGTAACTTAACCTTTCTAATACTGAACTTCTTGTCCACATAGTAACCAAGTCATCCCTGACCTCCTGATAACCATCGGTAGTATAACCAAAACTCCAAACCAGGAGGCCTGCCGTCCTGAGGTAGTGCTAGACCCTGACTTCTCCTTTGTGCCTCAAAAATATTTCCAGAATCTGCCTTATTCTTACAATTGAAACCTCTAAAACCCTAATTGTTGCTCTGATTCACTCTCATCTCCATAACTGTAACTCCCTACCTTTTGCACTTATTAAACTCTCTCCTCTACAATCTATTCTTAATGCAACAGTCAGACTTGATTTGCAGTCCAGACGCTACACGGATGACTCTAGTCTGTGCCGGTCACTGCACTCGTTGCCCCCCTTCTTCTGAATACAGTACAAACTAATAATCCTCATCCACAAATCTCTGCACAGTGCAGCACCTACCTACTACTCCTCCCTCATCACAGTCTATCACCCAATATGTGCTCTTCAATCTTCCAATGATCTAAGATTATTTCTCATCTTTAATTTAAACTCCTCATTCATGACTCCAAGACTTCTCCTGAGCTACACCAATTGTCTGGAATACCCTACACTAGATTATCAGATAAACACCTAGCTACCAAAGCTTCAAACATGCTCTTAAAGCCTACCGTCCCTTTTTTATCCTGTAATAATTAGATACAGGCTGCTCAGCAGTCCTATTCACCTTGTACTCTATAATAATAATCGCTATTTATGTAGCGCCATCATATTCCATAGCGCTTTACAAATCATAGGGGACATAATACAAATAAAAAACGACATTACAGGTATAAGATGGCAGCTGATGACTGGGTCATGCAGCATGATTTTTTAATTTATTGAATCTATTTAGTCTGATCCCCTATAAGGATGGCTGGACCACCCCTTCCTCCCCCATAAGACCCTTACTACTATTGTTTCATGTGAAATTATTACTTTGTAATGTCTTATTTTTATCTGTGTATGTCCCCCATGATTTCATAGTATCATCATAGTATCATAGTATATAAGGCTGGAAGGAGACGCAAGTCCATCAAGTCCAACCTTCAAGAATTAAATAAATGTTTTATCCCCATAACCCGTGATATTTTTTCTCTCCTGAGGCGCAGCAAAATATGATGGCGCTATATAAATTAAGACTTATTTATACTTATTATTTAGGCCACATTCACACTAACGTATGCCCCCCGCACCGTAGCTGGGAAGGCATATGTTAGCTGCAATGGAGTGGAGAAGTGGTGACCCCTCCCCTTTCCACTGTAATGCATGGCGCACGGCGCCGTAACATGGGGAAGGTTGGGCATGTCCTATCTTTCCCCGTGTACGGAGTGGTACGCTGCCGAGTTGTACGAATGCAGCCTTATTTATAGCTTAACTTTGTTGTTTCCACTGAAGGGGAATCATATATGATTCACCTAATGGCCCAGTATGGCATCCACAAAAATCATGTTACAGTTCACATTTCCTATAGCATACAGCTTTATAGTTATTACATCACATATTTCAGTCCCTGTGTGTGTAACTGGAAGACTCACATAATGATTTGTTATAAAACATTACTGTATTTGTGCAGCT
Organism: Engystomops pustulosus; assembly: GCF_040894005.1. NCBI lineage: Eukaryota > Metazoa > Chordata > Amphibia > Anura > Leptodactylidae > Engystomops > Engystomops pustulosus. The sequence goes on from NC_092411.1 coordinate 215,628,344, forward strand.
GCCTATAGATTCAGGAAGAGCACATAAACTTATGGAGCATAAACATTTTCTCTGCTTTGTTTTCAAAATCAGTAACAGCAGGAGCATTTCCTGCCACAAAACTCAAACAAGTTGTCTTTTGTTAGTATTCAACATAAACAAGAAAACCGGCATGACTGCACATTAATACGCTTTTATTCCCTCCTGATGTACCTGTCTGCAGTGGGTTCTCCAGATGCTGGTTTACAAAGATGTAGGCAGGTTTCCATTTCTACCTTTCAGGCCCTTAACTTTACAATGAGTTTCATTTATGATTACCTATCGTTGATCATCATTAACCCCTTAAGGACCAGGCCCTTTTTCGTTTTTGCGTTTTTATTTTTCACTCCCCACCTTCAAAAATCTATAACTTTTTTATTTTTCCATGTACAGAGCTGTGTGATGGCTTATTTTCTGCGTAACAAATTGCACTTCGTAGTGATGGTATTAAATATTCCATGCCGTGTACTGGGAAGCGGGAAAAAAATTCTAAATGCAGTGAAAATGATGAAAAAACACATTTGCGCCATTTCTTGTGGGCTTGGTTTTTACAGCTTTCACTGTGCACCCCAAATGACATGTCTATTTCATTCATTGGGTCAATACGATCACGGGGATACCAAATTTGTATAGCTTTTATAATGTTTTCATACATTTACAAAAATTAAAACCACCTGTACAGAAAAAAAATTCTTCATTTTGCCGTGTTCTTGCGCTAATAACTTTTTCATACTTTGGTGTATGGAGCTGTGGGTGGTGTCATTTTTTGCGACTTCTGATGACGTTTTCAATGCTTCTATTTTTAGGACTGTTCGACATTTTGATCACTTTTTATAGAATTTTTTCTATTTTTCAAAATGGCAAAAAAATGCCATTTGCGACTTCGGGAGCTATTTTCCGCTACGGGGTTTAACGCAGTGAAAAACGGTTATTATATTTTGATAGATCGGGCATTTTCGGACACGGCGATACCTATTGTGTTTATGATTTTTACTGTTTATTTATATTTATATCAGTTCTAGGGAAAGGGGGGTGATTTGAATTTTTATGTTTTTTTAATATAATTTTTTTTTTTTTACTTTTTTTTATTTATTTTTTTTACTATTTTACAGACTCCCTAGGGTACTTTAACCCTAGGTTGTCTGATTGATCCTACCATATACTGCCATACTACAGTATGGCAGTATATGGGGATTTTGCATACCATCTATTATAATGTGCAGATCGCACATTATAATAGATAGCCTCGATCATGACAGCCTGGGATCTTTGTGTGATCCCAGGCTGTCATGGCAACGGATCGCCGCTCCCCGGTGACGTCACGGGGAGTGACGATCGGAGCCAAGATGGCGGCGCCCACGCGCCGCCGGCTCTTTAATGCCGCCGGCAGCTTTGCCGGCTGCAATCAAAGGGTTAACACCCGCGATCGGTGCAAGCACCGATCGCGGGTGTTAGCGACGGGCGTTTGCTTCATTATGAAGCAAATGCCCGGTGAGTATGAAGAGGGCTCAGCCTGTGAGCCCTCTTCATACTCCCCCATGCGCAGTAAGACGTAAGGGTACGTCTTATTGCGCTATGGGGTTAAAGGGGTATTCTCATTTCAGAAAATGAATGTTAACGTTATTATGATAAAATGTTTTACAATTTTTCAATTTACTTTCTTTATCAGTTCCTCACGGTTTTCTAGATCTCTGCTTGCTGTCATTCTATAAAAAGCTTCTATGTTTACTTTAAATGGTCAGAAATCTGACCGTGGTGACACAGGTGCATAGCTGGTTAGTATCACAGAGAGTAACAAGAAGCAGAGATCTGATACAGAATTGAGAATTGATACAGAAATTATATTGGAAAATTGTAGAACTTTAAGTTAAGATAGTAGTGATATTATGATAGTGGTGCTGGTATGGTGGGTTATCAGCAGAGACACTCTTCCCTGCTGTGTTGCCTCTTGTGTGCTCTTATCAGATACCATCTTTTTGTCTCCTTTTTACGTGTGAAACCAAGCTGCCAACCGAGTCGGGATTTGGACACGTGGAAGGGGAAGGGTGAGAATACGGGCAGGAACACAACTTGCCCTATCTTTGGCAGGGAGGTTTCATGGCTGAGACATGGCATCATGAGACACAGTGGGGCACATTTACTTACATTTCTGTAGTTCACTGAAAGTGCATTGTCCAACAATAATGCACTGTGCCGCGATTCACTAAGATTGTGCAATCTGAAAGTCAAATCCCGCACTCCGTCTGAATCAGTCGGATCGTCCATCGGCATGCCCCCTAAATTGTGTCACATGAAAGCCAGCGCTGCTACTCCAAAAAAGCATCACGTGTGCCAAAAACCCAGCGCAGACACTTGTTAAATACCTGTGTAAGCCGTGTAATCCCCGAAAAAGGAACACAGTCTGAAGAAAGTGCGCTTTGCGACCCTTAGTATATGAGCCCCAGTGTGCTCACAGTATCTGTGCATAATGCATATCTATGACGGCCATGATCTAGCTGTCGTTTTTGAGGCTAGCTCACAGACACCATTTGTGGATGTGTGAATGGAGCCTTATAACAATCTTGATATAGCACCATCATATTTTGCAGCTCTTTGCAGGTCATTGGGGCATATAAAAACAGAATATGGCTGTTAGATTTCCACCATTCTGTGCTGTCTGTTATCAATCCCATGATGTCTTAGTATAGCATCACATGGGCATCTAGAGACAGTGACATCTCTACCTACTGGAAGGAGAATGTGAATATCTTTTGCTCCTAAAAATCTAGTACACCAGAAGTATACAGTCAGAGCAAAGGGCTTTTTATTATACCCTATAAAATCTGGTATGAGGGACCAGTGTGCAGTGCCTTTACACTGCTTATACTGCATAAAATATCTCATTTGGTTTGAGGGACCAGGTCACAGGACTATTACACTGCCTTGCAATGACTCTTGAGCTCCTGCTCACATAGATTCTCCCCTCCTGAGAGTGTCACTGCATCAGGGTGCTGGATTTGTACTCCTGTGTCAAAGACGTTAAACCCCCCAGACATTTAATGACTGCACCCTACCATGACTGGATAGCTTCAGTACCGCAGAGTAAATCCAACCCTGATCACATTCATAGTATCATAGTATATAAGGCTGGAAAAAGGCCTCTCTTGAACATGTACATAGAGTCTGCCATAACCACCTCCTGCGGCAGAGAGTTCCACAGTCTCACTGCTCTTACAGTAAAGAACCTTTGTCTATGGTGATGGTAGAATCGCCTCTCCTCTAGGCGCAGAGGATGCCCCCTTGTCCTGGTCACAGGCCTAGGTATAAAAAGATCTTTGGAGAGATCCTTGTACTGTCCGTTCAGGTATTTGTACATTGTAATGAGGTCTCCCTGATACTTGGGAGGGGGAGATTATAAAGACCCACAGTTCCCATCTAATGCCCACTGTTGGCTCAGTGTATTCTCTGTTGATTTGCCAGGCTTAAAGAGGACCTGTCACCCTTTAAAAACGCACTAGATGCTGCTTATTAAAGTAATCAGCTCCTAGCACTACCCCATTTTTGCAGTGTTAAACTACTAGCTTTATCGGAACCCTCCCATAAAACTAGCAGAAACTGTAGCGCCATAGCCTCAGACATAGCCTCAGAACGCCGGACTGAGCTCACAGCCGGGGAAGAAGCAGCGGACCGCTGTAAGCTCGGTCTGGCGTTCTCAGGGTATGGCGCTGCAGTGTTTACTAGATTTTTTGGAGGGTTCTGATAAAGCTAACAGTTTAACACTGCTAAAAATGGGGTAGCGCTAGGAGCTGCTTACTTTATTAAGTAGATCCTAGTGCGTTTTTAGGGCAACAGGTCCTCTTTAAGGTGCAGTGTTTACACTAGGCACACATAAGTAGTCTGATTTAGAAAACATACATTTCCCAGAATTCGGCAGAGGGTTTGCCTTTGTTTGCTCAGCTACAGTGTGTGTGTATGTCTACTGATTCCATTTATCAGCCAGCAGTATATGAATGCATCGATGAATGTGAATGGCCTTTAATACATGCTGTAACTCAGCAAAGCGTCACAAAAGTTACTCAACATTATATGTAGTTAATATCAAGAGGGGGGAGGCTGTAAATTGTGGCACAAAAGTAAACAATTTACTCTATAGTATCACCTTTGAGCAAGACCTGCATCCATCTACACCAGACTTGGGCATTGTACGACCCAAAAACAACATCCGGCCCTCTAACTATCTCTGACCAGCCCGTGTGAGATTGTTGAAAAATTTGATATCAGTAAATGATGACGCAGTTAGGACATTCATATTTTAATTCACTTCAATGTTTTATTTAATCTGGCCCCCTAAAATCATTCCAATTTCATATGTGGCCCCATAGGAAAATTAACTGCCCACCCCTGATCAACACAATTCTTAAAGGGGTTGTACACTTTAAGAACATTACAGCAAATCATTGATATTGTTTGTGTACTGCAAAGTTATACAAATTTGCAATATACTTTCTGTATCAATTATTTACAATTTTCTGAATCTCTGCTTGCTGTCACGCAACAGGAAGCTTCATTCTTTACTTCCTGTTGATAAACACCAGTCCATGGTCATGTCATGTTAAACAGGTGCACGGCTCGTTATATCACAGAGTGTAATCAGAGCTGTGTGATGCTAACGAGCCGTGGACCTGTTGCATGACAGCAAGCAAAGATCTAGAAAACCGTAAAGAATTGATAAAGAATATTGGAAAATTTTATAACTTTTCTTTACACAAACAATATCGATTATTTTCTGGAATGTGCTTAAAGTGGACAACCCCTTTATTTAGTAGCTGTATATACTCAATGCAGAGTATTGGTAAGATGCATGTATGACATCCAGGCAGCTCTATTGTTAGCTGTTATAGATGAGATGGCCTGCCCTATGTGGCATCTGTCAGCAGCAAGGCTTTAGAGGAAGTACATCAAATCCAGTGTTACATGAGGCTCAGCGGAGCACACAGGAAACTCTCTACTACAACTGCAAACATTTACGTGTTACAGTGACTGCTGTCATAGCAAATGTTTCGAAACAGGTATTTTCTGGAAAATGTGTAAGGGTTGTCTTTTTTTACTTTACAGATACAGCGAGGGTAATATATATCATTGTTTTTGTCTATGTGGCATTGTTTTGGCAAAGTTGTGCTGCAAATGATGTTTTGCAACTTGCTATTGCGCCAAATGAACAAGGGCAGTGCAAAGGCAATTTGACATAGACTGTCCCAAGGAGCCCGCCTAATGATACATTTCCCAAGTGTTTTTTTAAGATAAATACATAGATTGATAGATATGTATATATTCTTTTTGTGATTTCCTGCTGTGACCCCAGTTCCGTATATAACTCTCCTCCTGTTCCACCTGCCCTGACCTGTTGCTTCATTCCAGACTCTGACCCCGTTGTATATGTGTTAGAAATTGGATTAATGATAGAAAACATTATCATTAATGTTACATTCTAAGGTTGGTACCATTGGGTTCAGTATTGGGCTCCCTTTGTTATATTTCATTAAGAACCTTTATAGAGGGTTTAAATTGTAGAACTTCAAAATTGCAGATAATACTAACCTCTGTAAAGTAATCAACACAGAGCAGGATAGTACAATATTATCGAGGTATTTATGTTAGTTGGGAGTTTGGGCAGAAAAATTACAAATTTTTTTATATAAATAAATGTATGGTTATTTGCTTGGTCAGCTAGAGCAAAAAGTACAATTTATGTTTCAGATAGTAAATTACTAAGTAATACTATAGGGGAAAAAGAGTTGGGGATATTGGTGGACAGTAAACGTAGCTTTAAAGGAAATCTACCATTAAAATCAAGCATGATAAAACAGGCAGTGTGGCTGTGGTAATGTTCTTATATTTGTTATCTATTGCCTCCTTCTTTGTAGAATCAACTTTTAAAATAATGCTAATGAAGCAGGAAAGCTATAGGCGTGTTGTAGCTGCACAAGCAGCTACATTCTGAAGGAGCACTCCCCCCACCCCACCCACTGTGTGCTCACTGATGCTGAGAACACAGGAAGTCCCAAAGGAGAAGGGAAAGAGGGAGATTGAGACATGCTGCTGCACAGTGTAACAACAGCCTGTGAATCCAGAGCAAGAGGACTTCTGTGACATACCAATAGCCCTTATGACTCATTAGCATCATTTTAAAGGTTGATTTAGAAGAAACGACGATGGATAATAAATATAAGAAGATTACCATGATCAATGTGTCTGGATCTATAAGTAACTGTCCATGGTTTATCATGCATTATTTTGAAAGTACATTTCCTTTAAAGCCTATTACAGCTCCTACCAATGAAAATAAAATTATGGGATGTATTAACAGGAGCATAGATGCTCATGATAAGGACTTTGTTTTTTTTCATATACAAATCACTGGTTAGACCACACATGGCATATGGGGGGAAATTTATCAAAGTGTCTAAAACCGGGGCATAAATCTGGTGCAGTATAAAAGGATTTTGTAATAATTTTTGGCCATAATACACTTTAGACAGTTCTAGGGAGATGTGTAACCACACCATTGTGTGGGTAGTAGGTAGCAGCAGCACTTTTAAAAGTGAACTATTAATTCTGGTTTGCAGTGCCTGCAAGTGCTCTTTCAGCGTGAAGAGCTTTCTACTCTTTGCAATAAACTGTTTCTGCAGAGAGCAGAAAGCTTTTCAGGCTGAAAGACAGAGTACTAACAAGAGCAGCAGAGCTGGATTATAATTTCATTTAAAGTCCTCTCAGCTTTTCCTTAAGTGGGCGGGACTTCATGGTTATACTCTATGGAAGCTGCCCCCTATCTGCATAACACCCCTTTCCTGTGCAAAGAAGTTGAACTGTATAGATATTGTGCCGGATGTGTGCAGGATATGATCCATTCATACTGCAGTATATTTATAATTGGATGACCTGGGGCATGTTATCAGACACATGCTATTGACATCACTTAAGGTGCTATAGTTTTTTACATGCTGCCAGGACTGATATTCTTCTGCACCCCTCAGATTACTGATCAACATCCACTCACCCTCTACTCCTTTCCACCATCTAGATATGAATTCCCATGGCAACCAATCAAACAAAGACAGCCAGAGGGACAAGATATAACCCTTGCTAGCAGACAAACAGCTGCAGATGCCTAATGGAAGTAAAGTAGAGAAGAGAATTGCTTATTTTAGCTTAGTGCACAGTTAGGCAAAAGTTGTTATACTTTACAGTTGTTCTTTAAATCTCCCCCATCATATCTATACATAGTTGTTAGAAAGCAGGTGGGGGGAAAAACCAACATCTTTATATGAAAAGCATGCCTTCCCCTGGATTTGCCCTAGTTCTCAGGCTTGTAAATGAAATTGTGTTTTAGCAAAGGGCTAGAAAGACTCAAGAATTGTCATACTAGACATTGGTAGGAGCCGTGGCTGAGGTTCCTATACATCAATGGAATGTAGGGGGATGGAAAGTGAAAGTGAACTTGATTGACTTGTTATTTAGCCTTGATCATTGTGTTGAAACATTTCAGTTCATTACTATCTCTTTAATTAGTCACTGAAGTGTCATGATGGAATTTATGAGTCAATTATGTAGAGAAATCTGCTCTTCATAATGGAGAATGGTCTGTACTTTTTGTCTAGACAGAATATATTGGGTGAATTGATCACATTATGACTGTATGGGAAAGTTATGATGAATTCCCCGTATTACGCTACACGAAAGTTCCAATGTTAATAGTGGAGGAGATGCACCTAATCTTCAGGGAAGTGTTAAGGAGAGGCTAGCAATGACATTGGACTACAAGACCCAGACCTGTTTTTACCAGGACTAGTGCTCTTACTCTTTAATCTTATAATCCAAAAATCCAGTTTATATTCAAATAGTTGTACGAAGTATCATTGTTATATCCTGTCCACAGGATAGGTGAAACGCATCTGATCTGACAGCTAGGACCCCTTCAATCACAATAACGGAGGTCTCATTTTTGGAAATTGAATGAAGCTTTGTCATGCGTCCTGCTACTTCATTCAATACTATGGGAAATTGGTAAATACAGCTCTTGACTAGATACCAGAGTGCTGTCCACTCCAATTTTTGACACTACAATAGCATTTAATGGAGCAGCAGGACACACACTCAAACTTTCACCTCATTCACTTACTGAGAATGGGTCCCCTGTTCTTACTCATAGATCCAGGCACTGTGACTGTGGTAATCTTCTTATTTTTGTTATCCATGGTCTCCCTCCTCCTAAAATCATCTTCGATCAAAGATGATCAGGAGTGCTCTAGGGGGCGTTACAAGAGCCCCTCCGTGTTTTGGCTTCACAGGTTGTTACTCTGTGCAGAAGCACATCTCCTTGGCACTTCCCCCTTCCCATCTGTTTGCTGTAATCTCAGGACACATTGTGAGGGGGAAATACCTTGGGAGCATGATGCATTGATAGAATGACAAATGCTGCGTTCTGTGCTATCCATGACTCAAAATCTGTGAGCTTCAGGATGGAACATTTTATTGTTAACATTTATAAAATCCCTTCCTTGGGGGTACCAAGCTGAAAATGTCTGCCACTGGGGGCTACTTTCTTTGAAAAGGTTGATTTCAATAATATAATAACCCAGAGTAGATTTAAAGGTCCCCTATCCAGTCTATGGGTACACCAAGTCTTATGTGTCAGCTTTCTGGCATACAAGCCCTGAAGTAGGTGCAATTCTCTGCATGCAGCCAGGAATTACACCTATTTCTACTCTTATGCCACCTTCACGCCAAGTGAGCACAAAGGGGCAGCGCCCGGCGGAACTGTGCACTACCTATAGCCTAGTTTCTTGAAAATTGATATCTTGTGCAAATTATTTAACATTACAAGATCCAATAAAGCCTCACCCCTTGTAGTATCTTTTACACCCCGTGCCATTATCCCACAAAATGTTGAGGACATTTCTACCCCTCCTATTACCACTACAGTAGCCCCATTGCAGCCTGTTCCATCTGTTAATGTAGGTGGACCTCTACTTCCTTTTATTTTTTATATTTATATTTTTTCTAGTCTTCACCTCTTCATTGTCTTGTGCCTCATGCACACATGCTTACATGTCAAGGCTGACACGCAGGCACGCTCCACCTCCTCTCTTATTTGCCCTGTATTTCAGAGAGAGTGTAAAGCCCTGAAGACTGTTTGGCTGTCTGACCAGTAAACTTGATCTAATAATTGCTATGTTTCTCGGTTTTCGCTGGTACCCCTAGCTGGGTCCCTTTGCTGACAATTTTGCGTGCTTGCTTTCTTACTCTGCCTGCGATAGCTGGAGCAGATAAGAAAACAAATAAAGCCTTATTGTCTCCTCAGCCCAACATCTGCATCTTAAACAGCCCCTCGCCTATTACTTCTCCTTCATTCCAGCTTGTTTTCCAGGATGATTTGTTTAATTATCCTTGTGGAGGAATTCTTCTTGTTCTCCTGAGAAGACAGATTTTTTTTCAGGCATGAAAACCACTAACACATGTTTGTGTTCATACACAATGTTTTAAAAAAAAAAGATATCTTTTTTTTTCTCTCTCTCTGTATTTAAGAAGTCCCAGCCTGTTCACTGGAGACAGGATGAAGCTGGACAAGATGTTTCCTATTAGTAATGAGGTTAAATCTTGGATAAGAATCATTCAGCATTGCCTGAAAGGCTTAGAATACAACCCAAGAAGTCTGCTGCATACAAATTACTAACTAATTCAAATGCTTTATGATTTGCATGCAAATGCCCTCAGTTTGCTGTTTATATGACCAACCCAAGAACCCCCTACAAATTTGTATGTTAACTCTGTTCACTCAAAATAGGACGTGCACTCCCTAAATACTCATGTGTATGGCTGGACACATGATAACCTACCATAAATGCAACAGACTTATATCATGAAGGAAAGACAATTCTCGTTATTGAAACACAAATGTCTGTATACAAAACAAAAACACCAGAAAATGGTTAAAAGTAGTTAAAAAGGGTAACAAAAACCCAAAGATCAGACTGCTGGTTAAATGGCTGACTTTCCTATAGAAGCCATGGCAGCTACATTACTGTTTTATTATGAATCCTAACAGATCCTGATTGTTCTTAACCTCTTCTTGCCAGTGCAGTTTTGGCATTTCTGTTTTACTTCCCACATTTCAAAAGCCATAACTTTTTTTTTCCATGTACATAGCTGTATAAGGGCTTGTTTTCTGCAGGACAAATCATACTTCCTAGTGTCACCATTTCATATACTGTGCAATCTACTGCCTGAGATGTAAAAAATTAGAAACACAGTGAACGCCATATTCTTACTTGTACTTTTTTTTACTGTGTGGTCCAAATGACAATTGTTCTTTATTCTTTACCATGACAAATTTGTAATCTCATTAGCATACTCAATATAAATTTTATCTTATAACATACCACCAAAAAATATTTTCCATGTGTTTCAGTTCGCAATATGTTATTTCTTTGTTTTTTTAGTCAAGGATCATCTTGTAGACCCTTTTAAGATGAAGTTTGATCAGTTTTTACATGCCCTATACTTTCACCTGCCTTCTCTTTGTAAGATCCTTTTTGAGGGTACATTCACATGACCCTCTGGGGGGATGTATACACCCCCATAGACAGCAATGGTGATCCGGCAGCAGTACGGTGCAACACAAGTGGGGGAAAAGAGAGAGAATGTTCTATCTTTCCCCGTGTGTGCATCCTTGCACCGCTCTTCTCAATGGAGGGGTGAGGGGTCACCTCCAACTCCTCTCAAGTGCACAGCGGTCCGGGCAGGCACACGGCTGTATGAACGTACCCTAAGTGCGTCTTCCTGAATTTTTATAGTAAGTGCCCCCGTGTGTGCGTCCTTGCACCACTGTTCTCAATGGAGGGGGAGGGGTCACCTCCTCCTCCTCTCAAGTGCACAGCGGTCCGGGCAGGCACACGGCTGTATGAACGTACCCTAAGTGCGTCTTCCTGTATTTTTATAGTAAGTGCCCCCGTGTGTGCGTCCTTGCACCACTGTTCTCAATGGAGGGGGGAGGGGTCACCTCCTCCTCTCAAGCGCACAGCGGTCAGGGCGGGCACATGGCTGTATGAATGTACCCTAAGTGCGTCTTCCTGGATTTTTATAGTAAGTGCCCCCGTGTGTGCGTCCTTGCACCACTGTTCTCAATGGAGGGGGAGGGGTCACCTCCTCCTCCTCTCAAGCGCACAGCGGTCCGGGCAGGCACATGGCTGTATGAATGTACCTAAGTGCGTCTTTCTGGATTTTTATAGTAAAGGCCCCCGTGTGTGCGTCCTTGCACCGCTGTTCTCAATGGAGGGGGGAGGGGTCACCTCCTCCTCCTCTCAAGTGCACAGCGGTCCGGGCAGGCACACGGCTGTATGAATGTACCCTAAGTGCGTCTTCCTGTATTTTTATAGTAAGTGCCCCCATGTGTGCGTCCTTGGACCGCTGTTCTCAATAGAGGGGTCACCTCCTCCTCCTCCTCTCAAGCGCACAGCGGTCCGGGTGGGCACATGGCTGTATGAATGTACCCTAAGTGCGTCTTCCTGGATTTTTATAGTAAAGGCCCCCGTGTGTGCGTCCTTGCACCGCTGTTCTCAATGGAGGGGTCACCTCCTCCTCCTCTCAAGCGCACAGCGGTCCGGGTGGGCACATGGCTGTATGAATGTACCCTAAGTGCGTCTTCCTGGATTTTCAAAGTGCCCCCCTACAGTTAATGTATATGAATGAATCAGATCATTTGGAAATCGTAAAAAACATATTATTACATTTATTGCATAAATTAATTATAAAACCATGTGTGTGAATTGTTGCGGCCATTCTCTCCATGCTGGGTGGACATTGGTTGACTTGCACCTAGCTTCTATAAACTACTTTGTTATGCGTTGATAGAGACAGTGTGAAATCATCACTGTTCAACTCGTATATTTCCATATGAACTAAGAATCAGTCGTGTTTATCCTGAAGATGTAATGTTTGACTCTAGATTAAAGGGAAATCTAGTCAAAATCATGTTAAGATATGTATGAAGAGATCATTCGTGTGAAGTCCACTGTAGTATGGGACCACTCCAAACCTCTTTAAAGTACATAAAGTAAACCTCTTTGTTCCTGCTAAGAAATTTCTGTTATTGATGTCTGAGGAGTGTAATCAATTTCATTTCTATATTAGCGGTGACAAAGCTTAAATGACCTCTTCCAGGATTGTAAACCATGCACACTGACATACTGGTGTGTGCCCCCTCTGGCAGGATCTGCTTTTATTTAGCTTGTTATATCCTGGTTTCTACAAAGAAGGCTTTTAAAATGATGCAAATGAGCTTGAGAAGCTACAGGCTCTTTTAACCTCAGTGGAGCCTCTCAGGCTTATTTGCATTTTTTTAAAAGCCTTTTTTTTCCTTAAAAACAAAGACATAAGAAGCTAAGCTGACACCAGCGTGTCAGTGTGCTTGGCTTACAATCCTTCATCCTGGTGGTAGTTGTCCTTTTAAACTCTATAGAGCCATTTCAATCTTGAAATCTGTGTTGGTCCAAGATTACAGATATCACCACCACATACATATATGAGCTACAGGGGGATTGTGATTCTTTACCTCAATTTTTCACATCTTTTCTATCCTGCACTGATCTGGTAAGCCAGACACGCACATCAAGAAAAAGGTAAAACACAACCTATTCAGTGATTGCATTGTTTATTCTATCCCTTAAATTGCTAAATTCCCGCCTGTCGTCTTATTTGCTTGCACATACCCAGAAATCACCCACAGGTAAGAAAGGAAGCAGGTGTAAAGGAAATAGTTGAGTAAACAAACTAAACAAACACTTGGATATGCAGGTAGCCCTTGTGAGTTGAAACAAGGGGGGGTTATCACATTGTTTAAAGTTACCAAAGCATTACATTTTTATATTTTATTTACCCTATACAGTGTTTTATGTATAGACATGTAACAATTCAGCAGCTTTGCGTTCTGCCAGTACTAGACTCATTAGAGCAAAATAACAAATTGCTAGATTGGAACACATTCCCAGGGTAATAAAGACAGACAGGTACAGTTATAGAGGATGCAGAGATGGGCACAAGCACCTGGGTGCATCTTCTAAGTGGCCACACAGCCCTCTTCTGCTTGGGGAATACACAAATACTACAACTGCTTATGGTACATGGGCACCCTGTAACGGATTTTGCATTAGGGCCCGTGTGCCATACAGATGTTGGCAGGGAGTTACTATTGATTCCTTTCCTTTTCTGTAGCAGCTGAAAGCTGTTCCTACAGCAACTCCCATTCACTTCATTTTTTTTTACTTTACAAACAATATAATAAAGACATGATACGTACAATCTGTCCATGTATACAGAAATTAGGGTATCCATAGACACACTGATAGTCTGCTCGTAACAAGGGCCTCACACTCATTTTTAATGGAAGCTGGGACTACAGTGACATTGCTACTACATGGAACTAACCTACTGGTTCCTGCTCCGTGTCCTGATCCCTGCTCCGTGTCCTGATCCCTGCTCCGTGTCCTGATCCCTGCTCCGTGTCCTGATCCCTGCTCCGTGTCCTGATCCCTGCTCCGTGTCCTGATCCCTGCTCTGTGTCCTGATCCCTGCTCTGTGTCCTGATTTCTGCTCCGTGTCCAGATTCCTGCTCCGTGTCCAGATTCCTGCTCCTATAGGGGCTGGTTATTGCACCCTCACGATCAGCTATTGATTCTTTGTTAAAGCCTTTAACATTCTGCTAATTTATCTCTCTAATGATATATATAATAATTTTATGTATTATTAGAAAATTAACCAGATTTTGGGGTTTTTGAATGAAAAATTCTGTGATCCATATGTAATCTATATAAGTGAAAGATTCTATGTATTAGATATTCAGCATCATTTTACTATGAAATTAAACAATGTTACAAATACCTGACCCAGAGCTATGAAGACAAATGTTGTATCTGCCCTATATGGATGTCTCTGGTTTCCTAAATACCCATGTCCATGTACACTGCTGGGATCAATGAAAGGCTGGCTCATAAAAATGCAACTGAAGTTTCCTCGAGTTGCTGATTATAAAGAACTAATTAGTATTCACTTGACGTGACAGAAGCTGTTGTGGGAGAAAACCAAAAATGTATTTAAAGTGCACACTTCTTCCTCCCCATTAATAATGTCAGACTTATTCCATGCCGCGCTCTCTATACATTAGCTCTGAAAGCCTGAGCCTGTTTTGCTATTTTTTGGCACGGCTACCTGTGTTTCGCAATCAAGGGGCTTCCTTGGTAACTGCATCTGGCTGTTCCTTAAGATTTTTTTCAGCACTGAAAGGAAGGAGGTGATGAAAAGGATCTCCTCAACTCGATGGTCTGGTTCCAGCAACTTGCTACAGCTTGCCCTCCTCCTCCTATACACTGCCTGGCTCTTGGCAGCCCTTTCCGAGGCATTACATAAGCGTGTTTATTCTTATTCCCCACAGCTCTTCCTTCATTGTTAACATGAAAGTGAGAATTTCCTTAATGAAAACAAAGACAAAAATAATATCTTGAAAGTTAGAAGCCTGCTACTTTTGCACGAAAATGGACTTTAGCATTCAGTCCTTAAACACACTATACATGTCTCCTCTTATACTGAACTTGCTGTGTTAAGTCTGCCTTAAGAAGAGGAATTTCTTAAATTAGTTTTTGGGAGAATTATATAAACTGCAGACTTGCCCATAGCAACTTACCTGCAACTACAGATGCATTACCCACAGCTTATCCTGAAAGTCCTTATAGTAGCTGAGCTGCATTTGGTCCATAATGTATGTCACCTCTCATAGAAAGTGCACCCTGTAGGCGTTATGTTATAAAGCAAGAGGAGCTGAGCAGGTTTTTATATAGTTATGAAGTTGATAGTTGAAATATCTGCCATCATTTCAATAACTGTCACTGTAGGATGACCACCATGACTAGATAATTAAATTACTCCAAACACCGTAGTATGCTTTTTCTACCATACAGTCAGATGCTATCTTGAACCAAGTTTCCTTCATCCATTTCCCCCCAGATATGTCTACTTTGTTGTACGACTTTCCCGTTTTCCCTCAGCTAACTGCCTTCTTGACTCCCTACAATCTGTTTTCCGCTCTATGCACTCTACTGAAACTGAAGTCTCCAATAATCTCCTCACTGCTAAATCAAAAGGTGACTATTCTCTCCTCATTCTCCTCTTGGCAGCATTCGATACTGTGGACCACCAGCCGCTCCATTGGCTTAAAGGACACTGCACTCTCCTGGTTTTCTTCCTATCTCTCTGACCGCACTTTCAGCATCTCCTTTTTTAGGATCTCTCTCTTCTTCTGTTCCTCACGGTTCAGTCCTAGGTCCTCTTCTCTTCTCCTTCTATACTGCCCCCATTGGAAAAACCATCAGCAGATTTGGTTTCCAAAATCATCTTTATGCTGATGATAACCAACTATATACTTTGTGACATAACATCACCCCTGCCGTAATCCAGAACACTAGTGATTGTCTCTTGGCTGTCTCTACCATTATGTCCTCTCTCTTTCTGAAACTTAATCTTTCTAAGACTGAAATTCTTGTCTTTCCACCATCCACTAACAGAGTCTATCCTAACCTCTCCATCTCAGTCTATGGGGTCGCCATAACTTCGAAGCAGCAGGCCCGCTGTCTTGTGGTTGTGCTGGACTCCGATCTCTCCTTTGAACCGTACATTCAATCTCTTGCTCACTCTTGCCACATGCATATCACATATATCTCTAGAATCCGCCCATCTCTCACATTTGAAACTTGTAAAACTTGCTCTGATTCACCCTCGTTTAGACTACTGTAATGCCCTACTAATCGGTGTTCCACTCATCAAACTCTCCCCTCTCCAATCTATTCTTAATGCAGCAGCCAGGCTCGTCTTTCAGACCAAACGCTACACAGATGCCTCCAGTTTGTGCCAGTCACTGCACTGGCTGCCAGTCTCCTTTCAAATACAGTTTAAAATCATAACCCTCATCCACAAAGCTCTGCATAATGCTTGACCTCCCTACCTCTCCTCTCTGATCTCAGTCTATCGTCCTACCCGTGGTCTTCGATCTGTCAGTGATCTTAAATTAATCTGTACCTTAATTTGAAGCTCCAACTTGTGTCTATAGAGCTGCACCCATTGTAAGGAATGGTCTGCCCCGGACTATCAGACTAACACCCAACCTCCAAAGCTTCAAACATGCTTTTAAAACCCATCTGTTTAGGCAAGCCTATAAAACTCGTTAACTGCATGAAGTTTTAACTCTCTTTTCTAATCCATCCTGTGTCCTCCTCCCTTGTGTTATCCAGCAACCACCAAGCTACAGGCTTCTCTGCAGTTCCATTCACCTTGGACTTTGTATATAAGATGATGGGTGATGACTGGGTCAAGCAACAGTACTTCTATTTGTTATATTATATTTTGTTTTATTCCCTTATAAAGAATGGCTGGACCATTATATAAGCTTTTTACCTCCTGTGTCGCCCCACTCTTCCTCATAGACTGTAAGCTCTTGCGAGCAGGGACCTCACACCTTTTGTTCCATCCGAATATTTGTGCTCTGTCATGTTTTATTATATTTGTATGTGTCCCCTATGATTTGTAAAGCGCTATGGAATATGATGGCGCTATATAAATAAAGATTATTATTAATATTATTACTAAAAATACCAGCATTCCTTATACACCTGCACATGCTGGAGGTTTCTGATCAGTTGCTGTAGTTGGGCAAGGAGAAATGAGCAGGCTGTGACTTCACCCTATGGTTCTAGTCTGCCTGCAGGCATACTGCCATTTTGTCTGACCATACAGCAAAGGAGGTTCTATTGAGTCTGAATGAATGAGGTAGCTTGCAATAGATAGACGCAACAGGTAAATAAATAAAGGTTTCTGCAATCTAAACATCAGGGCCGTTCCATTAAATTAATGACAGAAAATCTTGAAGTGTACAATGTTTTTGTTCTCACGTGATAATTGGCACATAGGCACACCTATCTAAATCAGATTGGATATATTCTGAAAGTCAAATAGTTTTTCTTAAAGTTACAAAATATCTACATGTATTTTGGCATGTTCTTGAAACATTTTCTCTGCCTAATCTACTGATATATGGGCTTGGTCTGAATAGTTCAGAGAACAGTTTGCCTAAGTTCTAAGAGCCATGCACACGACCGTCTGGGGTACGTATGTACGGCCGCAAGCTTGTGGCCGTACATAGATCTCCCACAGACGGCAGTGGGCGCACGGAGTGATACACGTGCGGCACCACACCGCTCCGTACACGGGAAAAGGATAGGACATGTCCTACCTTTCCCTGTGTTACAGCCTATACGCAGTGAATCTCTATGGAGAGGGAAGGGGTCAAACCTACTCCTCTCCTTGCCGTTGGACGTATGCGTCGGACTTTCGTGTGCATTCCCCTACTGTCCCCTACTGTTCTTTGACAGCTTTTCACTGTACAAATAAAAAGAAGTGGCTGCTAGTTTAGCTGGAAGAGAACTTGGTAACATGTTTTGTTGGCATTTGAGAATGATAGGTATATTATCCAGTTATTAAGTTAATAAAAGAATTGCCTGTTTTGTCAATTTTACTTTAATTGCCACTATACAATTTTCTCCCAGATCAGTGAGCCACTATATAACAACTACATTATAACTGTCATTAGGAGCATTTATTAAAAAATCCTTTAGTTTGTCACTAGACAAGGGGGCCTATGATTTCTTCCAATATCCTTAAAAATATCCTTAGTGTCTTGTCTCAGCTATGAATAGAATGATGCTTGTCTGAGTATAAGCTAAATAATAGTAAGTCTATATCCACATACTCTTTTACCTCCACCACATACAAAACCATGTCATTACATGAAAGGAAGATCAACATACCTTTGTTGGATTCTTGTGATGTGAAATATAAGTTTATGATCTAACTGTGAAATGAGATGTATATAGTATTGTAACATCATAAAAAATATAACATCATATCTTTTAACATTATGCAAATTAGCCTCCTATCACAGAAGCTTCTTCTTGTAATAATGGACACCTCTGTAAGGCGTTACTGCCCGCCTCCTCTCCCCAGCCAGAAAGCTGTTGAGCTCAGACAGAGCCAGAAGGGGCATCTGTGGCATAAACAGGAGCCCCTGAAGCTCATTTTCATAATTTTAAAAGACAATTTTCTAAAACTCCAGTGTATTTACAATGCTGCTCGTAATGCGTGATTTTATGGGCTCACCTGTATGTAACCTGTATACCTGAATAATACTAGACTGGTAATTTAATCAGCAATGGCAGTGCTAATCTAAAGAACAAGTTATACAGAGAAAATACAGCAATGCAACATTGGTATTGTTACAGCCTGCACAGAGAATTTTCTTCCCAAAAAGGAGCCGATATTTTTGGATAAAGACCAATTTTTTTCCCTGCAATGTCATTTTGAGGTTATCGAGTAACATCTGTCCAAAATACCGTGAGCTCTGTCATCCATCTGTTGCCGCAATGGCATTTTCATTCAAGTCTCCAGATCTAAAATCTACTCCCCTCTTTGGTCCCTCCTGCAAACATCTGCCCTATCTCTAAAACTGTATGAAAAAAAAAAATCAGGTGGAATGAAGTGGTTAGAAAAGCATCTATCAACACATGTGGAGCCTGCCAAGTCAAGTATTTGGGTTGGAAGTCATGCCTTCCCAACTGCTTGAAAACAGGAAGTATCTCTGTTAAGTGATGGATAGCCGTACTTTGCTGAGAGTTGGAAGAAGAAAAAAAGAAGCTTTTTACATATGTTCTGCATAGTACAATGCCACACGTGTCCTGTAATCTGCAGTAGGATTGGTGTTGATTATTAGTGACTATTATTTTCCAAGGCAGAATTTCTGTAACTTAGTATTTTGTTCACAGCGCATTCTTAGCATGTTTTCTTGCAGTCTGTTTAGAAACAAAACTATACTTTTAACCCTTTGTAAAGACATGAGAGAAGATTTACCTGTTCGATCTGTAATAAGTTGTCATATGTTGTATGTCATATGTCTACTTACCCCTAAGGCAAAGTGCAAATAATTGTGTGCCTAAAACGTGCCACAAATGGGGGAATGTTTGTTGCCCATTGGAGACCCCTCCCATTTTACAGGAGCTTAGCAGCCGCACTAGCAATATCGATTAGTTAGCCATCTGAGCTGTGGGACAGGCTCCATGAATGGTGCAGTGGATAATGGAAGTCAATGGCGGCCATGCTTTGGCTGCAGTTTGTAGTAAGCTCTTACTACATAAAAATATGCCAATACATAGGAATTGCTATATAAATATATGGAGGTCTTCATGACCCCAATGAAATGTATGTCTGATTGAGACCTTTGCAGTGTAAGTAGCAAAGATAAATACAAAGCAAGTCGATTCTAGCAGGAATCGGCAGCCTGATGGAGTTTTAAGAGATGAGCTCAGTTTTGATCACTTGCAATGCAAATGTAGGTGCTGAAATCAGTTTCAGACCTGAAATAACCTTATCAACAAGTTCTTGCAGAAATCAAGATGTCTCATAAGCGGAAGCATTCCAAGGTTGTGTTTTTCTTTGAGAAATCACCCGGCTTTCCTTACAAGCCTTTGCATCGGCTAGAGTTACTTGATCAGATATTATTTGTTGGTTTGCAACTTGGTTTATTCATATGATTTTACTGATAAATGATGGCTCTCATATATGTATATACTGATATACATAAAGAATTGAGGTGTTGCCCCCACACTATTTTCCGGCAATGTGGGCAAATTAATTGGGACCTCTTCATTATAGAGATCATATTAGATTAAGTGGGATTTTCCATTGAGGGACCCCCAAGCCAAATTGGAGAGCAACTACAAACTACTGTATCATAGGCCTGCTGCACATGACCATGGACAGTCCATGAAAAGCAGAACGTGCGTTGTCTAGGTGTCACGGGCTGACTGCAGTGCAGAAGACGGGACTCCATGCATCATAGTAATATGTAATGTGGTACGGTAGCGCCATACTGTAGTACTGTTAGTTCAAAAGAGGATGTTGTGCGAAACCAAAACCTTTTTTATAGTATGCATACCACTAGCACTTCTGCGAACCAGCCAGTGATTATTCCACCCTCCATAGGGAGTTTAAGACTCCCCAATGAATAAATTTAACATTGGAAGCTCTCTGATTTAACAGGAATCTCCTCTCAATAAACTCCATGAAGACTGTCAGATCAAACAAAGCAATTTCTGTATGCCTTCATTGTGGTGCACACATTAAGAGTAATGTCTTTTTGCTGGCAGACCCTGATAAGGAGAATCCAAGAAAAATGCTGAGAAGACATTTCCTAGAACAGACTATATTAGTGTATAGTAATATTCAGTGCATTAGTAAGACATTCAATATTTCAACGTTGGATCCCAAATGGGGCCAGTATTGTGTTTTTTTAGGAACATTAGGTCTCTGGAGTATGTGAGGATAGACTTAAATCAGATGCAATCATGTTCCAAGAGCAATTTTGGTAATTTATCTCTGTTACCTGCATAAGCTGAGAACATGCTTTATGAAGACAATATGCAGACAGAATTTGTTTTCCCTAGAAAAGAGGCCCCAGGAAGGACAGCTAGCTGAACCTACAATCATGCTTTCTAGGGGATTAAGGCTGCAGGGTCTGAACGTAGAAGTCTTGTAAGCAAAAATAACCAGATTCACTATGAATTGTGATATTCTACTAATTAAAACCAGCTTATGGATCTGTACTGTATCTCTATGTATCTTAGATTCAAATATTCCTATTAACATTCCATTGATTATTATAAGGAAATATCCTGTAAAACCTCAACTCTATGTTAAAACAAATCTGTCACCTTGAAATGTGTTCGTTCTGCCGGGAGGGTATTAGGAGGGGCTTCTAAATATTTTTGTGGGGGAAATATCTATAGCTTGCCATATATTCATTTTTAAAATCTGCCCAGAAATAAAACTCTTCTTGTCACACCAAAATGGGACCCAGTGTTCTACGTGGGATTTGATATGGTCCATAGGCTTCCAGCTCGACCTTCATGGTGCCCTGTGACTGGGTATAATTCTTTATCCTTCTTGTTCAATGTTGGGTTCAGTAACATCTTTGTTTTAAATGTATTTAGTGGGTTTTCTTTTTCCAGTGAGTTATGTAGCAGCGTATGCTGCACCAGCAAATGTCCATCCACTATAGGAGGCATTAATTTTCCTGTTACTTCTACTTTAGATAGCACTGCTGTGAGTCGGTCAGATGTGTAATGCCTGGACAGCCGTGCCTTCCTACACTTGCTTAGGCTACACAACTTAGTGAATAGATGGAGAGAATCACATGGGATCTAAATATTTCTCCCCGATGCATCAGTATTACTCCAGAATTGACTACATCTTCAAGGAAATCACGTCCTTGACTTCCATGCTCTGTGCTATACATATCCCGTTCTCCTGGTGGGATCACAACTCAGTTTTTACTGTTTTTAAATTTGGGGCCCAAATCTTCCACTCTCTACTGATAATGACTAAACGAGTCCCTGCTGGTGGACGCTGTCATCCTTGCTCAGTTAAGAGACAGAACTAAATTCATACTTTAATTTCACTGCCAATGCTAATTTATCTACTAGTAGCCATTAGATAGCACATAAAAAGTTCATATCAAGGACTATCATGCGCTTAGCAGTAAAACAAAAGAGCATACGCAGCTGCAAAGTTCCCTTGAGAGTCAGCTGCACAGGCTGGAGTTTGACAACCAATTACAGCCGAACCTACACCTCACAAAGTGTATATATGACACTAAGCTGCAACTAAGGACACTCCTCACTACCAGGAATCCCTTAGATGGACCCAGGCGTCTTTCTACCATTATGATAAATAAAATGTTAGCACGCCTCCTACAACAGAAAGAGTGTCTCAATTCAGTATACTGTATTAAAACACTAGAGAGTGTTGTCTCCCCCTCGTAATGTACATATAGCATTTTCTATCGATTTTATCAAACCCTAGACCAGTGATGGGCAACCTTTTGAGCTTGGTGTGTCAAAATTCGCCAAAAAAAACGAGCATAACTCGGGTGGTGTGTCACCTTGACCAAAAAACATATTTTTGTGATATTTATAGTTTAAATAACAAATATGTATACTATTTAACTTCTAGGGTACTTTAACCATGGATTGTCTGATTGATCCTACTATATACTGCCATACAATCAGACAGGTGTGAAATTGCTTAGTAACCTGCAAACTTTCAGTCATGAAAGTTCACAGGTTATAGCGAGGGCGCAGGCGCCGCTATCCGCATTTCCTTCATGCCCTCTTGGCATGGAGAAGGTGTGCGGAGCAAAATAATCGCAATGTCTGGCAATTTGCAAGGCGTTGCGATTATTTCAGGGCTTGTACGTCACAAAACTGACACACAAGCCCTGATGACTGTATGATGGGAGTGGTTGTCCTCCCTCATCCCTGCTCTGGAGCTGGTCAGTGTAGAGGTGGCAGCTGCTGGGACATCACACAAGGCAGCAGCAATGTGACCTCTGACTGTGTTGCCATCCTACCCCCACCACAACTATCAGGAGCTGCAGAGGAGCCTCCTGGGTGTATGGCCGGGTCACCTCTACTGCTGTGCCCTGTGCTGATACC
Source organism: Engystomops pustulosus (assembly GCF_040894005.1). Lineage (NCBI taxonomy): Eukaryota > Metazoa > Chordata > Amphibia > Anura > Leptodactylidae > Engystomops > Engystomops pustulosus. The sequence continues at coordinate 215,650,984 of NC_092411.1, forward strand.
TGTGCTGACTGGAGACACTAGGCACAGCTCACACATGGGGAGGGGCCGGCCCGGGGGAGGAGGAGGAGGGGGGAGTGCTGGAAGCTCAGTGCAATCTCTCAGCCTCCCGGCTACTGCACCTGATCATGTAGGATGAAACTTAACTCTCAGGCAGCCGCGTGTCAGTGAAAATGGCTACGTGTGTCAGCACTGACACGCGTGTCATAGGTTAGCCATCACTGCCCTAGACTGATAACAGACCTTGCTTAATGGTGTAAACCCTCCTTGTCCTGGTTGGGCAGAGAACATACTATCAAAACAGTGTCACTCCCTTATTTCCTATATCTTTTCAGAGCCCTATCCATACCCTTTCCTATCATTTAAATTTATACATTCTAACATCACCAAATTTATATAACAAGCGAACACGTATAGCTCTAACTACCATTTTTAAACATAAACGAGTAGGCGGTATGTCTTTACCTAATTTTGCACTTAACTACAAAGCTGTGGAGCTAGCCCAATTTGCAACAATCTCCACATCAAAGAATGCTCCTAGTTGGATGTCCCAATTGCTTTACCCTTACGCATTACCAAGCAAATTTTGGTTAACTGGGCCACAACCGACCTCCCTAAGTGTATCATCCCCGTTTTTTCACACTCACTAAAACTGTTAGGTTCCAATGCAAATTACAATCTAACCCATCACCATTGTTGTCTCTGTTTCGTAACCCAGCATTTCTCTCAGGCTTACATCCATGGTCCTTTAGGTGGTGGTTATCAAAAGGTATATTTCAACTGATGCATTTGATGTCAGAGGGTACAATGGCCACAGCAGAAGTAATTGGTAAAGTTGAGGTACCTACCTATTAACATTTCCACCTTAGACTATTGTTACATTTTGTTCTGGCCACACACTCGGGCATGACCTCGGACTTTCGTATAGCTTTTAAAAGTATCTGTCTTTAAGGGAACTTGTCATCAGAAATTGGCCTAATAAACCACTACCAGTGTGTTGTCAAGCAGTTGAACAGCTTCTAGATCATGTTTCTTTCCTGACCCAGCTTGGTGGCATTATCCAGAAAATATACTTTGAAGTTAGATGTATAAAGTCAGGGAGGCAGAGAGTTAAAATTGAAGTCAAGCTCTCCCTGACTTTGAACAACTTTTCCCATGTGATAGACAATATGCAAAGGACTTCAAGAAATCTGATCAATGATGTCCCTGAATGCACGACCACCAATTACAGTGAATGGGGAAATCTAAGGCAGAGAAAGCTATTATGTCCCCACACACCTGGCCACACAAATACCAAAGTTTACCAGTGTAAGTATAGTCCCTTAATAGTGTCACCCATATTGTACTTAATGTGATAAACTTCAACCTTCTGTCTCTATGGTCTTCTGATAACTAGAGCCGCTGGCAGACACTTTCGGGACAGTGGCACTTTTGGCGAGTCAGAGACGCCATCACTAACCTGCAGTGATAAATATGTCCAACACCAATCTCTGCATATAATGACACTGGTTGGAGGGGTGTGTGGAACACCAATCTCTGCATATAATGACACTGGTTGAAGGGGTGTGTGGAACACCAATCTCTGCATATAATGACACTGGTTGGAGGGGTGTGTGGAACACCAATCTCTGCATATAATGACACTGGTTGAAGGGGCGTGTGGAACACCAATCTCTGCATATAATGACACTGGTTGGAGGGGTGTGTGGATGTCCTTAGCACAAACCAGTAGTGACTGTCTGACTGCCAGGCTAGTTGATATACAAAATACCCTCAAAAAACAAAAATTGTTATCCAATCTTCATGGCCACCTCTAAACATCAGTGAAGATTACTGTAATAACTTGGAATTTGTTTTACGCTGCTACAGTGAGGTCATCAATGGTTCATATGATAAAAATTTTTTTAAATGTACAGTTTTCACAACCCACAGGGTAATTTAATATCGTATTCAATGGTATATAGCATTCTTTGGTGCTGCAGCTGAAGTTTGGGATATGCCATTTTTACAAAGGCCAAAGTACACAATAGTAAGGCATGGGCATAAATAGTGGCATTTGTTTACAAGCTTCGACCACTTCTTTGCCATATTTAAATGCCATAGATCACTACAGTATTATATAGGAATAAACACTTCATTCATTTCCATACATTTGTTTCCATCTTAGGAATGGCAGTTGCAAATCATTGGTCCAATGATGGGTGGTTGGTGAAGTGATAGCACATAAAATATATACTTTATTTGTAGAATATAAATATTTGAGTAGAATACTGAGCAGTACTTTGTCCAATCTCATTTACATGGCGGTCCGGTCCCTGAAAATAGTGCAGTAAAAATAGTGGCCTCTGTGATATTATCAAGTTTAAGGAACCATCTGTGGGATGCAAAAATTCATTGAACACTCAGAGTGGGATATTGTTGCTATGCACAGGAGAATAGGGTTAATGTAATAGACAGATGTGTGAGAGCCCAGTAGATAGCTGGGGGATTTCCCTTTTACTTAACACAATATTCTGTCTACATTTGGCCAATAGAGGCTTGTTAGTGCTCAACCACTTGGCAAGGACTTGGTTTCCATTGTGGCTAAACATCAGTCTGACAAACTAACAAATGGCAGATGCTTTTGACTAGGGAAGCCCTGGGGTTCAATCTTGTTGAGGAATTAGTTCTATCTCTGTAACATAAGCCACAATAGTATTGTTCAATTGTATTGGCATAAATGTAAGTGTTGTGGTTAGTACTCAACATAAGGGAAATATTTTATGTTTTTTAAGAGTAATTGATAGAGTTTCGGATTATGTACATTTATTTACCACCACAGTCAACATTTATTTTGAGATTAACTTGTAAAATAGAGACAATATTTTGTAAAGTTGTAAAGCTTTATACAGGGCCCACACGGCTGACCAGTTTATGGGTATGGTAGTGTCTTGGCATTCTCCTGCAATGGTAATCGTAAGTGGAAGAAAGGATTGTGAGGTTGGATCTTAATATGCCCAATTCTATTGTTTTCAGGGGACTTTGATAATGGCTTTCTCTCCATTTAGAACACATGCACACACTGAACTGTACGTGTCTATAGCCTAATGTCACGTAAAGGAGATTAAAATATCAAAATCTAATAGAAAAGAAAATTATTTCCAAAGTCTTGATGATAACTATACTTCAGTGTGTTATGAATCCTTTTTATTATGCTTCCGGTAACTAAATAATTACTAGTAGGTTTTTACGTAAAACTAAGCCAGATTGGGCCTCGCATATCTTTGCCCATTTGCTCAGCCAGCTGACAGATACATCAAGAAGTATAAGTCTCTTGATGTATCCACCGGGATGGAGGGGCATGGTCTGTATCATAAATCCCCCCCTATATTAGCCTCTAGCCAGGGGTGCACCTAGCCTTTCTGCTGCCTGAGGCGAACTATAGAAAAACGCCCCCCCCCCCCTATACATGTAAAATATCAAGGAGTGTCAGGAGCAGACCCAATGTGAAAAATGTGAAAATAAAGCAATGCAAAATACATAAAGCTTCCCTCCATGAACTATATAATACACACAGTAAGCTACTACAAAGAACAATATACATAAAACAATCTGCCATATAATATAAAATCAATACAGCTTGCCACCATATACCATATAATACATACAGCGTGCCGCCATATACCATGTAATACATACAGCATGCCGCCATATACCATATAATACATACAGCGTGCCCCCATATACCATGTAATACATACAGCGTGCCCCCATATACCATATAATACATACAGCGTGCCCCCATATACCATATAATGCATACAGTGTGCCCCCATATACCATGTAATACATACAGCGTGCCCCCATATACCATATAATACATACAGCGTGCCCCCATATACCATATAATGCATACAGCATGCCCCCATATACCATATAATGCATACAGCGTGCCGCCATATACCATATAATACATACAGCGTGCCCCCATATACCATGTAATACATACAGCGTGCCCCCATATACCATATAATACATACAGCGTGCCCCCATATACCATGTAATACATACAGCGTGCCCCCATATACCATATAATACATACAGCGTGCTGCCATATACCATATAATACATACAGCGTGCCGCCATATACCATATAATACATACAGCGTGCCCCCATATACCATATAATACATACAGCGTGCCCCCATATACCATATAATACATACAGCGTGCCCCCATATACCATATAATACATACAGCGTGCCCCCATATACCATATAATGCATACAGCGTGCCCCCATATACCATATAATGCATACAGCGTGCCGCCATATACCATATAGTACATACAGCGTGCCGCCATATACCATATAATACATACAGCGTGCCCCCATATACCATATAATACATACAGCGTGCCCCCATATACCATATAATGCATACAGCGTGCCCCCATATACCATATAATGCATACAGCGTGCCGCCATATACCATATAGTACATACAGCGTGCCGCCATATACCATATAATACATACAGCGTGCCCCCATATACCATATAATACATACAGCGTGCCGCCATATACCATATAATACATACAGCGTGCCCCCATATACCATATAATACATACAGCGTGCCCCCATATACCATATAATACATACAGCGTGCCGCCATATACCATATAATACAGCGTGCCCCCATATACCATATAATGCATACAGCGTGCCCCCATATACCATATAATGCATACAGCGTGCCGCCATATACCATATAATGCATACAGCGTGCCGCCATATACCATATAATACATACAGCGTGCCGCCATATACCATATAATGCATACAGCGTGCAGCCATATACCATATAATACATACACTGTGCCGCCATATACCATATAATACATACAGTGTGCCGCCATATACCATACAATACATACAATGTGCCGCCATATACCATATAATACATACAGCGTGCCGCCATATACCATATAATACATACAGCGTGCCGCCATATAATACATACAGCGTGCCGCCATATAGTATATTTTACATGGTGGCGCGCTGAATGTACACACATACATACAGAGATATATATATATATATATATATATATATATATATATATATATATATATACACAGTATATACAGCAAATATACAGACATACATATATATATATATATATATATATATATATATATATATATCTATACAAATACACACAGACACATCTATACATACACACACATATACATACATAGAAGTTACCTTTACTCTTTTTTCTTCTTTTCTCTTTGGCCTTGTCCTCTGGTGGAAGGAGGGGGGGAGGGGTTGCCGGGGATGTCGGAGCACGGGAGGGGGGGTTGTGGGGTGGTTGTACGGAGGCAGTGACGGACCTAGGGGGGGGTGCGAAATCGAAGCGTGAATGGGGGGAGGACCAGTGTGGACATTGGGCTGGAGCGGGGAGTGGAACCTGTGCCGGGCCGGTGGATGCCCGACGCCGCCCCCTAGTGTAGCAGGAAGCACGCCGCCTGAGGCGAGAATCTCAACTTGCCTCATGGCAGGTGCGCCCCTGGCCTCTAGCTCTGCCAACATTTATAATATGATGTATTTGGATTCAATACCTTCCTGCGTATGTCAGGCTTATCATTCTTTTTAGATAAAACCAGAAAAATTGTCATGGGTCCATATAACGGAAGGTTACCATAGACTCATCACTACTGACCTGTAAAGTACAATAGACAAAAAAAATAGAGGAGCATTTACTGATGGATTTGTGTCTATATGTATTCCATATTCATACAGCTTCTCTGTGTGCAGATCTACTGTACAATTTACTGTGGACATTTGTTCAATATACCTGGAGAGTGAGTTGTGGGGAGAATTATCAATGAATTCACATCCAGCATTAACCGTATATCTGGACCATATGGATGAATATTTTCTTTGAGTTTTGATGATCCTGTTGTTTTATAAACTGTAATTTTGTTATAAACTGTTGTTGTTTGTGTGCTGAAAGGTCTCTTTGTGTCGAGGTAAAATACAGATTGATGGAAGTGAACAAAACCCTTTTTTTTAGAGGTTGGCATGCCAGAAGTGCTCACTTCCAGGGTTGGTGCCATGTTTAAGTAAGGGTACACTGAGTACAGAATGAGTAAGTGATGAGGTCACTTTTGCTGAACTAAGTACACAAGAATGGCTTTTACCTGCTTGAATACCACCTTGTAGTCTAAGGCGCCTTTGTTCTTTATGTTCAACAATATTACACATGTGATGTCAGAAACATAGGGAAAGGATATACATTTGCATGCCAGCAACCCCCAAGGGCATCTTCATTCACCTCCGAGAAGAAAATCTGTTAGATGAGCCTAACAAAGGCATCCAGAAAAGTTTTGCTATGTTTTACGATGTAGAAAATGAGTTCAAAGGCGGAAGGCTGACTTCTGCCTGCATATGAAGAGCCCTCTGTAAAAGGGAGTGCAAACTGTTTGTATTAATACTAGCAGAGCGAATCTTACTGAAACCCGAGACAGCAGCCTTTCAGACCTGTCAGAACAGATTCTGAATTTTAGCATAGCAGAAATATGTAGGTGTCCCTGGGAATGAGTGCACTCTGAGGATGCTCTGATTTCAGTCTTGGCCAATGCAAACAGTCTGTGGTGGAAACAGTCAGGAGCAAGGACAAACATCTTCAGTTGCTTGGTGCATTTATGTTATTTATTGCATAGTTAAAAAGAGTTATAAAAGGTCATAGTCAATAGTTTCCAGCACAACAGCCTTTATAAAGCATCATCAGGAAGGGTGTTAGCTATATTGGTGTGTTACAGGAAGGAAGACTCTTTCCTTCCATTTTTCTGCATGACTTTCACTGACACGATGAACCTGGGAAAACTCTCATTGGCAATCATCCCACAGAAAGCATGCAATATTTGTGATTGATGGAAACTTATATTACCCAAGGGGCACCTTAAACACAACTCTTGCCAGAAACATCTTTGTAGTTTTTTCTTTAGCAATAGAAAAATGTACGTGATTTTGTTGAGGGTCAGGCATCAATGATTATATAAGAATTCAGCTTATGTAGCTTCATAGCAAATATTCTACATGGTCTATTACATTTCTGAATTGCTCACATTTTATAATTTATTACATTTCTCTGTGATATCTAACAAATCGTCCATGCTAATATTAAATTTATAGCAAGAAATCCAGTACTTTCTTAAGGTCAGAATCACTCTTTGCATGTTCATGCAGTGACAAATGCATCAGACAGATGCATGTTGTTGAATAGGATTGTTAAAATAAGTTTTTTTTATTTCTTTTTTCCTTTCACTTAATAACAAGTGAGAAAATAATGCATTATTGCAGTTTACAGTGTCTTGAAATTTCTGCTCTAGTTCATTGCAAGGCTTCAAGATTACGAACGTATAGATGGCTGTGATGTGCCCACACGAATTGTGGACAGATCTCGGCCCAAGTGCAGTGAGCACAGAGGGTCTCGCTGCATCATGACCAAGGCCGGACGGGTCACGTAGCAAAAGATAGAGCAGGTCCTATTTCTGCCTTACTCAGCTTCCTATGGAGTGATCTGGCCTCACAAATTGTGGCCAGATCAGGGCCCCATTCTCCACGTGGCTGTGTGCTTCACCCAAGTTAAGGTTAGGGTTTTATGTGGGCCAGTCATGTCCTTCCATGCTGCAGTCATGCTGGAACAAAAAAGGACCTCCCCAAACTATTCCCACAAAGTTAAAGCATACAATTTTCTAAAATGCCTTCATATGAATCATTAATATTTCCTTCCACTAAAACAACCCCATAGCATTAGTCCTCCTTCCATTAACTTAACAGATGGCGCAATTCAAATAGACATTCTCGTGGCATTCACCAAATCCAGACTTGCCCATCATATAGAAAAGCGTGAATTGTTACTAACTAATTTTCGCTTTTCCACGAGTCCAGTGGCAGCATGTTTCATACTGTTCCATCTGATGCTTATCATTGTGATGATGCAGGAGCTGCATGCAGCAGTCGTGCACCGGATTTGAATCTACGCCAGATCCGATCTGGCATAATTTCAGCTACAACCTGCACCAGTATTTTGACACAGGTTGAAGTAAATGAGGCTGGCATTCAAGGCATGATAATTCTTCCCCTATGCATCTCAGCACCCTTACTTGGTCTGACACTTAGTTTGGTAAGTGGTAAGGATCTAATTCAGTGGTGGGGAACCTATGGCACGGGTGCCCGAGGTGGCACTCAGAGCCCTTTCTGTGGGCACTCAGGCCATTGACCCCAAGACAGAGCTCACCAAACAGGACCAAATTCACCAAATCTTCCTGCAGACCCAGGCAATTTAAGAGATGCTGCGATCAGCGCTATTTTAAAACGACACAGTAAAGCTGTGTTGCAGGAAAAGTGGGAAGGTGTTGATAGAACTGCATTATCTTTGTAGGTCGTCCTACTGGACCCTGCATTCTTACTGTACAGAGAGACCCTGGTGAGAAGCTACAATGAGAGTCTGAATGTGCCCTCCTTCTTTCAACTGTATTGGTGGCCTCATGGAGCTGATACGATTGAAAGATGTGGAAGAACAGGAAGCAATAAGTTACTTCTTAAAATGCCATGTTGGCACTTCACGGTAAATAAGTGGATTTTGGTTATAGTTTGGGCACTCAGTCTCTAAAAGGTTCACCATCACTTGTCTAGATATTAGTAAAAAACAGTAAGTGCTATAATGTCATTACAAGCATTCATAATATGGTAACACGTTTAACAGTGGTGACTATCATGTGACATCCTCTCTGTTGTTTCAATAAACAGGAAGCAGTGAAAGGTCTTTACTTTGATGCTAGTATTTTGAATACACATTGCATATATATTATGCTACTGCATTTTGACTTCTTACTTGTGTGTAATGTTGCCGTGCAGTGATCAGCTATGGCTTTGGTTCCTTTTCTGTACTTTAAGCTACTACACAGAAGCCACAGTTGGTTTGAATTGTAGTGGGTTATCTGATATGTCATGGCCTGCATATAACAACAGCTAAATAGTCTATTTAGTATACTGATCATTGGCAACATTGCTAGACTCAATGTATTGCTACAGTATATCAATGTATTATATATTGACATCTGGTCTTCATCAGTGTCCATTATTAGAACTTCACAACAGTATAGAATAATCAGTACTTCTGAGCTGTTTACATAGAACCTACTTTCATCTGATTTTAGGGTATTCAAATACATTTCTGAGCAGCTTTCTTCTGTCTTGATTTATCACACATTTTCTATGTTTCTCTATTTCAGGCCCTTATGCGTCCAGGTCGAATTGACAGAATCATCTTTGTGCCATTGCCAGATGCCGCAACGCGGCGAGAAATCTTTAGACTGCGTTTCCAAAGTATGCCTGTAAATAAAGAGGTTGATATAGATCATCTTGTGTCACAAACTAAAAAGTATTCTGGAGCAGAGGTAGGTATGGATAAACCGGAGTGACTGTACTGTGCTTTTGACAAAGATTCACATGTAAGTTTTGGAACATCATTTTTGCCTTCAAATAATGTTGGGTGAATTTATTTTACTATTTTTTTAAAATATTTAAGCCTTCATATTGGGACCATATTCTCATCTGTATTTAAAATGGGTGAAGATAAGAAATAATTCGTGTTTGCAATTCCACTGTTTCTTTTTTTAATTACCGTATATACTCGATATAAGCCAACCCGAGTATAAGCCGAGACCCCCAATTTTGCCACCAAAACTGGGAAAACCTATTGACTTGAGTATAAGCCGAGGGTGGGAAATGCATTAATCACAGACCCCCCGCCCCCAGTATATTGCAAGCCTGCCCCCAGTAGTATACAGCTAGCCCAACCTGCCCCCAGTAGTATACAGCCAGCCCATTCTGCCCCCAGTATATACAGCCAGCCCAGCCTGCCCCCTTATGTATACAGCCAGCCCAGCCTGCCCCCTTATGTATACAGCCAGCCCAGCCTGCCCCCTTATGTATACAGCCAGCCCAGTCTGCCCCCTTAAGTATACAGCAAGCCCAGTCTACCCCCTTATGTATACAGCCAGCCCAAAAAATTAAATAAACTTATATACTCACCCTCCGGTGGCCCCGATGTCCGCGCTGCTCCCCCGATGTACGCACTGCTCCTCTTCTGTCTTCTATCTTTTTCTGTCTTCCGCAGGGCGCCGCCATGTCATTCTCGGCTTATACACGAGTATATACGGTATTTCATATTAAAATAATGTTTTCTTCATGACTTTTTCAGTTTAAGACAGTTGCAGTTCTGTAGGTTTCCAAATAACTCTGAGGCCTTTGGTGTTTGCCTTACCAAGGCCAGCCCGTGTCCAGCTATTTGGAAAGATAAATGATAAATATATGTTCATTCCACTACGTTTTGCCAGAAATAAGGGCTCTACTATTCCTTGTTTTTAGACTGTAGTACATAAAGTTTTACTCTCTTTACAGAGTATGCTCTGCGAGATATTTATGTCAGGTCTAATTCATTAATCTTATGACCCATAACTCCTTGCATTATTGCTTATCTGACCTATTACAAATATTACTGGCATGTCAACAGATACAGGAATGCAGCTCTGTGAATGAAGAACAGGTTACCTAGTGTTACTCTTTATTAGTATCCTGCTGAACCTCACCAAACTCACATCTGAGTTTTTCACATCTCACTTATTTTTTCTGTTATAAATAATAAAAGCATGTAGGGGCCCTTCCATGGATGCAGCTCCACGGGAACTGAAGTTAAATAAAGGAGTCCTGCACACCATCAGTATTTGGATTATTTTATGCATAGCAAACACATGAAAAAGAGATGTGAACTCAGCCTAAGGCCAGCAGCACACAACCATGGTCGGCATGTGAATCATGAACCATCCGCTGAGCAAAGTTCACAGACTAACCACAGTTCAGGGGACCGGATACCGGCCAACATAGTGATGCAAGGAGTACCTTCAGCTCTACTGTTTTTCAGGGAATAATGGACTGCTTACATCATATCATTGTGATACTCAGAGTTTTGTCCTCTGCACTTGGTCCATGATTCACTGACCAACCACGGCCTTAAAGGGAACCTGTCACCAGGAGAGCCATTTTTAGCACTCCCCCAGCGCATAGTACATACACTGCAAAAGTGTTTTCGTATAAAAAATAGGTTTTACAGAAAAAAAGATATGTTATATTGTACCTTTCATTAGCATCTTCTGTGTGACTAGGCAGTCGTCCACTGGGAGGGGCTGGAAAGGAGAAGTTTCCCCCCACCCTTGGGAAACATGTGACCTTTTCAAATATATGAATAACTCCCCACACTCGGGATTGGCTGTAGAGGAGCAGGGGGCGTCGCTAAGCCAAGTGATGGGTGTTTTCATATATTTGAAAAGGACACATGGAGGAGCAGTTTCCCAAGGGTGGGGGGAAACTACTCCTTTCCAGCCCCTCCCAGTGGATGACTGCCTAGTCATACAGCAGATGCTAATAAAATGTACAATATAACATATTTTTTTTTCGTAAAACCAATTTTTAATACATAAACACTTTGGCAGAGTATGTACTATGCTCTGTAGGGACTGGGGAAGTCCTAAAAATGGGTCTCCTGGTGACAGGTTCTCTTTCATGTTGTGAGTGTATGGGCCACATTAGGGTCTACCACAATGTCGTCGACAAGCTCTGCCCAAAGTATAGTATTCCATAAAACAAAAGACATATCACCATATAGTGGAAGCCAGGCAGCCTCGGTCAGATGAACGGAATCATATGGATACAGTAAGCAAAACATATGACTTACCATGATCTGAATAAGACTTGGGAAACAGCCACACAGAATAGTCAAAGTAGAGCAGTGATGTATCCTAAAATGTTGCCATCATGATATTGGTACACAAATTGGAGACTTGGATATCTTAAAACAAATACTGTCACTGCAAGCTGATTGGGATTTGAGGAATTAGTAATACCAATTATTTCGATGACCTCTTTGGGCCCGGAATACACTGATTATTAGATTTTTTATTATGCTACATGTCTTTGTATGTAATTTGTTTTCTCAGGCTCTCAAACCTTAGATGAGTTGACAGACTATGATTAGCTGAAGGCAAACCTAATAACAGCAGCATCCTTCAGAACACAGAGTGCTGCCTTGACCGGTTGAATGTGCTGGGAACAGCAATGTTACATCGCAGATTACTACATAATACTACAATTGGTCCCAAATCTGTGTTGATTGCACAAACATGGTGTCTTTCTGTCCGATGGCTCTCTGCTTGCACTTTGTAGAAGTGTAAATGTATTGGATGGTAGCCATTCATAGTCAGTGAAAGCATTGTTTCTGTTTTGCATGTTCCAAATCCATTAATCTCGGCAGCTGACAAAATCAGCAGTTCTCGCATCAGATTGAAGGCACTATGAGTGTAGCGTTTGTGCATTGTGCAGAGTGTCCAGCCATCCATGTTTTAATAATGAATGTTTTATTTGTGTGGGAGACCCATCTACTGCCCTCCAAACATTCCACTTTACCTCTTTGTTTAGAAAAATTCCAAACAGGCTTTGTATTTAGTTTCAGATGTAGGTGATAACTGAACCATCTTGATGCATATTATACATTATAGTGCATAAGTAAAGCAAATCCATGCATATGGTCCTGTATGGCGTACCTGTGTACATGATGAGTTCTACATTTGTCTCTTGTAAAGCATCAAAGAAACCTCCTTAAAGGGGTTTGCCCATGAAAGAAAGTTCACCAATTATAACCCCGTAGTAACGTTTACACAATAAAGATCATTTTAAACCCTTTACTTTACATTTGTACTCACTTGTATCATTTTACCTCATATTACTCAGTGATGGTCAGTGTATAATTCCGTAATGTGGACAAGGACTCTCTAAGCAGACAACTTCATGGTTCCTCCTTGCTATGAGATGCTGTGAACTGGCAATGGGCTTAAATTATCAGGGGGCAGGGTTTATCTGTGAAATGCTGTATTTTAGATAATTGAATTGGGGATTGGGTTATTTTGTTATCCTGTCATTAAAGCTATAATAGATGTGGAGGCAAAGTTGTTAACGTGTCGTGTATCTGTTTTGCTACAATTTGTGGAGTAAATAACTATCACTAGATCCCAAGGCAGAGATCTCCATTGTCTAAGCAAACGTACAACAAACAAAATAAATCATTCATTGCTAATGGTGAATAATCCCCCTTTTCTTCAGACAGTAAAGGCATCATTTTTAGAGTGATTTTACTTGTGCATGAATTTGTCAAAAATAAGGCCCATATTCTGTAACTTGTAGCCTTACAGGATTCATGAATTGGCCTACAGTGAGTGTGTTTAGGACACTTTACAATCCACAGCACATTCATTTCTGGTGCAGAAGGCACAAAGAAAGCTATAGATTAACTCCACTGATTCCAGCGGGCAGCAGTCCATAGTCCTAGTGCAGACTAGTGTGGATAGTTGCTGTCAATTGCAGTGCTCGGTTTTCCAACAACTTCTTTTTTTGGAAGAGAATAAACTCTCTTTTAATTCCACAAGAGAATCCACATTAATTCTATATGTTTTACATGAAGATTCACTGCAGCCTGAAATCGATGCAGGCCTCAGTTACAGACCTCTGTAGACAAAAATATAAGTAACTATAAGTAAAAATAAGTAACACAACACAATGAATATTCAGAAGAGTAATGCCCATATGGTGCTGAAAAAGATATTGCTGATTTTGCAAAGGAGCCCAGAAGCTTTAAGTTTTTACTAATATTTCTCAATACTGTAATCCACCTACTTTCTTCATTATTTTTTTTGCACCCCTCTTAACCTATTCTAGCTATAAACTACATTTTTACTATTACTACATTTCATGCTGCATTGTATTCCTTTGTGCTCGCAAGTATGCACCTTAGCTGATTGACTTGAGCAAACCATGCCATTGGATTACAGACAGCAAAGAAATCACTCACAAGTTGCGTGACAAGAGTAATGAAATGATTAACAGCTGCATATTTGTTCCTTTGCCTGGGGGGCTTCATATTTCCTTTGCGATCCTATCTTTGCATTGTTCGAAGACGTTGTTTAATCCTTCCATGTTCCGTCTCTTCTGTCTCTCTGCCCTTTATGACTTTCTCACCTTCTATCATCCCAGTCTAAAACACTTTGCAGATTCCTCCATTTGTTCCATACAACATGTGCATGCAGTAAAATATTGTACAGTGCAGTCTAGTAAATTCATGGGTATGCATTCCTACTGAGAGTTCAGAAAGCAGAGGTGTTCAAGTTCTCCTTTCAATATTTAGTGTGTGGAGAGAAAGATGTACGAAGAAAAGGAAAAAAGCGGGGTCGAATAGTGAGACGCGCTACATCCAAAGTGATATTAAGGGTTTTATTAGAAATATGACAATAGGTCATATTTCTAATAAAACCCTTAATATCACATAGAAAAGAAATGAGCATAGGATACATTAATAATAATAATTCCATTATTTATATAGTGCCTACAGATTACGCAGCGCTGCACAGAGTTTGCCCCATCAATCGCTGTCCCCAATGGGGCTCACAATCTAATCAACCTACCAGTATGTTTTGGAGTGTGGAAGGAAACCGGTGGACCTGGTGGAAAGCCACGCAAACAAGGAGAGAACAATACAAATCCTTTGCAGATGTTGACCCTGAGACTTGAACCCAGGTCCCCAGCACTGAAAGGCTGTAATGCTCACCACTAAGCACCGTGCTGCCCCAAATAAGACAACCTCGATTGGCACCTCAACAACTTCTTTGAATCATAGAAGTGTCGATTATTTAGAAAAGAGAAATAGCACACAGCACTATTTTCCATTGCGTCCCCCATGACGGCCCCACTTGGAGGATGACCCCTTGACCTCTGTAGGGACAGGAAGCAGAGAAGTTAAATACCCACCCCCTGCATCTACACTCCAGTGTCTTCCTGTCACTACACAGGGCAGGTAGTAGAGAAGATCTCTCCTCCGATCCTTCCATCCAAGAGGGACAGTGAGAGGGGAGCATGTGTGGCGCGGGGATCATCCTCTTACCCCTCCGGTCCAGGACAGCGATCGGTGCAGATGACCCTTCCCTTGTCGGCATTTTGGGCCGGTAGTTCCGGCTCTGTCCGCGACCCCGCAAGGTTTACGACACCCGGACTTCAACAAAATGGCGGCGGCGTGCCTGACGCGGCCGCCAGTGACAACTTCCGGTGGCTCACCGGAAGTGAGGTAATCGGGCGCAGAGTCCGGAAACAGGCGCGTGGAGCGGTAAGATTTAAATGTAGCGGGGACGGACAGTCTAATGCGTTAGGTGAACTCAGCGTTTGTGATCCTTAAGCAGTGGTAAGGTACCTATACAATGGCGCTCCCTGTACAATGCATTGTGATGGCTAGTTTGGTTAAAACAACGCTGTATATCTTCCAGGATTAACATACCGGGCCATCTTTTTTTGCCTTACCTCACGAGGCTGTGTGCTAAAGGCAAGTATGTACCATATACCTCATGGGTATATATATATGTCATATTTGGACACATGCTTATATATATGTATGTATACATAGGTGCTGTATATAACCATTGGCAGTATTGAATCCTGCACCATGGAAGCTGTGTCTATAGATCCCCCGCCTATAGCTCCTGTGAGTGGTTTCGGGGTGTCTATGTGTTACTGTGGGTTGTATCCTAACATACACAAGTATTTATGTTACTATTTAATAGTAATACTATTCTCCTTCTGTGTTGGTAGGAACCGAAAGAGAAGGAGAAACATAGAGATCTGAAGGATTTGCCTCCAAAAGATGCAGGAAATAGAAAAGTTACCTCCCGCCGATGCAATATGTGCTTTAATAAGTTATCTAATGACTATAAGAAAGCCATCTGTAAAGACTGTATTGATAGCCTCTTAAAAGAGGAGAAAATATCATTTATGGACGAAATGAGAACCTTTATTAAGGGGGAGGTTCAATGTTCATTAGCCTCATCCTTAGCTAATCTCTTGCCTCAGGAGCCTTTATCAAAAAGGCAAAGGGTAGAATACCAATCAGAGTCCGAAGCTGAGTCAGTTGATGATTCAATTAAGGATTCAATAGACTTAGACTCTATTCCATCCACATCTGCTGTTAAGATGGAATCCAGATATTTGTTCATGTCGGAAGATCTAGAACCTCTATTGAAGGCCATGAGAGACACACTTAAGATTGAAGAAATAGAAGAGCCAAAATTGATCCAGGACGAGATTTTTGGGATTCTTAAAGCAAAAAACAGATGGGTCTTTCCAATCAATAAAACCCTGAAGGATCTAATCCTTGAAGAATGGAGAGATCCAGAAAACAGAATATCTCTATCAAGAGAGTTTAAAAATCGTCTATCCTTTGATGAGGAGGAATCGAAAATCTGGAATTCCTTTCCAAAAGTGGATATCCCAGTAACAAAGATTGCAAAAAAGACCGATCTCCCCTTTGAAGATGCTATCCAACTAAAGGATCCCATGGACCGGAAAGCAGATAGTCTGCTGAAAAAAAACATGGGAATCGGCCATGTGGAATCTGAAGTCTAATATTGCCACAACATCGGTGTCTCGTACCCTGTTTTTCTGGTTGTCTGAACTAGAAAATCATATCAAGGATGGTACTCCAAGAGAAATTCTCTTAGAAACCACACCTATACTAAAGTCAGCAGCTGCCTTTGTCGCGGACGCCTCAGCAGAGGGTGTAAGATTCAGCGCAAAGGAAGGGGCACTTTCTAATTCAGCAAGAAGAACGCTCTGGCTAAGACAGTGGACAGGATTATGTGGCCTTCCGTTTCAAGGAGAGTACCTCTTCGGACACGAGTTGGACACCATCCTCGAAAAGGCAGCTGATAGGAAAAAAGGGTTTCCTGAAGCAAAAGTGGGTCAGAAGAAACAGCCCTTTCGGGACCCGAAAGAGAAGAAATTCCCTTACAGAGGGAAAGGAAAGCAGGGGAAATGGAGTTACCCAAAAGGGGGCAGAAGAAGGGGCTTCCTCCTCAGCTCCAGCAACACCAGCCCATCATTCAGAAAATGACGCCAGAGTGGGGGGAAGACTCCTAAAGTTTTACCAGCAGTGGACAGATATCACACGGAACCCCTGGATTCTAACACTGTTAGAAGACGGTTACAGGCTGGAGATAACGTCTCTTCCTCCCAAAAAAATTTTTCTTACCAGACAGCCATCACCAGAACTTACCCTGCAGCTGTGGACAGAAATACAGAAATTACTAGACCTAGATGTCATCATCCCTGTTCCAGTCTCGCAGATAGGAGAAGGTCATTACTCCCCATTATTCTTAATAAAAAAAAAACCAACGGGTCTTTCAGGATGATATGCAACCTGAAAGGTCTAAATCAGTATATCCTATACAGGAAATTCAAAATGGAGACTGCAGATTCCTCTGGGGGCATTCATGTGTACGATCGACCTACAGGATGCCTATTATCATGTACCAATATACAAAACGTCCCAGAAGTTCCTCAGGGTTGCGGTCCTCAACCCAGAAGGTCGGATACACCATTTCCAGTACAAGGCGCTGCCCTTCGGAATATCATCAGCTCCGAGGACGTTTTCAAAAATTATTATCGAAGTGGTGGCCTTCTTTAGAACAAGGAAGATAGTTCTAATTCCGGTATTTAGACGATCTATTGATTGTAGCAGGATCCGAACAGGAGCTAATCCGACACAGGGATTTTACAATTACCATCCTCAGACAGCTAGGCTGGATCATAAATTGGAAAAAGTCAAACCTGCAACCCAGCAGGATCACTACATTTTTGGGCGTCTCTCTGAACTCATCACTCCAAATGTCCTTCCTCCCACAGGAAAAAAGGTTAAAAATTGTTCAGAATGTGGAATTATTCCGGAAGAAACATGATTGTTCCATAAGAGATGTAATGAGGCTGTTAGGACAACTGACAGCATGTATCCAAGCAGTGCAGTGGAGTCAAGCACATACTCGCAGGTTACAAAATTGGGTATTATCCATGTGGGACAAGAACCCAGCTCATCTGGACTGGAAAATAAAAATCCCTGCGGAGATCAAAGACGCTCTAGTATGGCGGACACATCCAGAGTATCTGGAGAAAGGAGTAACCTGGCATCCATGGCCTCTGCTATCAATCCAGACGGACGCAAGTTTGACTGGATGGGGAGCAAACATCGAAGGGTCCCTTGCCCAAGGGGAATGGCCCCTATCCATTCAGAATCGATCTTCCAATTATCGAGAGTTGAGAGCCGTATGGGAGGCCCTAAAAACCAGCGGAGATCTATTAAAATCTCGCCATGTAAAAATATATTCGGACAACGTCACCACAGTGGCCTATCTACGCCACCAAGGAGGCACCAGGAATACCGAACTTCTTCTCCTATCAGAGAAAATCTTCAGTTGGGCAGAAGACAACGTGTTATCCCTATCCGCAGTCCATCTGAAGGGAGAAGAAAATGCAATAGCGGACTACCTCAGCAGGAAACATATCAACAACAACGAGTGGTGCCTAAACAACGAGGTTTTCAAACAGCTAACCCAAAAATGGGGAGTCCCAGAAATAGATCTGTTTGCAACCCGTGCAAATTCAAAGACAACATTTTTCTTTTCGCTAGACGTTCAACACCAATGAACCAGCTAGATGCCTTCAGACATCCCTGGAATGCAGCACTAATGTATGCCTTTCCACCAGTTCCAGTAATTCCAAAAGTGGTACAGAAAATCCAAAGAGAGAGAGGGAAAGTAATTCTAGTGGTACCCTTATGGCCAAAGAAGGTATGGTTTCCATCCCTCAGGAGGCTAGCCCTGGAAGAACCGGTTCACCTTCCTCCTCGTACAGACCTATTATTCCAAGGACCAGTACTGCACCCAAATCCCCAGGCTCTCCAGTTGTCAGCTTGGATCCTGAAGGGGAATTACTAAGAAGCAAAGGCTTGTCTCACAAAGTCATATCGACCCTAAAGGCAAGTCGGAAACCTATCACTCATGCTATCTATTCCCGCATTTGGAATAAATTTGTTTCTTTTTGTTGGCCTAAGATTTCTAACCAGAACTCTCCTAATATCTCTCAGGTTTTCTCCAGGCAGGTTTTAACCAGCTCCCTGAAGGTCCAGATATCCGCATTGAGTGCATTTTTCGATAATCCTCTGGCAGAGCATCAATGGGTAAGGAGGTTTATAAAGGCTACTTCTAGACTTAAACCTACCATAAAAATAGCTGTCCAAAACTGGGATTTATCTATTGTCTTAAATTATCTAACTGGTCCTCCGTTTGAGCCCTTAGACTCAAAAAATATTAGAGAATTAACATTAAAGTTGACCTTTCTTATCGCCATAACATCGGCCAGACGTTTGGGGGAGATTCAGGCATTGTCCATCAAAGAACCCTACTTAAAAATATCTGAAGACAGAGTAACATTAACGCTTGATAACAATTTTATCCCAAAGGTTTCCTCAAGTTTCCATCTAAGCCAGGAAATTATTCTGCCTACATTTTGTCGAAACCCGAAATCAACAAAAGAAAGAGAATGGCATTCCCTTGATGTCAGGAGAATCCTTCTCTTTTACCTGGAAGCAACAAAACCATGGCGGAAAGACTCAAACATCCTTCTGCAGTTCTGCGGAAAGAACATAGGGATAAAAGCTTCAAAATCTAGCAAGATGGATCAAGACTGTTATCAAGAATGCTTACGCAGCCCAGAATATGTCAATACCTGAAACAACTAGAGCACATTCTACACGTGCCATGGCAACCTCATGGGCTGAAAAAAGGGGAGCTTCCATAAATGAAATTTGTAGGGCAGCTACATGGTCTAGCCAGTTGACATTCGTAAAACACTATAGGTTAGACCTGCAAAACACGAATGAATTAGCTTTTGGTAGAAAAGTACTACAAGTCCCTCCCTGGAATATAATTTGTTATGTCTCCAAGTGGGGCCGTCATGGGGGACGCAATGGAAAATGGGAATTATTCTCACCGTTAATTCGGTTTCCATTAGTCCACCATGACGGCCCATATATATTTCCCACCCATGTATAAAATTCTGTACTTCACGGATTAATTGTGTGTGATTTAAACATGCAATAAAATGAGTTGCATCCGCTTCCGGTGTAGTTATTTGGTAGTCACTGGAGTGTAGATGCAGGGGGTGGGTATTTAACTTCTCTGCTTCCTGTTCCTACAGAGGTCAAGGGGTCATCCTCCAAGTGGGGCTGTCATGGTGGACTAATGGAAACCGAATTAACGGTGAGAATAATTCCCATTTTTTATTATTTATCAGATATTATAGAATTGCCAAAGGGAATGTGAGCAGAAGTGTCTTACATTCAAACCATCTACGTGTCCCTAGATGCTAGATAAATATTGTTGAATGTTTAGTTTATAATATGCCTGTTAAAGGGAATCCATTACCAGTTTTACCCATATTAAATAGCATACTTTGCTAGATGTTGGCTGTCTATAGCCATGTGTCCATACCTTGTAAGAGCTCTCCTTAGAGTTTGCTTGTGGAGACTTATAGCCAGACTGTGAAAAGTTAACTTAATCCAAGTTAGGACATTTTCACACTTAGTATGATGAGTTTGTGATCACATACCATACAGAGTCCTGTGACGGGACTCCTTGCATCATATCGATATTGCTGCTTCCCCTCTAAATAGCAGTATCAACAATGTGATCAATTCCAGTATGGGTGCTGCTGTTTATGTATGCATGGTGCTTGGTCACAGGCTGATTAGTGAATGTGTGTGAAGTCCCCCCCCCCTCTTAGAGGGGAGCTGCAATATTATGATTGCTTAACATTGTACTGAGAGACGGCTTGTATTATAGTTTATAATTCTGTTTCATTGGAAACCGTCAGTAAGCTTGTCATCAATCAGTATCTTGTATAAATGACAGTTACCTGAATACAGATTTCTAAAGCCATCTGTGCAGACCCCGAGCCAACAAAGTATGCTGGAATTTGTCAGCTATGACACTTGAATAACTATGAGTGCAGCTCAGTACTGTTTGACAGACTGTGACTCACGAGCAGCACATGGTGTCTAGCGAATCCCACTGAATCCCATCTACCTGCATCCTCATCTCTTACAGTTTGGGCTGGCCCCTTCTCCAGGAGAGTGACATCACAAAAGGCCATTTGCGCTGTTCTTTTGCATTTGTACTTGTCGCTAATGACCTTTTCAGCTTCTCCACTGTGCTTTGTGTAAACAGTCATTCATGATCACAAGACCTTTACTCCTTTTCATCCTGTTCAACTTTCCCAGCTGTTTCATTGCTTCCTTCCTGTGGCTTTATTTAGTCTTTGTTACTTAATCAACCATCCAAATACCATAGCTATATGTTCATACTCCCCGTCTCCCATGCTTGGTTATTTCATTACTTGGATACATGTAAAGAAATCTGTGTCTGGCCAGCTGCTTGAAGACTAAACTTTTCAGCAGATTCTCTCACAGTCCATTTCATACAAGTCATGAATATTCTTTCTATTTTCCCTTTTCCTGTTGAAGCAGTTTGATAAAGTAACATTAGTAACTATACAATATGTGACCTCAATTTGTATATATCAAGGGCCTGGATAGTGTTGGCAGATTTACATCCATAGACGATTTTCTGAAGCATCATTTTCACAAAAAGGTGTGTTTTGCACTGTGAAAGACTCTGCATGAATGCCCTTTACTCTTCAGACGTCACATGTCGACACCTCTATCATTGATAACTTGGTAAATCTAAGTGCATGGGAAATTTTTATATTCCTTTTTAGCCACATAAATATCAACACATAACCAGTGTTAAATGGGCCTTTATGTGCTCAAGTTGGTACCTAGGAGTTATAAAGTGTAAAGTAACAGTACCTTTGGTAGTGTGTATAGGTCCTGGCTATTACTTCTCCTAAAAAATGAGTATGGCACTTTCATGCAACCAGATGAATTCTATGCCATGTCCTGCTTGACATAGAATTCAGCTATAACTTACACCAGGCACAGGCTATATTAAATTCGGCACTTCTCCCTGCACCTTCATGCCTACTTTTCAAAAACTTGTGCAGATGGCAAGAGGGGTAAGGTACAATTCCTGACCGGGCACAAGGAATTGCTACTTTTAATCCCTTGTACAGCAAGAAAATGGTGTATAAGGCATGATAAATGCCACCCCAAACAAAGTTATGTCTGGAGGCCTCCTAATGTACAGCTCAACACTGATTGGCAGAATAAGGAGTCTATTGCTCCGAATTGATTTTCCATTGCCTTAATGTAGGGGTTTCCAATTTTACTCAGTTTATTGCTGTTTTAGCTCCTAGAACTCAGTGATGGTCAGTGTAAGATTCCTGAGTTTGGGTGGGAACCCTCTAAGGAGAAAGTTCATGAGTCCTCTAGATCTATAAGATGCTGTGTGCTGACAATGTGCTTAGATTATGAGGGTACAGGGTTTAACTACACTTATTTACCTTCTGAACAGTCTACTAATAACTGCAACATAGAAAAAGAGAGATCAGTCACATCAGAGATGATAGATTATGATATCCTTGAGATGGATACAAAACACAATGATACTTTCAGCTCTGCTAACTCACCTAATACACACAGAGTCAGCTCTGTTATATGCCTCCATCTCTTATCTGTATATATGCCTCCATCATTTATCTGTATGTAGCTTGTAGACTAAGTGCCTCCATCTCTTATCTGTATGTGGCTTGTAGATTAAGTCTCTGAATTCTGCTGCTTGCTGGCAGGAACTGTCTGTCCCTGAGTTGGTCTTGTAATGCAGAGGCGGAGGGGCAGAAGGCAGAGAGCAGTTCACTGTGCAGACAATAGAAGGTATTATTGAAAAGAATCTGACCATAGTCAACCAAGATTTACGGTCACATCCCAGGACAACCAAAATTGTAAACACTAGGACTGATAGACACAGATTGGAATTATATCTGTGAAATGCTGTATTTTTGTGAATAACAGTGAATAAGAGAATGTGTTTTAAGCGATAAGCACTGGTGTGTTAACCATTAAAGTGGTACCTTAAAGGGGCTTTACCAAACAAATAATTGATATTGTTTGTGTGATTATAACAAACAGCCCTGATAAGGTCCCTTACACACTAGTGAGCAGGAACATAAATAGGAAAAGCAACCCCCCCATCCTCTCAGAAAATATGCTTATTTGTATACTCACACATTTATACCGTTTTACACATATTTATGCACTTATGTGCACACATTTATTCACTGATTCACTACTGTCCCAGTAGTTGTTGACCACATCTGAGAAGTACATGGCAGGCAATAGAGATGAGAGATTCTTGTTCTGCTGTGCCCTCCCTCTCCCCCAACATTTCTTATCTGAGCTGCCATCTTTTTAGTGGTGTATTTTAGTGCTGGGGCTTGCAACACAATTTGTAAGTTAAATCCTGCACTTACTTCCAAATAAGCCCGCTAAGTTGTGTCGCATGGAAGCCACCGCAGTTACGCCACTAAAAGGGTCACAATGCAATCGCAATGCACCCACTACTTAAATGCCTGTGCAAGCCATTTTAACATTGAAAAACGGGCACAGTCCGAAAAAAGTTTGTCGCAAAGCCTTAGTAAATGTGCCCCATTATGCTGTATGATGTGCAGCATAATTTGTGTATAATGGTGCACATCCTCCATTCTTTAGTGTGTTAGGTCGGATGCCGGGGCCTCTTGACGCTGCAGGCCCCATAGCAGCTGCTATGGATGCTGCTGCTGTAGTTACGCCCCTGCTAGTGAGTGTGAAGTGTCCAACTCACATCATACTCGCAGTGTGTCGGCTGGGACATCCAGACTGAATGCAGACACCTGGAACTGAACTGAAATTCCAGTTGCTCAGTGTTTTGACCTGACATTCCAGCCAGCACACACTACGAATGTGATATGAGCTGGACGCATCACACTCAATAGCCTTATCAGTGCTGTTTGTTATGACAAGCCATGCACCTGTGTTACATCACATAACAATGGCATAGAAGGCAGTGGAAAATTAGGGACTAATAGACTCCTTGTTCTTCCATTTACTGCGGAGCTGTACATTAGGAGGTCCCCAGACTTAACTTTTCTTGGGGCCCAGGAAAAGCCAATTTGCCCACTTTTCTTTACCGTGGCAACATGGCTTTTAATAATAATGGAGCCATAAATACTATGCAGGATCTGTTTTTGAAAAAAATTGATGAAAATTTGTAGTCCCTTGGGTTTCCAGTATAGTTGACATCAAGGAGAGTACTGCAAGCCTCATTATTCTTTTTATTGAAAGGTAGATTCCTATGCACCCTATGAAGGTAATAGCATATATTGTCTAATATAATATTAGATAATATCAAACCGAATATAATCTGAGGTACCTAATTTTACCAGAAAGAACTGATTGACTTGTGTATAAGCCTAGGGAGGGAAATGCATTTGTCACAGCCTCCCCCCAGTATACCCACCAGCCCCCTGCCCCCAGTATAATGTGAGCCAGTCCTCTACCTCAAGTATATAGCCAGCCCCCTGCCTACAGTATATAACCTGCCAGCCCCCACTATATAGCCTGCCAGCCCATGCTCCCATTATATAGCCTGCCAGCCCATGCTCCCATTATATAGCCTGCCAGCTCCTTGCCTGCCCCCAGTATATAGCCAGTAGCCCCCTGACCCCCAGTATATAGCCAGCCAGTCCCCTATCCCCAGTAAAAAGCCAGCCAGTCCCTGCCTCCAGTATATAACCTGCCAGCCCCCACTGTATACCCTGCCAGCCCATACCCCTAGCATATAGCCTGCCAGCCCCCTGCCTGCCCCAAGTATATAGCCTACTGACCCATGCAACCAGTATATAGCCATCCAGGCCATGCCCCAGTATGTAGCCAGCCCCCAGTATATAGCCAGCCAGCCTATGTCCCCAGTATGTAGCCAGCCCCCTTCCCCCAGTATATAGCCTGCCAGCCCCTTGTATATAGCCAGCAAGGCCATGTCCCCAGCATATAGCCAGCCCATGCCCCCAGTATATAGCCAGCCTCCTGCCCCCAGTATATAGCCTGCCAGGCCATGCCCCCAGTATATAGCCAGCCAGTATATTATTATTAATATGGAAGATGCTGTCCCCAGCGCATTGTCCAGAACAATAAAACCAATATATGTTACTCATTTCTGTGTTTTCAGGCTTTGGCTTTCAGTTGAAGTGGAGGATTTTTTTCTGTGTCTTGGCATTTGGGCTTTGGTCTGTGGTGTGATAGAAAGGATCAGTCTGCTGTTGAGCAATCAGTGGGTAGACGTGCTTTGGCTGCTTGTTGAGCTTTCTTTTTTATGTTCAATAAATAGACCATGATTGTTGTACAATAGCAGACAAGCCCTGTGTATTTGTGCTCTTCCTGTCCTTATTAAATATTCCTAATCCCCCTCCTAACATTATGTGAGATGCGGCATCCTGCAGTTGGTCTTTTCCTTCAGTTCTTGGCTGAATACCCTTCGGCTGGTATTTGTGTACCACAGCTACACAACACAACTTGGCTTCTACAGCAAGATCTAAATATGTAATGTTGAAATAAACACAGTACTGTGGTAAGCTCTTTCTTGTTGGGACAATATACAATGAAATTAGTTTATATAAAGTAATTAGCATGAAGAAAACTAGATTGGATAAAACGATGTCCCCACCCCCATCTATCTATAGCCAACCTTCATAAATAGCAGCATGCAAATATACCTTTCTCCTTATGCAGGGCCGGTTCTAGACAAAGTGGAGCCCTGGGCAAAACTAAAAGTGGGGCCCCAAAATAAAACTATTTTATGACCAGTCACAGTCAGTAAGAGGCTCCTTTAGTATGGTAAAACAAACTGTAATATGGGAGAATTTTATAGGAGATAGATAGATGATACGGAGATTGATGGGCAGCACAGTGGCTCAGTGGTTAGCACTACAGCCTTCCAGCGCTGGTCAACTGGTAGAACTATTAAGTAGATGATATATACAGTAGATGGATATGAGAGATAAATACAGTAGAAGAGAAATAGAAGATTGATTAATAAATAGAGAAAGAGCGAGATATATAAATGGTCAGATTATAGGAGATGGATAACTAGACAGATAGATATATAGACAGGAGATAGATGATAAGCATCTTCACCCGGGAATTCAACCAAGAGGCATCAACCCTTTCCCTGCCCGGCATTTCTGGATATTTTGTTGCGTTATTGACCAGAGCAATTTTTTCAATTTTGACGTTTAAAAATAAAATTGAAATTACAGCGAAAAGAATTTAAGTAAAGCGCAGCAAACCAGATATTTTCTGAAAGCAGACACTTGCCCCATTTTCAAGATTGCATTAAAGAGTTTGTAGACATAGACGTCTTCATGCAATTTTGATTCAAACTGAAACATTTTATAAAAAATACTTAAAATTTGACTTTGATGGCAAAAAATGTGCTGCAAACAGAAAATATTCACCTTCACATCTCCTAAATGTAATAGATGGACATGTGTAGAGTTCACAAATGTCCCATATTCATATGTTCACATAAATAAATCCACATAATATCACTAAAATTATAATAGCTAGATATCTGCTTTTCAGCTAAAACCGAATAAACAGTAAAGGCGACAT
The DNA here is from genome assembly GCF_040894005.1 of Engystomops pustulosus. Lineage (NCBI taxonomy): Eukaryota > Metazoa > Chordata > Amphibia > Anura > Leptodactylidae > Engystomops > Engystomops pustulosus. The sequence continues at coordinate 215,677,551 of NC_092411.1, forward strand.
AAAACCTATATCATTTTGAAAGCAGACAACCAGGCGATTCATTTGGCAATTAACATTCAACATTTCCTCTATAATATGTACAAATCCAGAATACTTATATAAAAAAATGTATTTTCCTAAAACAGTAAGATGTGAGGAGATCATACAGACCCCACTTGTGTATACGCACCAAAATATGCAGCAAAGGGAACTTTAAATCCACAGGAGACACCAAACTAATTTTGCAGACAATTGCACTGAGCGTCACACAGATCTATCACTGTATGTTCCTTACACAATGGTGACCCAAATAATAACTATATATATCCATAACCCAAGCTAATGAGATAATAAAAGTCACTTTTAGATGTCGCCGATGTATTAGCTGCACAATAACAGAACCCTCCGCGCTTCATAAGAATGACAGTGAGAACGTCATAACATCGGTGTAAATAATGGAGGATGGTGGGAAATAAAAACTTTATTCCAGAACATGTGTGTTGTTGGTGTTTCATAAAACTTTATGGACATGTTCTGGTGGTCGCGGAGTTAATATGTAGTGACATTAGGCGAAGAGGATCGAATGTTCATCGTATCAGTCAATTTTTCCCCCCAAAATAAAAGGCAATAAGAGAGAAAGTGAGTTTTTAGATAGTTCTGCATAGAGAAGGGTTAAAAACATGAATATTAGTTGATATTATCCCTTCTCAAAATGTAGTAACATATAAAGTGAATATTTCCATTATCTGTGAGGTGCAGCAGCTCCTGTGTGCAGCTAATTCTCCCTGTATCCTGATGCAAAGAATCTGGAGGGGGGGAATTCAGGGGGCTGTATCTCTGGCTCTGTGACACATAGAACCTCACTTCTTTTTTCCTATGAAAGAAGAATTTCTAAGTGTCAGCAAAACGGAGATATTAACTGTTAAACTGTCATCTGGAGTGATTTTAATATATAAAAATGGCACCTGATATATTTAAACCTGAATATCTCTAGATCCATAGCACCTAGAAACAAAATTCAAGATTCATTCTCATCTTTCAAGGGGCCCTGGACAATTGCCCACTTTGCCTACCCACAGCGCTGGCCCTGTCCTTATGGAGAACTGTTCCATGCTGCTACCTTGGGATTAGGAAGTAAGACATTGGCCCACATTTATATGCTTTTGCGTCAGAAAAGAATGTACATACTTCTTTCACAGGGCCGCATCTGCCAGGATGAAAATTCCGCCTCAGGCGGTTGATGTGGGGCCCTGAAGGAGGCAGCGAAACAGCTGCTGGTGAATCGGGCATGCACCCAAATCACCCACTAGCAGTACGGACCTTCTGCTGGCAGTCTGTACTTTTCAATCACTATTGGTATCCTCTGTGTGGCGGAGGCAAGCAGTACAGAGCCGAGTGCAGCGCAGAGCAACCCGCTTGTCTGCGTTGCTTTATGGCTGTGGACGCTTGGTTCCTTGCATGGACGCAGGCGGCATGACCTCCTCGAACGCCGCCTGCGTCCATGCAAGGAACCGAGCGCCGGGCCGGCAGAAGAGCCCACATTTTTTCCACATTGAATTCTAAAAGCCATACGTTTTTATTTTTCCACATATGTTGTTGCTTGAAGGCTTGTTTTTTGCAAAACAAGTTGCAATTTTTGTTGGTGTTCATTCAGAGTGCTTGTAATTTATTGATGGAATATTATGGTATTAGGCAGGACCTAATATAGGGTTACCTCTGGCAGCCCTGGGTGCCTTCACTAGGCCCTTGGCTGCCATGGCAACGCATCAGCACCCTCCGATCATGGTGCAGGGTTGCCAATTTTTGGCGGGAGCAGTCAGGGCATCTTTGAAGCATCCAAGGGTTAAGCGGCCATGATTGGCGAGTAGTTATTTTTCAATTCATATTGCTGACCGATTTTAAATACTGAATGGAAAATAGAGAACACCTTTGTTTTCTGTGTAGTGGGCAGGTAATTGCAGATTACCTACTATACAAAAAATAATAGTGCTCTTTTCAAGATTAGCGGATCGCAGGGTTGCCGCAAGTTGTGGCCTTTTATCTGTGGACAAGTACTCAGTATCAAGGAAAACTGATTTAAAGGGGTATTTCCATGAAGACAAGATTCTTAAATATACTCCTGATAACAAAATAATTTACTGTTATTTACAAAAATATAAAAACAAAAATACAGCATTTTACAGATATAATTCCAACCTGTCTCTATCAGTCCTGGTGTATACAATTTTGGATCCAATCCACAGGATCCAATCATAAATCTTTCTCTTATTAGGGTCGGACGTGGCAGATTCTTCTTATGAATAGCTTCTCCTATCTGCACTATGCAGTGCGCTCTCTACCTCCTGCCCCTCCCCCTGCATTCCAAAAGGAGCTCTCACACAGGCACTCACAGACACTTTCTACTGGCAGACTAAATCTACTGATCTGTCTCATCACTCTTTTTCTGTGCCAGATACTAGTAGAATGTTCAAAAGCTATATAAAAGTGTAGATAAACCTTGTACCCGATGATCTAAGCACATTGTCAGCATACTTTATCTCATAACACTAGAGGGATCATAATGTGTCGGCTTATAGAGTTCCCACCCACACTCTGGAATTTTACACTGACAATTACTGAGTGAAAGGAGCTAAAACAGCAAGAAAACTGAGTAAAATTGTACATTCAAGGGTTAAAAATGATCTTTAGTAAGTAAACATAACTAGGAGATTAAAATTTGAGACATTTCTTTCATGGGAAAATCCCTTTAAGCTTATACTTGAATTTTTCCTTTTTGTAATAAAAAAGAGTTGATTGGATTGATGACCACAAGTCATAAAGAACCATTATAACTATCTTTGGAATATATTAACAAACAGGACGTTTCCTTTTTAAGAGACTGCAAAAATCTGAGTTGTATCGGTTATGTTGAGAACAATTGAAATAAATGGCTTTGTTTTTGTTCAAGATGTTGAAAATAGGCTGTAAAATGCACTCCAGGGGACATATTTCATATTTCTCTTGCTGAAATGGATTACAAAGGAAGTGCACAAAGAACAGCTAAAACAGACCAACGGGTTCATGAAAGAGACTAAAATTAACAACTTACATCAAAACAAAAGGAATATATGAAAATTCTGTTGTCTCTTCATAAATCTCATGCAATGAATTCCAAATTCCTTTTTCTATTCAGTCTTGATTCTCTTGGAAATAGCCAAATCCAAAGATGTGCTATATCTAACATGCTGGCAGCTCACACCATTAAATAGGAGTCCTTGATGTTTCATAGTATATCGGTATCTAAAAAGTCTGTGAGGAACGGATGACCTTCCGTTTTTAGTTTCCGTTACGCTCTCCTGTGGACTAGCAGTGTAAGTGACATGGAGCAGACACTTGTTGGGATAAAGTTAGGGCTGCATGACGTTCACCTCCAATTAAACCACATTAGGATTAGGTACTACAGACAGGGCCGGATTATAGGCGGGGCTCCCGGGGCTCTAGCCCCGGGGCCCCCACCATCTTGTCCCCCCTAGGGGCCCCCACCAGATCGCACCTCCCGTGCCCCCCCTCATGAGCCGAACGCCGCCCTCCGCCTTCGGGCATTGGTGAGCGCCTCCCTGGCGATCCAGCCCCTGCATAAACTGCCCGCCCACTCATCCTGCTGCATGGGGAGCCGCCCCCCGCCACTCCCCCCCCCGGCACAGGTGACAAGCAACCCCGCTCGCTCCCGCTCCGCTCAATCCCGGCTAAACACCGCCCCCGGCTCCCCGCCCCCTGGTCCGCTCACTCGCTCTCCGCTCCCGCTCCGCTCAATCCCGGCTAAACACCGCCCCCGGCTCCCTGCCCGGCTCGCTCTCCTCTCGCTCAACAACCCCCGCTCCTCTCGCTCACCACCCCCCGCTCCGCTCGCTCACCACCCCTTGCTCCCCGCTCAGCTCGCTCACCACCCCCCGCTCGCTAACCACCACCCGCTCGCTCACCACCCCTTGCTCCCCGCTCAGCTCGCTCACCACCCCTTGCTCCCCGCTCAGCTCGCTCACCACCCCCCGCTCGCTAACCACCACCCGCTCGCTCACCACCCCTTGCTCCCCGCTCAGCTCGCTCACCACCCCTTGCTCCCCGCTCAGCTCGCTCACCACCCCCGCTCCGCTCGCTCACCGCCCCCCCCCTCCGCTCGCTCACCCCCCCCCCCCGGTCCCCCGCACGAAACATGCACCCGCCAACCCCCCCCCCCTCCTTCCCGGCCGAATAAGCAACAACCGACCGACTTCCCCCCCCTGGCGAACAAGCACTGGCAAGACCCCCCGCCCGAACAAACAGGCACCCGGTCAACCCTAACAGGTAAGTATATACATATGTGTTTTTCTGTGTGTGTATATGTGTATTTACAGTGTATATGTGTATATACAGTGTATATACAGTGTATATATGTATATACAGTGTATATATTCATCTACGGTGTATATACTGTGTATTTATGCATCTACTGTGTATTTATGCATCTACTGTGTATATATTCATCTACTGTGTATATGTGTATATACTGTGTATTTATGCATGTACTGTGTATATATGTATCTACTGTGTATATATATGTATATACTGTGTATATATGCATCTACTGTGTATATATATGTATATACTGTGTATATATGCATCTACTGTGTATATATATGTATATACTGTGTATATATGCATCTACTGTGTATATATATGCATCTACTGTGTATATATATGTATATACTGTGTATTTATGCATCTACTGTGTATATATATGTATATACTGTGTATTTATGCATCTACTGTGTATATATATGTATATATTGTGTATTTATGCATCTACTGTGTATTTATATGTATATACTGTGTATTTATGCATCTACTGTGTATATATATGTATATACTGTGTATTTATGCATCTACTGTGTATATATATGTATATACTGTGTATTTATGCATCTACTGTGTATATATATGTATATACTTATATACTATGTATATACATATATATATGTTTTGTGCTGTCGCCGCTGTATGTAGCTGTGTTACTGGGGATGAGGCGGCTGTATGTAGCTGTGTTACTGGGGGTGAGGCGGATGTATGTAGCTGTGTTACTGGGGGTGAGGCGGATGTATGTAGCTGTGTTACTGGGGATGAGGCGGCTGTATGTAGCTTAGTTACTTGGGGGCGAGGCGGCTGTATGTAGCTGTGTTACTGGGGGGGAGGCGGCTGTATGTAGCTGTGTTACTGGAGATGAAGCGGCTGTATGTAGCTGTGTTACTGGAGATGAAGCGGCTGTATGTAGCTGTGTTACTGGGGTGAGGCGGCTGTATGTAGCTGTGTTACTGGAGATGAAGCGGCTGTATGTAGCTGTGTTACTGGAGATGAAGCGGCTGTATGTAGCTGTGTTACTGGGGTGAGGCGGCTGTATGTAGCTGTGTTACTGCTGGGATAGTGGAAAGGAAGCAGGAGGACGTGTGTGTACGCTACACTTCGTGGGGGCCTCCACCAGATTTTGCGCCCAAGGGCCCCCACCAACCTTAATCCGGCCCTGACTACAGATACTAGAATGTAGTAACACAGCGTTGCATTTATATATTGCTACAAGTAGTTATATATCCCTATACATTTATGTAATGCAATGCAAAGGGTACAAGAAAGGGGCTTGCCCGATCGCAGATGCATTTCTACTGAAACGCTGGTGATTGGAAACTAGCAAGATGTGTTTTGCATTTTTTTATATGCAAAACTAGTGGAGCTTGTTCCCAAGCACAAGCTTTATTAGTAGAACGCATCTGTGATCAGACAGGCCCCTCCTCTACACCCTAAATATGGCTTCAAAGTCTAAGGCCTCACTCAGACGGCTGTCCGTGGGGAGGTATATGCGGCCACAAATAGGTCCCCATAGACGGCAATGGTAGCCCGGCGGCAGTACGGTGCCAAACATGTGTGGCACCAATCTGCACCGTAAACGGGGTAAAGATAGAGCATGTTCTATCTTTCCCCGTGTCTGCGGCTGTGTGCTGCTGTTTTCTATGGAGGGGTCACCTTCTCCTCCTCTCCAGCGCTCTGCGATATGCGATATGAACCTCCTACTAGTGCACTTTTGGTACAGCTTAGACCACGACCCTTCTGTTGTACCACTAAACCAGTCTTTTTTGTGTGCAAATTACAATGCGATTCTGTCATAAATGCAAGTGTGGACCCTTTAAGAATAAGAATAAATGACTTGGATATTTGATACTGTCGTGTGATGCATATAAGTCATAGACTGGTCCCCCATTAATAGGGATGTCACCTGCTTATAGCTTCATTTCTCTGGCCAGGGAGCATGTTTTACTATGTTTTCTTGCTCGCAGTTGGTATGTGGTCCTCTTTCCAACCTGTGTGCAGCCTCCCCCGATTATCTCAAATGACTTGCACATGGAGCTGAGGTTAGCTGTTATTTCTCTTGGCTTGTCCCCACTGCAACAGACACTTCCTTTCCGCCTTAAAAGGACCAAGTGATGTTCAGCTGACTGGGCTCCAGCCCAGCACTTGATTTATACATTATTTAATTTCCTTCAGAAAATTGAAAACAGTGCTTTTAGGAATGGAAGTTGATATTTTTCATTTGCTTCAGAACTCTTTTAGGGCTAATATAATCAGAGGTTGCACATATCAGCTTGTTTATGGAGGCTCGCAGTAATGGAACATGGAGCTAAAGGGCGTTTTATCCAAGTTCAGTAAACACTGGAATAGAGCAACGCAGGCACAGAAAGGAAAGTCTATTGCTCCGTGACTGGGGAGACTATTCAGGCCTGTACATAAAGACAGCCGAGCTACACGGTGTTATCAAGGTTAATTGTTTCCCGTCAGATCAGAATTAATAGGACAAGTATTTCAATTTAACCCCTTAAGGATACAACTCATTTTCACCCTTAGGGTGCGTTCACACATTGCAGTTAAAACTGCATCACAATTTTGTCAATTTCTCAGGTGAAAGACATGAACTGAATGGCTGAATTTTATTTTGAAGGAGAAAGCTGTTCTACAAATGTCATTCACCTGTTGATTTGATGTCTTTCACTTGTTAAAATAAGTAATACCACCTAAAAGCAACCCAAAACTAATTGCAGTGCAGTTTTAACTGCAACGTGTGAACGCACCCACAGGACACAGCCCGATTTTTCTGCCTGTCTCACAATATGCAGTTATACCTTTGGAACGCTTTATCTTACAGAGTTTGTTTTCAGACAGTTTTTTCATGACATGTTTTACTTCACATTAATGCTATATTTTATTTGAATTCTTTTTGTACTTCTTAATAAAAAAATGGAAATTTGGTGAAAATTTGGAAAAATTCACGATTTTCTGATTTCTAAATGTTATACTCATCATATACAGTATTTTTCGGACTATAAGGCGCAACGGAGTATAAGGCGCACCATCAATATATGCCTGCTGAAACGTCTAGCTTCATATATAAGGCACACCTGATTATAAGGATGAATGACCAGCAGATGGCAGACCTGTGCAGAGTTCATGGCAGCTGTTGTCTGTAAGTAGGTTCATATATAAGGCGCACTGGACTATAAGGCACACCTTTGATTTCTGAGAAAATCAAAGGATTTTTAATGTGCCTTATAGTCCGAAAAATACGGTAGTTAGTCTGACTGCCCAAATTGGATTCTAACTGGCATTAACCATATGTCTGCTTTATTTTGACAAAATTTTTTATATTTTATTTTATGAGAACATTAGGAGGCTTACAGTTCAAACAGCGATTCTCCAAATTTTTAAGCAAATTTCTGATTCAAAGAAGTAAACACATATTACCCAGTCTCTCTAGAATGCAGTTATATCCCACATTATTATTCCCACAAGTGATGTAACTACTGTAGAGGCACACAGTGCGATTTGGAGGACAAGAAGGAGTGTCTATGGCTTTTGGAGGGCGGAATTTGCTGGAACTGATTTGAGGTGCTATGTCCCATTTGCTGAGCCACTAAGATAGTAGGACAGGAAAAACCTCCAAGGAGTGGACCCATTTTAAAAACTAGACCCACTTTAGCAACACTATATTTGGGGGTTCATCTTTTATGAGCTTTTTTTTTTGGGGGGGGGGGGGGTTTAAAAAAAACAATATCTATTCTGTAATTGATTTTGTGGCAGTACCCTTAGGCTCAGGGAGAAACATAAGATCCGTTTATTATAGAGAACACTCCACTTTACCAGGACTAAATTAGTTATAAACATTGAAAGCTTTGGATACTTTTAGTCTATACAATAAAGGGGCATAATGTACACAGTACATTGATAATACACACAGTTATGTCACAGTAGAGGGTATATTACACACAGTGATATAACAATACGGGGCTATTGTACTCAGCGATGTCACAGTACAGGGATAATGCACACAGTGATGACACAGTATAGGGGATAATACATACAATGATGTCAGTCCACAGATAACATACATAGTGAAGTCACAGTTCTGGGATATTGTACCCAGTGAAGTCACAGTATAGGGTATAATATACACAGTAATTTCAGTACATAGTGGTCTCACAGTACATGGATATTGTACACAGTGGGGCTCATTTACTAAGGGGCCGTATCGTCGGGTTTCCCCGAATATTACCGTTTTGCGCCATTTGTCCCTGACTTGCCCCAGGTTTTTGGCGCACGTGATCGGAATGTGTCGCATCTGCGCCGGCTTGCATGCAACGGAAATCGGCGGTGTGGCCGTCGGAAAACCCGACGGATTCGGAAAACAAAGATGTATTTAAAAATAAAATTGTGTCGCAAGATCAGCACTTACATGCACCAAGGAGAAGAAGGTGAACTCCGGCGGATCTCGGCGCAGTAGCGACACCTGGTGGACATCGGGCGCACGGACCTTAGTGAATCCCCGCAGGACCTGAATCCTCGTCGGAGAACACGCCGCTGGATCGCGACTGGGCCCGGTAAGTAAATGAGCCCCAGTGAGTTTTCTATCACCAGTATTCATTTCGCCCTGTGTGGAAGTAACACTGCTATATTGCGGCACAGCACTTTTGTTGTTATACCACTGATATTTGTTTTTTATGTAAGCTCAGTCCACAGACTGCACATCCTGCAGTGGCGTATGAAGATGGTAGAAATGTGTGGAACCTGCTGAGCAGGAGAGAGCCTTGGATATATCACTCCATTCAGCACAGGAACATTTTTCAGAGTGTTATTTTACAGAGATTGTTGATCTGTGTAGTTCCCTCTTGGGCTGACTCTGAATTCACTCCTGCAGTGAGGTCCACATATGTTGTGAAAAGGAGCCAAGATTGTTTGAGCATTGCAACTAGGTCAGGAAATTAAAAATTAACTCCGAAGCAGAGATATTACCGTGTTTAAATAATGTGTCCATTAGGATCTAAATTCTTTCCGTGTGCCCTCTGAGGAAACAAGAAAACTTACTACAGAAAATAGCAGAGTAGTCTGCAACGAACACAAGTACCATGGATCACATTTCAATGTTAGAATCAGGGCCTATTAGGATGTCTATTCTGAAGATATAGAATTGGCCTTTACATTAATCAGCCCATCCATTCTTTTTCCATGTGAAACAATCGCAGAATTCAATGATTTCCACAGACTAAACCAGAAAACAGGCGTAAATGCCAATGCACACCACTCTGCTCTTTCTTCTATGCTTATGAAATGCTATTAGTAACTTCAGATTAATTTAACCACAACTGATGTCTCAGACATTCCTAAAAAATGCGCAATCATTTATAGTTTACATTGAAATCCCTAAGATACTTAAACTAAGCAGTGGTGTAACTTGGCATCGGGCACTGGTCAGGAACCAGACCACAGGTGACACATTTTTCATTCCCATCTTCTGAAATCCACATAGTGATGCTTTAGATTGGGGTTTTCCTTCTAAACACACAGCTTTACTCTTTACTGTATCCTGTTCTCAGGGAAGTCAAAGAAAACACTGCTTGCTGTTAATGTGATGCCCGCTAGACACGGCTTTCACAGCATTAAACCATTTGCCAGCTGGAGCACTTTAGAGCCTCTCAGAAAAAGGAAACACTGAACTAGTAATGTGTACAATCTACAGCATATTGGATTAGTCTTGGTGCAGCTCCGCTCACAGTAAGCTTATATACATGGACTTTACTTCACTCCATAATGTTCTGCATAAGTCCCATTCACTCACGTCACCCGTTTATTACGCTGCTTCAACTAAAGGGTATTGGATGTTTATGCAAAGCTTGCGGCTCCATTTCCTCTCTGACTTGTTTCTGTATAGGCTGACATTTGTTTGCTGCCTTTTTACATGCAGATGTTACTTCCTTTCACAATTCCAGGGCATATTCCCCTAAATGGTAATCTTCCCCTTCAGCTTTGCATCTAAAAATAGGATTGATTTTCATGGCATGTGCTGCTGCAACCAGAGACCTGAAAAACTCAAATGATTTATGCTTTGTCCTGTCTCTGAAATCAAGGTTGCTTACATAGGAAAAGCACCTAGAGCTCTGTGAGATGTATAACCAAATACCAGGCCGAAGTATTAAGATTGTGTCGTAACTTATACATGCACGCACGTCCACCTATATTTAAATGTGGTTCTAAACTGTAATCCACAATGCTGAAGGGAACTCTTTCAATTATAATTAGTTGTATATATGCGTATGGATAGATAGATAGACAGATAATCCAATGAAAGGTCAGGGGTGTATGTTTATTCCATTACGACTTTTGGGTGAGGAAACACCTTTTTCAAACATAGATAGATAGAATATGTGCGTGTGAAAGTGGCAGCACCCCTGAAAATAGCAAGGTTGGAAATCTTGTAGGTTTTTCTTAAAAAAAACTTTTAGTTACATTAAAATGTAAACACAGGGTTTCACTCCAAAAAGCAATGGTTCAGTCCAATTCAAGGAGACCTGTACAAATACAGTTATGATAAAAAAAACAGTATATCATTGTTGAATCTTTTGGATGTATATATAACAAAAACCAATAGGTAATTAACAAATTTTAAGGTATTCTATCGAGACTAGGATAAAAATGGTGAAAACTATGTACCCCCCTTAATGCCTATGTAGGAATAAAAGGGAACCTGTCAGTCTCTAAGCATTTGCATTATGATATAACTTACCTTGCACACTGACAGAATCGTCTGTGTAGTCCCAGGGATTGGGCTTTGGTTTGGATGCATTTCAAAAAACAACATGTGACTTGTCTGTGCTGCTTACTCCTCAGCTCTCAACCCCCACCTTTTTGCTCCTGTACACCTCTTCCACCTCCCACTGATGTAAGCTCACCCGTGAGCTCTGTGAAGGAGCAGGAGGGAGTAACTGGACAGAAGCACAAAGGTGGGGGCTGAGAGCTGAGGAGTGAGCAGCACAGACAATTCATGTGTTGTTTTTTGAAATGCATCCAAACCAAAGCCCAACCCCTGGGACTACAGGGTGCAAGGTAAGTTACAACATAATTATATTGTAATGCAAATGTCCAAAAAAGGCAGAAAGGCATATTTATAATACTGCTGTAATGGGCATTTGCAACCTATCTTTAGTGAAAACGAGATCCCTGGTGACAGGTTTCCCTTTAAGATGATAGGCAGGGATGGTAGTGTGGCCACCTCTATAGGAGGAAAGATATCAGCAATGATCTAATAGAAGTCATTTTCTAGCCAATCAATCTTGCGAGTGTTATAGGACCATTTCCAACATGTTACAGTGAAGAAGATTATTGACATGTGGGAAACATTCAAGGCAAATAGTACTCCCAGTAGATGTCCCAGCAAATGTACCTCACAAACGCAAACGTTTAGTGAGAACGCGGAACATCGTAGAGTGCAGCGTTCTGTGCCTATAGATGAAAAGCATCTCTACATATGAAGTTACTGCGTGTTCAGTATGACCTATTAGGTCATGTCTTTCTCTATCAGGACACATATCTCCTTTCTTGAAATATCTGACAGGATAAAGACAGCTTTATTTTTCCTATGCAATTTCTCACCTGGCTGCTCCTCATCTAGTGCTCAGCTGAGTCTTCTACTCTGCCTCAATACATTCAAGTCATTTTTTTCTCTCACATACCTTTCTAAGAAAGACATAAAATTTGTTATAATTTGTACATTTCTGGAAAACGGTTTATGTTAAAGGAGGAAACAAATCTTCCGGGCAAGTTAGAACCAGTGACAGGAACCTCTGGCCTGAATCCTCCCCACCTGTTGAATGTGAACTTAAAACATTGCTCTGTGTGGGATTCCTTAGTTTAACTCATTGTATCTGTGCAGGTATTACTGATTGAAGAACCATACACTCTATGGTTATTAAATTCATTATAATTATGAGGCAATCACAGAAGCACCACATTATTCAGAGGCCGCATTAACTCAGAATTATATGGATGTCAGATTCTATATCGTAATGAGGATATATAAAAGTTTTTTATATGTCTGTGTAAATGCTGTACATTGTGAGTAAAGTTTGTGCCCTATATTGTGTCTCTCGGATATATGTGGGACATGTCTTGGAAGTTTATGAGTAGTAGCAGAGCTCGGTGTTTACAACTGGCTCACTAATCACTCTTATGTATTTCATTCATATTCATCACCACAAAGGAATGTCAGACTCCTCACCTCATTTTCATCCACGTTGTTCTCTACAAACAAGCTTCAACATGGAAAGATTGGAGAGAGTTACAAAAAAAATGCAGTAATGCTGGGATGTTGGAGGCACGCTACCTGGATCAACTTCTTTCCAGAATGGGCGTGTGGGTAGATTTTCAATTAACACCTGTTTATGGAAAGCCGACTGCCTGTATATGGCGAGGTAGCCGTTTTACAAGCTAAACCAATATTTACACAAGGGCAGCCCGTCTTTTCTAAATCATTCAGGAAACTCACCTGTCACCATATGTATAAATAGTTGTTACATTTTAATATGTAGGCATTTATGTTTTTCATTTAGAATATTGTGCATTACATTGTTCTGTAAATTGTGAACCTATTACTGTAAGTCCCTTTCACATGGGCTTATTAGTTCTAGAAACATTATTCTTAATAACTGGCCCTTGTCAATGTGCGAACATTCACCTGCTAAAAGAGAAAACCTTGTGTATCTGTTATTTGCATCTTTTATGAAGCATTTAGGAAGATTTGTACTGGACGATGAGATACTAGCACATGTAGACGGAACAGGGATGACTGATTTGTCCATCCCCATACACTGCATGATCATTGCTGCTGTTAAACACCACAAACAAATGGGAAATTATTCTGAATGAATTGAATTGCCTATGAACATGCGTTGCTGATCATTACCTGCTTTTTAAGCCCAAGTGAAAGGACCCTCGCTGGAAATTTTTTCAAGGGAGATGACTGATATGCCCTATTACTCCAGGTGTAAGTCAGGTGTAAATCAAATCAATATCACAGCATATAGAGACTGGCTTAATGTTTATTTACTGAATTTTCTAAATGTGACCTGCTCTATTCTGTTGCAGTATTTATTGTTATACAGTTCTATGAGCTTTTTTTCAGGACTCAAGGAACACAATATTTCAATGAAAGAAACAATTTTTTTAGTACTGAGTCACAGAAAGTTACTATAAGTCACAAGAAAACAACAATACTTCAAGGAAACCATCAAGAGCCATTGTGCTTTATCTTAAGATATCACCAAATTGCTATACTCATCACCTGATATTGTGGGTAGATTATAATGACAGGCAGAGTCAGAGCTGGGTTGCAGTGCATTCATGGAAGACGGGAATCTTTCATAGACCCCGAACACTGAAAGAATTAGGAACAAAATGCATTGAATGGTATAGAATTTCCCTGCACTGACAGGAACTCAGTGTAGATTTTTAGCTTCATTGGGCCTGTAAAAACCAGCCGCATGGCACTAAGTGTAATATTGTTGCATGACAAAGCCACCTAAAGCTGCCCATGTTTTTGTGAAAGCTTCCTAAACATGCTGCTAAATCCTCTAAAATGCGACTTAACTGCTTTGGCTTCCATCAGCATGGCATATGCAGGGCAACAGCAAATGAACAAACAGAAAAATATGCTGAATGGGCAAACAAATAGGGTTCAGCTGGTCCTTTGGTTCACAGAGATGGGCGCACTGTGAATACCAATCACTGTATTCTCTGCTGTACTGAAAACTCACAATATCTCTTTTCATCCAGCGAGCCCTTTTCACAACAGCAATGTGTCTTTATGTCTTTAGAATGACACCAGTCTTGGCCTGCTTCCGCCGTCTAAAGGCCTGGGAGCTGGAAATCAGAAAATCCCTTTTTACTTATTTAGTTTTCTGCATTTATTTATCGAGAGATGATTAGTTTATTCAGTCATATATGGTTTATAGGTGCTATGCATGTAATTTACTTTTGATGTCAAAGTGTAATCTGCATGACAGCATCTGAAAAAAGAAGCCAAAACCAAAGTAATTTTGTACAATTTACAATATACAGTGCAGACAAATCTGTCATCATTACAATTGATTGGCAGGAGACTCCGTATGCTGCATGAGTCATTGGCAAGGCAGTATATTTGTCATTTTGACCGTGATTTTTTTCACAAGTGGAACCAGAGGGAGCATTTGTATGGCATATTGTGCCATTCATTCATTCATTTGAAGCTATTCTTTATGTAATTAAAAATTGAATGGGTTACTGCATGTTTATTTTCCCTTTTTTGCTGGACAGATTCTGTGTCTGGGTGACAAATTCATTACATAAAAGTAGATAAAGGAATCTTCATTTGTTATACAATATACCGCCTCCCCAAGATGCACATCCTGGAAATCAAGTGCACATAAAACCATAACGGGAGAAGTTGAGTAATGAAAAATGGTGATTAATGTGTTATCCAGAGATAATATTTATTAATATTTATTTCAATATTTATGTAGCACCGTCATATTTTGCGGAGATGGAGCCTTCTGTGAAAGAGAAAGACATCCAGAAAATCTGGACATTCTATGCCAAGTTGAATCAAGACGCTTGATCTTAAAAAATTAGATCATATTTGACACACTAGACTAACATGGGACAAACCTTATATCATACAATGAGTTTATTTATCAAAAATATAAAAGACCATAAAAATGAGTACAAGGTGTTAGCCACCTATTGAAAACCTTAAAAGGATAAGTAAAATATCCTAATAGGGTCATCCATATTATACTTAGGCTACATTCATATTACATATTTTGGATATATTCAGCGTATACATCAGGAAACCTCCTAGCGTATACCCTGAACCTATCCATTGAAGTCCCCAGTGTTGCATCGTTCCATATCAGGACAGTAATGTCACTTGGGAGACACCCGAAACAATAGCAGCATCCAATCATTACTCTTCCTTCCACTTTTATTGAGCACGGATGAAACAGAAGGGTGTATAATGCACTTACAGCTAGATACTCTCTAGCCCTCAATTATAAGGATACATCTGCAATCTGCCCGACGTTTCCTTAAAATGGACACAAATGATGAGGTATGTGTCTACCCTTACTCTGATAAAGTTTACTGATCACTTTTGGGAGTTATGGGTCATGTGACCCATGGGCAGCAGGAATTTCTGTGATGTCCCATGTCTGGCTTCCACCTGATGAAGTGGGCCATGCAGACATTACTTTTTGCACGCCCCCTGTTTCATAACCAGTCCCATCTAACATTTTAAGGGTTAAGCTTACACAGAAAGTAATTGCTAGGTACTTTGGTATACATAAAACACCACAAAAACTCATAACAGTAATAACAACCTACAGACACAGTACTTATAATAATAGTTTCAGGTGAACATCAACAAAAAAAAAAAATCAACGTTACTGATTATGACACATTTTTCGTAGAAAATCTTTCAGTTGTTGACTATGACAATTAGCTGCTGAAATGTACAAGCCATGTATTGTATGAGGAAAATAAACAGTTCTTAATTTGTCCTATTTATTATATATTTTAGTAGACATTTATATACATGTATGCATACTTTATCTACATAATCAGCGTTTTTATATTTTTTAGATTACTGCTGTGTGTCGGGAGGCTGCCTTATTGGCTTTGCAGGAGGACATACATGCTAATTCTATTACGGGAAAGCATTTTGATCAAGCTTTGACCATCGTGACACCAAGAATTCCTGACTCTCTTATCCAGTTTTATGAGTCTTACCAACAAAAAAGCGGACTGCATAATTTATAAGTCTTTTGTAGGTGGAAGGCGCATGAGACGGACGCATCATTGTCTGTAACCATTGTTTGAAAATAAATGGCTAATGAAAAATCAATGGCTTGTGAAAATGTTACCCAATGTCATATAGCAAAATGCACATAAAGCTCAAATGAGTCCTTCTGAATCCATACATAGTATAACCATCTGCTACAGGAGCTGCTGAAATGTTACCTCGGGAGGTGAATTTAAAGATGGGTGATGAGAGAAATGACTTGACAGACAGTGAAGGACAACACATTCCTAAAGTACAGATTCTTAATGTGAACGAGAAATGGGAAGGAAATGTTATCTCTGTGGGGGTTTGTCAAATGCAAAATTGAGTTATATAATAAGAAGAAGACAAGCTGAGGAATTTCCTTATTGGTGTTTTTTTATTTTTTGCTGTTTCCACATATTACTTGTTCATAACACAAGAAAATTTGCTGGTCACAAAACTTTAATGTTAGGTTTGTATTTTTTTTTTTTTTTTTTTAACTGTAATAAAGTTGTGTGTTCCCATCTCTTTCGGCGGAGAGAGCAGAGAGGTTATCGCGTCCGGTAACTAGTATGGAGCTTGAGGAGGCTCTTGTATCCTCCAGACGAAATTCTTCCCCGGGTCTGGATGGGTTGCCGCTGGAAATATATAATAGATTTGGGACTATTCTCCTACCTCTTTTGGTGGAGATTTGGGAATTCGCTCTAAGAAAGGGTAGGCTGCCTGATTCGTGGTACGAGGCAAGTATAGTCTTGATACATAAAAAAAATAAAGACCCTTTGGAAGCTGAATCCTATCGACCGATATCGCTTATCAACGCGGATGCTAAATTGGTGGCAAAATTAATGTCAAATAGATTAAAGGAGTACGCGCCATTACTTATACATGAAGATCAATGTGGTTTTGTTACTGGTCGCCAGAGCAAGACCAATATTAGACGGTTGTTTGCGGGCCTGCAGATGGGCCGGGGGGGGTCCCGCTCCATCCTGTCGTTGGACGCTTCTAAGGCCTTTGACAGGGTGGAGTGGGACTTCCTCTGGGAGGCGCTGTACAGATTTGGGCTCGGTGGCACGTTTGTAGATTGGCTTAGACTCTTTTATAGGGCCCCTAGGGTCTGTATTAGGGTGAACGGCGATTATTCGGATTTTTTTACATTGTCTAGGGGTACTAGGCAGGGATGCCCCCTGTCCCCATTGCTATTTGCGTTGTTTATCGAACCTCTGGCAATTAAGCTTAGGGCAGATAGGGAGATAGAGGGGGGAGGACTCGCCGGGCCTATGGATAAGATTATGTTATACGCTGATGATGTCCTCCTCTGCCTAAAGGACTCTGATATATCTGTGCCGAAAGCCTTGAAGGCTATCCAGGAATTTGGTAGATTTTCAGGTTTTCAAATAAACACCCATAAGTCGATTCTGGTCCCTCTAGACACCGACGCACACCTCAATTATCTGCAATTTGATCTGAAGGTCTCAACCTCATGTGATTATTTGGGCTTAAAGATCACGCCCAAGGTCGACGACTATGTTACCTTAAATCTTGCCCCCTTGCTAACAAAAATTAAAAACAAGGTCAATACATGGAATTCGCTCCCATTAAATCGTGCAGAGAGAGTTGTCCTCACAAAGAGTGTATTGCTACCTCAAATATTGTATATATTATGTAATTCCCCGTGTTGGATAGGCAAGAAATGGTTTGGGTTTATTCGTGCGATTATAAATAAATTACTCTGGGGGAGGAAGAAGGTGCGTATTAAACAAGAAACTTTAAGGTTAGATAGGGAAAGGGGCGGTCTTTCGCTTCCTTCCTTCTACCATTACTTTCTGGCGGCACAGGCACAGTTTATTCTGGAAAACAGACAGACTTCTATATTTCACGCGATCACCTCATGGTTGGGGCGAAGATATGAGTCTTTGCCTGCACTCTTGGAGTCTGGTCAATTGAAGAGTCTTAATGAAAAAAAATTCCCTCTGACGAGGCTATTGGACTATACATGGAGAGACCTCAGGAGGCTATTTGGTATTAAGGGGGGTTTTAAATTACGCCTTTGTGGGGGAATCTCAACTTTGTAGAATTATATAAAATGGAAGATATCGAGTTTTGGGAAAAAAAGGGGATTAAGTCTCTGGAGCAGTTGGGGGAATATGGTTCACTCCCTTCCTTCCAGTTTTGGTGCGATAGGGGTATTCTGGAGGAAAGGGATCTTTTTAGGTATTATCAAATTGCACACGCATTTAGAAAAGAAGCACACCACGATAGGTTTACGTTACACGTAGGGGGTAGTTTCACAGATTTATTAGATCTAGAATTGTCACGACTTAACTTATCTAATATTTATCACCGACTAAGGTCCATCATTGATCAGAATTGCACTCACGTAAGCCAAGAGAAATGGACAAAGCAGGTCGGCTTCATCACAGCGGCACAATGGCGAGACATTTATAGGAATGTGGTTAGATCAACGATAAATTTAAATCATAGATGTACACAACTTAATATATTATATAGAATCTATTTTTCACCGTATTTAATGTTTAAAGCGGGCCTAAGCGAAAATGCTAACTGTAATAGGTGCAAGAATCCCCAAGCCGATATTTTACATGTTCTTTGGGATTGTCCGAAGATCAACTCCTATTGGGAGGCGATATTTACGAATCTGGAGGATCAGCTTCAATGTGCGTTTCCCCGTGTCGCCACGTTTGGGATTTTGGGCTTGCTCCCGATCTCTTTAGACGATAGATTAAAAAGTGACTTGGCCTTAAAGATTATCTTCCTTGCAAGACTAGTATTAGTCAAACATTGGATAGATAACAAGTCCCCAACAGTAAATGAATGGAGTAATTTAGTGCATCATATAAAATCGTACGAATGCGCCTACGAGAAACGATATAGGAAAGGCAGCAGACTTAATCAAATCTGGAACCAGTGGAGGCTTTAGAGGTCTATCCTCTACCCCGCTGCTTCCTTATTATGACTGTGCAGACATCCCCAGCATCGATAGAGGGTGGAGGGGGAGGGAGAGGGGGATCATATACATTGATATCTGTTTTAATAAATTGATGGCTTGTATTGTTGGAAGTTAAGGATATGCTGTTAGCTGCAAGATGCTATGTAATGATGTATCGTAATATTGATTCAGGCTGAATGTGAAAAGATGCCAAGTATTATATTATTGGAAAAATGAAAAAAATTAATAAATAAAAAAAAAAATAAATAAAGTTGTGTGAATTATACCTTGGGGCATGATGAAGATGGTAGAGCCATTTATATGGAATCTGACAGTAAGTACTGTTGTGCACTCCATTGTTAATATAGTACATTCACACTGTCAACATCTGCAGGGGGTGAACCTACAGGTGAACTATAGATCATGCAGCGTCTCCCAACAATGCTGACTTCAGGTGTAAAGAAATGTTAGTGCCTACCAGGAAGATTAGTTGTTAAAATAATTATAATTTCTCTGTTGAGTATGGAAAATGGATTCTGTTAAGAACAATGATGTGTGATTAGCACTATTTTAAAGCAGCATATCCTTAGTGGCTGATTGTGCTCCAAATTGCTGCCACCCGAGACAATAAGCTTAAAGGGAACCTGTCAGCCGAAATTGGCCTAATAAACAACTAGCAGTATGTTGTCAAGCACCCAAGCAGCTTCTAAATCAGTGACCTTTTGGAGACATAGTGCCCAAACTTCAACCGAAACCTACTTATATGTTGCAAAGTGCCAGCATGACATTTTAATCAGTAACTTATTGATCCCCGCTGTATCACAAGGTTCAATCATATTGGTGTTCTGAGTTCACCAATACAATAGAAAGATTGTGGAGAAATTTGGATTGTAGCTTCCTTCCAGGGTCCCCTGAAAAGGAAGAATCAGGGTTCCCAGAGCAGGAGCTATCACTATCCACACTTTCTCGTACCTCCTGTAACCCTGGCAGCCAAGGATGTTGCTTTAAAATGGTGCTGAGCATGGCACCTCCTGGGCTGTACGGATAGAGACAGGTTGGACTTGAATCTGTGAAATGCCATATCTTATAATAACTGTAAATTAGAGAATATGTTATTTTGTTATGCTGAGTATATTTAAGAAACTTGTCTTCATGGGAATACTCCTTTAAGGTCAGATGTAAATTGGTTTTATGAAGTCAAGGAAGGGGGGAGTTTAACGATGAAGTCAAGCTGTTCTTACCTTAGAACGTTCACTTCACTATAATTGATGGTCCTGCGTCCAGGGAAATGATTGATCAGGTCTTCTGAAGTCCGGTGCATGAGGTGGTGTTCAGAGACAGGGAGAGCTTGACTTCAGTGTTAAATGACTTTATACATCTGACTTAAAACAATAAAAAGAAGATGAAGCGGCACTCACCAATGGCGTGCAGGAAAATCTTTATTGCGGTGTACATAGGCAGAGCGGGGCCTGGCGACGGGCCGTTTCGCGCTAATCTAGCGCATCATCAAGCCAAATGACGTCGTCTCCTCGCGCCGCGCACAATATATGCGTCGGAGACGGTGGACGGCGTCATGGCAACAACAATAATAAAAACGTGACAGTGTGATTTAAAACACAGAGAGTACATACTCGTAATTAAAAACACAGGCAGAATATGCCATAAAAGGAAATGCTTAGAGACGTATAAAGACCAAATCGGGCCGTATCCACAAAAAGAGTAAACTATTAGCAATATCATGGCAGGGGAACTAATGGGAGGGAAAATACATAGTTACTAACTGGACCAGGTACGGGAAGCTGAGGACTTACAAAAAAACACTATAGTCATTCCTATCGTTCATCCCCAAGGCACCAGTGGCATCAAATTGAGTTATATGTTTACTCTCCTGTCGAAGTAGGAGTTTCTTCCTATCGCCCCCTAGAGGGTTAACTTTGACATGCTCGATGCCCGCAAACATCAAAACCCGTGGATCTCCCCCATGCTGTTTCCTGACGTGTTCAATTAACCGGGGGCACCCCTCCCCTGTACTGACTGACTTACAATGTTCTCTGAACCTCACATATAATTTGCGTATAGTTTTACCAATATAATAGAATTTGCAAGGGCAAAAGATGATATATACTACAAACGTAGATTTACAGGAAATAAAAGTTCCTACTCTATGTGTAACCCCTCCAAGACAGATGACCTTAAGTTGGCTATTATGGTCACAGAATCTGCATGAACTGCGTCTGAAGTTGCCCACCGGAATACTGTTCTCTAACCAAGTTTGATCATGCGTGGAGAATTGGCTATGTACAAGCGTATTACGTATAGTGGGGCACCGTCTAAAGGCCACGCAGGGACGTTCGTAGGTGACCTCCTCAAGTTGGGGATCCTGTTTAAGAATCCCCCAATTTCTGGTAATGGCCTGGCGTATAGCTGCTTCGCATGGGCTGAATTCAAACGAGAAGGTAAATCTCTTACCTCTACTTTCCTCCCCTTTGTCTCTGTGGTGTCTTACATTATGTTTGGCTCTCTTCCTGGAATCAGTACCTAATAGCTCATCTTGGGACATATGGGTGACCTTCCTATAAGCCTCAGCAATAATATCATTAGGGTAGCCTCTTGCCACCAACCTCTCTCCTAATTCCTTAGCTTGTTGGCAAAATAACATGTCACAACTGTTGATGCGTCTAAGCCGTAAAAATTGTGCATAGGGAAGCCCCTTCTTAGTATGGAAAGGGTGATAGCTCTTAAAATGGAGGAGGGAATTGGTAGCTGTCTCCTTCCTGAAAGCCGAGGTATGCAGTTCACCCTGTGTCTCGAAAACTCTAACATCCAAAAACTCAAGGGCTTTTTCACCGTAGACTGCAGTGAAGTGCATATTCATGTGATTATTAATATTGAGATAATTCACAAAATCGAAAAACTCCGAACGAGTGCCCTCCCATACAATGAAAATGTCATCCACGTAGCAGTGGAAAGCCTTAATGTTTGAGGCAAAAGGATTGCCCAGAGAGTAGACCAAGCGGTCCTCGACAAACGCGAGAAATAAGTTGGCAAAGGTGCAGGCAACAGGAGTGCCCATCGCTGTGCCCACTCTCTGGACAAACCAGTGGCCATCAAACATAAAGGCATTGTGGGATAGGACAAATTGGAGGCATTCACAAACAAACTCTACAAAGTGGGGGCTCTTGTGGGCATGATTTGTAAAGTGCTACGTAATTTGATGGCGCTATATAAATAAAGATTATTATTATTATTTATTATTAACCAACAGGTGGTGGATACACCTTATACATCTGACTTATATGACACTTCAAAGTTGATTTTATGGATGACGCCATTACACTGAGGCATGAGAGAAACAGTATCATTATTTAATGAAGGGGAGGGTAACTTAATATTTTTTAATGATTTCACGTGGTCGGTCAGAGATGGTTAAAGTGCCTGATGTGGCCCGTGGGCCTTACAAAACCCAGGTCTGTTTAAGGAGGACAAAAGCTCGGAACAACATAAAAGGAATAAAAATATGATTACTTCCTTTCTCTCATTGATCATAGTGTGTAAATGATAAGCTATTCCACTTACTGGTTCCCATTGCATGTTCATGGAGATGTTTGATAACAGTTGTGTAAATTCCTCTATAGCCACAAAATGTTTGTGTCCTGGCGGAATGTTACGTAAAAAGATAAACAGCTAATACATTCTAAGGGACAACAAATCTGTCAGCATTCCCGTATAACATATTATATTAACAGCCAGTAAAACAGGAAGCATAAATGGAGCACAGGTGATGCATTCACTGGCAAACTTTCCACATCACTTCTGCCTGATCCCAAAGCCTTAGCTAAAGTAATGTTAATATTATATTTTAAAGAAAGATTTGCTTTATAGGAAAACTTCAGGATTTTCAGTTTTTTTCATCCTGATATATGGGTTGTTTTCTTTAAAAAAAAGACAGTGTATTAGAAACAAAAGGCTTTTCTAAAAGCTGTAGAAATCTTAGTTTTTGTCTTAGCATGCTAAATGGTAGATATTGAAGAATTGCTGAAACCTAAACATGTGCTTCTCAATAAATTAGAATATCAGCAAAAAGTAATTTTTTTTTGTTCAATTCAAAAAGTGAAGCTCATATATTACATAGTCATTACAGAGGGAATATTTTCAAGTCTTTATCTATGTAATGTTGATGACTATGGCTTACAGCCAAGGAAACCCCCCGAAAGTCATTGCCTCAGAAAATTAGAATAATTAACCCAAAACATATCTGGTTTGGTTCAGTAGGCGACACAATCATGGGACAGACTGCTGACTTGACCCATGGCCATAGGCAGGAAGCCACAAAGGTGGAAGGTGGCTGCTCACAGAGTGCTGTATCAAAACATACTAATGGAAAGTTAAGTGGCAGGAAAAAGTGTGGTATAAGAAGGTGCACAAGCAACCAACTTAAGCACAGCCTTGATAGGATTGTTATGAAAAGGCCATTCAGAAATTTGGGGGAGATGCACAAAAAATGGTCTGCTGCTGGAGTCAGTGCTTCAAAAGCCACCACACACGGATGTATCCAGTACATGGGCTACAAGTGTCACATTCCATGTGTCATCCACTCCTGACTAATAGACGATGCCAGAAGCTTCTTACCGGGCCCAAGGAGAAAAGTACTGGGCTGTTGCTCAGTGGTCCATGGTGTTGTTTTCAGATGAAATGGATCTTTGAAAGAAAACTTAATGGGGTTTTCTGGCAATAACTTTTGCACTTACAAGGGCTCTTCCTGGGGCCAGTAACATAATAAAATGGTACTTCAAACTGGCCCCTTTTGCTTTGGTTTGACTGCTGTATTCCCCATATGTGTGCCCTTTTACAATTTGTCTCCTGTCACACTAAGGGATTCAACCATATTGTCCGGACAAAATAGCTCACTGTGATGTGCTTTATTTTTAGTTTTATTATTGGAATTTCTAAGGTAGGTTCTTAAAGAGAACCCGTCATGCAAAATAACCCCCCTAATCTAAATAGATTTTCATAAACTGCCATTAGAGAGCATTGCCTCTATCCCTTCATTGTCCCTCTACATGCCTGTAATCCTAAGCAATGAGGTCCTAAAGCTGTATGCAAATGACCTGTGAAATGTCCAATGAGTCATTAGCATATTCAAGCTGTCCAGCTTATTCATGAGTGGGAGGCACAGCCACACCCCCAGTGCATGACTGACAGCCTGTGTAATGATGTGAGCCTGTATAATGATGTGATGGCTGCTCCATGTGCTTGCTGGTGGCCACACCTCCTGCAGCCTGTGTGTGTGTAGGAGAGATACAACAGCTCCAGGGAGCCATGTTATAGCAGAACATGTCAGGTACTTGTGTAGCTGATGTCTGTGTCTCTATGTATTAGGAGGATGCAGCATGTCAGCACACACACTAGCAATGCTTTACTATACATTACACACAGACATGAGCAGGGGGAGGAGAGGGGAAGGGGAACAGGAGTGACATCACTGCCTCTGACCTTGTGACCAGCCTCATTTACATAATAAAGAAAAGATGATTTTACAATGATTAATGTATGAATTTACTAGATAAAGGCTGGGATGGGATCCTTGTGAGCTGCTCCAACAGGTAGAGGTGACAGGACTAGTGACAAAGACCTGATGACAGGTGTCTTTTAATGTAAAGTAAGGGGGAAGGACTACCATCAATGTAACTCTACTTCTGTAATACAGAAGAGTATTCCGCCCACATGACTTGCGGAGGATGTGTCTCTTGTGAAAAGAGTTGTGTATATTTTAAAACTTTCTTTTTGACTGGCACTAAGAACTCTTTTTTTTAATATAAAAGGGTTTGGTTCATTGACTATTAGGCTAAATGAACCTGTCATTATCTTGATATGTTAAAAACCAGATGACTAGTTTTTGAATGTGTGAACTTTGAATGTGACAATGTTCTGTTGTGTTGTAACAAATGTTTTAGTAAGAATGTATTCCAAGCCCTTCACAATACAACATAACTAAAATGGTAGAACCTTTATTATATGGGTCAGCATGATAACAGCAATACCAAATATAAATATATTGTTTTATTTTATGTTTGAATACTTTTGCATAGTTTTTTCAGCTATGAGTAGTGTGGGGCTTGCATGAGTTGACATTTTCATTGATATAATTTCCTAGTGCTTTTTTTTAATTTCTAATAGATTTAATTAAAAAAAATACAATTCTGGCATAGTTTTATTGTTATGGAGTAAAATGTCATGATGTACATTTGACATATTTACATATTTGACATATAAAAGAACCTCTCACCAGAGGGCTGATTTTAGTAGTGCCCAGGTTCCTACAGCACAATAAAGCATAATGTAAAATTGTTTTTAAATAATCTCTAACTTTTATAATTAATGAAACAAATTAGATGAAAAGTTAGCTGGCTCCCTGCTAGCTTTCAGCTTCAAGTCCCAGTGGTGTGTGGTCCACACAGCTGGACAATCTGCTCCCCTCCTCTCAAGGTAATTGCTGTTCATCCTCCACATGCAAATTCAAATCAAGCATCTCTCATCCTCCCTCCTCCTTCTCCTCCTCTTACTGATCATTGAAATTCAAAGCCAACGTCCCTCCTCTTCCCTGCCATCTTCACTGCTCTCTGCACATGGCACGTATTAGCTGCTGACTGCGCAAGCACCATCTTTGCTTGCTGCTGTCAGCAAGAGTAGGAGGCGGAGGGACACTTGTTTTGAATGTGCATGTGGAGGATGACGAGCAATTACCATAAGGGAGGTAAAGAGACTTAGCTGTGTAGACCACAAACCCCAGGACTTCAAGCTGAGAGATTGCAGGGAGTCAGGTACAGTTTAATCTATTTCATAAACCATAAAAGTAAGAGATTTTTTAAAAACTGTTTTACATTATGCTTTACGGTGTCTGTGTGAACCAGGGCATTACTAAAAACACCCCACATGAAAGCCGGCGCCACTGCGCCGAAATCCATCGCGTGCGACACAATCCCCTTCTAATTAGCTGTCACACACAGCTGCGCAAATCCCGAAAATTTCCAAAATCCAACGGATGTATACATTCATATTCAGCTTTACACCAGAAAATGATCACTCAAGTTAATAATAATATTCGGTATCAAGAGAAGAGCCATGGCGGCCAGCTTTTAACCCTTCTTTCAGTACAAGATTTGAGCTACATTTTTATCATATTTGACTGTTGTAGTTTCCCCTGAGTTAGACAGCCAGGAATAGGCAATCTGTGGTCTTCCCGTTTTTGTTTCGTCTGCTGCTCCCAACCTATTGGGAATTGTGGTTCCGTAACAGCTGTTTAGGTACAGGTTGCCTAAGCCTTGTGTGCGGAAAGTTTAATTCACAGTGTGGTATTGAGTAAGGCCAGACAGAGGCTGCCTTCTGTTTATAAGCATACCTCGAGCACTAGCTTCCCTTCTACCTGCCTCATTACTTTTTGTGTGTGTACGGAAACTGCAGGTTCACTTCCGTCACTCATTCGTTTTTAACCTTTCAGTACAAGCCACTGAAAGGAGCTTCTATGCTTCTAGAGCATTTTGTGCATGGACTGCTTTCATTGGAAGGTTTAAGGAAAAAACAGCTAATTTTGCTCTTAACTTTTTCCCCCATGTGTTTCATGACTGTAACAGTATAATTCAAGTTTAACAAAACCACTCTGTAATAAAGTAACATTAACTTTCGCAATGTTTCAGCTACAGTATTTTTACAATCATGGTTTCCCTGACTATACTTCATGTATGTATAATTTAGATGGCCCTAGGGCAATTCTATGTAAAAGGTAGAGAGAAAAAGAGATACAATCATATCGGAATTTATACTAACAACAAAGGGATATGCATCAATGTCCTTCCTGCATTAATATGTAATAACATTATCCACTGACATATGCATGATAAAGAGAGAAAACTAATGCATAGATTTTACCATCTGCAATTCATCTTCCATCATTAGCAATATAAACACTATAATAATGTATGCAAAAACGGACAAAAACATAATTACTATATAGAATTAGGCTATTCATCAATGATCAAATAGTTTTTTGCCCTGTTTCATTCTGTGTCTGGTTTTCTTCAAAAGTGTTCTGACTGTAAAAAAAAAAAAAAAAAACGAGAAATATGTCTCTATTCATAACTAACATAGCTACTAAAACATCTAAGATGAAAGAAGATTGAAAATAGGGGCTTGGTTCTGCAAACTCGGTACATGTATCTGCCATGGCAGCTGAACTGGGTAAGACATCAGCTAGGTTGAGTGTCAAGGCTAGGTTTGGTGTCAAGGCTCGGGGGCAGTGAACCCCCTGCACCACTCCGGGCGATGACTAATGCTGACACCTGGGACCGGAATCTAAATGGCACCCAGTCTTCACCAGAGCCCGCCGCAAAGCAGGTTCGTCTTGCCGTGGCACCACCAGGGCTTCCACAGTAGGTACAAAGTCAGCAGGTAATCTTGTGGTCGGGGACAGGCAATAGGTCTATGCAAGCAGCAGAGGTTCAAGGTCAGAGACGAAGCATGAGGTCAGAGGCAGGATTAAATAGAATTCTGGGTAAGGCCAGCGCTAATTAACGGTGCGCTGTCCCTTTAAATCTTCTGAAGCCGGCGCGTGTGCGCCCAAGGAGCCAGGGACGCACGCGCACACAGCCGAGGACCCAGAAGCAGGAGCAAGGATGGGTGACTAGTGGTTGCACAGAGCGGGGGCACGCGGGACCAACCGTGCCAACTGGACCATGTTCATCAATACTAATGTACATTGGAAACGTTCAACTCTTCACTGACAACAGAATTTTGTGGAAATTCAGCATGCCCAATCTTTTGTTTCCAAAAGATTAACCCATGAATACAGATATCAGATCAAGTTTGTAGGACCAAACTGGGCCATGTGCAACAACTGTAAAGCCTACAGCCCACAAGTGGGATTAATGCGTGCAACTTGCATCAAATTCACATGTATTTGCTGGAACGTTCAGCCTGTCACTTCGGTTCCTGTTGCTGAGTGTTCGGGCAAGATTTTCCAGAAAACACACAATGTGAGTTTGAGGCAAGTTAGATGCATCAAACTCGCTCGAGGGAAAGAAAGTTGTTGGAATTCAGTATGCACAATTTTTGGTTTCCATAGAACCCCTTTTAGAGGGAACATGAATATAGACTAAATAAGGTTATGGTAGAGATAGGTGTTGTGCAAACAAGCTTACACCTTTACCCCTACAACCAAACTAATGTATGTTACTGAACATTTCATGATCATCTGGTTTAAGCCTAGCTTGCCAGGAAGTACTTATTGGTTGCAATGAGTTAATCTGATTTACAACGCGCCTCTTGTAGATCTATTTTCTCTCATGTTGTGCTTCTCAGAAAGCTTAATGACATAGAAATGGGGGGACTAATTAGTTGTTGCTTGTCCTTACTCAATATTATCTTGAAGGGTAGTTTTTCTTTCCTCCAATAACCATCTGGTCTCCACTTAAAAAGCTATTGTACCAATGTGGAGGATTAACTTTAAGAAAACCTCTTCTGACAAGACACGAAAGAAAGGCAGTCACCTTGTTAGTATAATATAATCTCCCTGTCCAAAAAGTCATCAATGTCTATAGTGGGCAAAGGACAGCTGAGCTGTTGTGTCTTACGGTTTTGGGCCATTAAAATCTCACACAATGACGAAAAATCACCTCTGAAACATCAGTCGATGAAAGTATTGAATATGTCACCAATTTTCTAAGCAAATATATTTTCGCCAGATGTCTGTAAACAACTCACACAATCCACACAAACCATAGAGGTCCATAAAGTTATGTGTAATAATGAGAAATGAGTATTGAGCACGCTTGCTGAAATGTATTTAAAGGAAATCTACCATTATATGTGTATTCACCATTAATGCAGCTGGGTAGCTCCCAGCAGCCAGATTGTAACTATGGGGTCATTTACCTTGCAGGATGTTTGTGTCAATTTCTTCTGCCTAAGCCATCTTGGGACAGGCTTTATACGCTCCAAAATCGCATCTTTTTATCATGATTTTCTCTAAAATTGCAACTTTTTTTTTATACATCAACATCTGGAGTTTAAAGATTTATCAGGTGCGACAATGAAATATTCTGGCATGGCTTACTTTGCTATGTGAGTGAAAAAGTCCCAAATGGCCACCTATATGTGTATTTAGAGCTTTGCTCAATAACGTGTAGTGTAATATAGTGTTTTCTTTATAGAAATTAAAAAACAAGTGCTTTGGGCTCTGGCTTACCCCCCCCCCCAAAAAAAGCACAATAGCCATGCCCCACTGGTCCTTCAGCGATTCCCCCTCCCTGCTGTACCCTGAATTCCCTCAGTTAGTATTGGATCTGTGAGATTTCAGCAGTCAACAGGAAGGATGAACCTCAAAGAAGCATAGAGATGTGGTAGAAGTGCTTCTGAGAGACCAAAGCACTTGTTCTTCATTTATATAAAGATAAAACTTTATTTTCTAATCGAAATGGGGCCAAGCTCTAGATACATAGATAGTTGCAGTCCCGCTACTGAAAGATCCTCAGCAGCATTACATTTTTTGTGTATTCACCATTAATAGTGGATGTTCTTACACACTATTGTACAAAAAAAGTACTGTACAAAAGCCTTTATTGGTGTTGACAGCTTCAAGATACCTTCTGTATGTAGAAACTAGTCACATGCATTGCTCAGAAGTGGCTTCACACAAACACTCTTCAAATCCTGAGAGTGTTTTCACATGTTGCCGTTTCTGATTTTGTAGGTGAAACCTGTGCAATATATGTGTCTCACGCACTCAATGGGGCATATGATGGAAGCCCTGCCCCTCCAGGCGGCTGCGCTAGTGACCAAAACTACACAAGCTGCTAGCCTGCTTAGTCTTGCACTAAAACCAGGTGAACGTTCAAGGTGAACATACGCATGGTCTAGGTAGTGCGCAGGGCCCCCCATCTCACTCCACCACCATACACACCCCTTCATGCCCCGTTATATTAATAATAATCTTTATTTATATATTGCCATCAAATTCTGTAGCACTTTACAGAACATACCTTAAATACAAATGTAAAAAAAAAATAAAAAAACAATGCACAGTGCCGCACATATAAAAACACTAGGACTTAAAAACACATACTAAACACCACTGATGGTTCAAAGAGTAGTACACATCATGGCCCATACCTGTCAAAAAAAGTACAATTCATGTAAATATGAAAATGCCAACTCACACAATACGATGACCCTGTAGCACTTATGTGTCAAAATATAAAAACAGGCAGCCAATGTTTAAATAATCCATAACCTCACAACTATACATGTGCGGAAAATATAATATTCGCGATTGCTTCCTCAAGGGGTATAATGAACTGTTCCACTATCAATTTGGTCATAGTAGTGAAGTTGGGTAGCAGCAGGCACAAATCTTCTCCTACTCAAGTACCTGTGACAGTGAAGCTTCATGTGCTCCTGAGGTGCCTGGCAACCCAACACAAAAACCTTACCATAGACATCAAAGGGAAGGATCGTGCAGCAGGAAGAAGACCTTCTCTATCATTTGTATGTCTGATGAAGGGGCCTAAGATGTCCCGAAAGCTTGCTTGTAACATCTTATATTTCAGTTAGCCATTAAAAGGTATGACAACCTTAAGAAGGTTAGTTTACCTATAAAAAGCAATATGGAATATGTGGCGCAAGGCATTTCAGACATGTTTTTCTGTGATACTACTATATGTAGTCAATAAAGAGGCTGCAGTGTCCCCATCTGCTGATCACAGATTTTTTTTTCCTGTTTTCACTGCTATGCTTGAGCCAAACAAAAAAATAGATACATTCTATAAGAAAAGTATCAGTCTCATATGTTTGTTACCTCATTGTGGATATACTCCTGGGTTTGACTCACAAAAACTGCATATAGAGCTTCCGTGTAAACTGTATGTCTAATTTCCACCAAAGTTAAGGTTAGTATTGCTAATAGAAAATGCAAGAACTAAGAACCGAGTGGAGAGGAGTTATTTGAACAAAATGTGAAGTTATTAGCTGGAGGCTAGGCGTTCCTCTTCTTGAATTAGTGCTCTCTTCCTTTGTACTCATCTGTGTTTGTTAGAAGTTGGAATTTGATATGCCTGCCTTGTGCAGCCACTTCCTGATCGTCACGCTCCTCTTATTGAATGCTAAGCACCTATTGTTATTAAACAAAGAGCACAATTTTAGAATACTTCCAGAGTGCATTCACAGGATATTACTCAAAAGCAGAGTAGACAGCATGACTTAAGATGGTGGAATACATTTTCCTCATTACTAAATGCCTCATCATTAAAGTAGCACAAAGTTAAACAACAAAGTTCCAAATTATTATGCAAATTATATTTATCTCTGATATTCCTAAATGGTCGATGCAAATGACAGTCAGTATAATAAAAAATCATCACCCTTTAAGAGTATGAATCGAATTTTATTGAACAAACCTCTCAATGATAACAGAATATTTTCAAAATTAAAAAACTAAATCTAACTGCACAGTTACAAATTATTATGCACAGAGGAGTTTCAAAACATTTTATAGATTGTAAAGAACTGAAAATGGTCATTTGATGAATTTGAAGCAATGCTGTAAAATGCCATTACAAACCAGCAGATAGATATTTGAGGCTGCTGGTGCCTCTGGAGTCCCACGAACCTCAAGGTGTAGGATCCTCCAAAGACTTTCTGTGGAGCATAAACCTACTACTCAGCCACCCTTAACCCGTGCTCACAAGCAGAAACGGTAGCAGTGGGGCAAGATATCCAGATGGAGTAGTGGATGGTTGGTGGATGACCACCATGTCCTAACAAGGCAGCAATGTTAGAAAGGAGGTTGCAGAGTCATGTTTTCGGCCAGAACCATGGGGGGAGAGCTGATAGCCCCTTTTGGGTTCCTGAAGGTGTGAAAATGACCTCAGAAAAGTATATAGAGTTTCTGAGTGACTACTTTCTTCCACGGTACAAAAATAAGGATTGCGCCTTCCAAGGCCAAACCATCTTCATGCAGGACAATGCACCATCTCCTGCTGCAGAGATACCTCTGTGTCATTTGGCTGCTATGGGCATAAAAGGAGAGAATCTCATGGTGTGGCCACCATCTTCCCCCAACCTCAACCCTATAGAGAGTATTCTGGCAGCATGCAAAGAAATTCAAGCAGAAACTTTCCAAAATTCACTTTCACTGAATGTGACTTCCTAATGCTGCAAATTCAACAAATTACCATTTTCACTTCTTTACGACTTATAAAATGTTTTGAAACTCTGCTGTGCAGAATAATTTGAAACTTTGCATTTTGAAGTTTTTTTTAATTTTGAAGAATTTACTGTTATCATTGGGAGGTTTGTTCAATAAGATATGATTTATGCTCTGTGATACGGATGATGACTTATTATACTGACTGTGATTTGAATTGACCATTTAGGAAAATCAGAGATAAATATAATTTGCATAATAATTTAGAACGTGGTGTATATTGAGACTGAGTTACAAAGCTTCTGATCCTGAGGAGTGTGGGCTATTGCTATACTCTGGAAGAAATCAACACTTAAATCCCTTTTATAATATATCAGGTAATAGTGACATCTGGGGACCACTCCCCTTTTTTATATGTCAATAGCCATCCACAGAGGTGTGCACATATAGGCAGGTGCTATAGATATAGTATTGTTATTATTATACTTGGAATACTAAAACCTGCTATTTGGACATAGGTTAGTATTGTTTTAGAACTGTAAGTTATAAATCTAATAGTATATTATTATATTTTGATGGAGGCCTTGATATGTAGATAACTGTATGGAAATTTTATTTGAACAATGTGTAGAACTGTCCTTTGGGAACCATGGTTCTTATAATTTGGTACAGTATGGCAAGGTTATTTGTATACTGTATTACTATATCCAGTATTGATGAAGGTTGTCAATGAAAGGTGGCAGGTACCTCTTTTAATCATGCTTGCAGTTGATTATCATTAGCCATTAATGGCACTTACTTAAAGTTTATACCATTTTCTATTATACTTTCTGTATCAATATTCTATCATGGTTTTGAAGATTTTAATATGTCTCTTTGGAAGCTTCAGGTCATAAAGAGGCACAATACAGCACATGTTGTCTGGTTCTGGAGGAGGGGAGTTCTGGGTTTAAATCCAATCAAGAGAGTTTGTATGATATCTTTATGTTTGTCTGAGGATCCATCACTACCTGGAAGAAAACCATATGTGGGTCCTAAGGGATACCAAGAACAATCATTCAAGGCCAATCCTCCTTTGTGAGCGCCTTTTCTTGTTGTGACGTTCGCTTCCATCTTCATAAAGTGCCTAATGCTATATGCTGTTTTATACTACGCTACGTTTAGTCTGCAATCTGTGTGAGAAGAAGGTCTGAAGTAAAACCAAGACATTACTGTTTGCTGAAATTTTCAACAAATACATAATTTTTAAATATCAGTGTGGCTAGAATGACATTGTCTGCATAATAAGGGATTGAGTCCCTTTCCAAAGCGCTACGGAATATGATAGCGCTATATAATTAAAGATTCTTCTAATTATGATTATTAAAGCACCTATAAACATATGCAGGCACGCAGCAAAATTCTTGGAAGTAATAAATACAAGACCTATAAAAAAAGAAACCGATGATGGGCAAATCCATGATCAATAGGTTATCAGCAATTTCACTTGTATTTGACCTTGACTATATTTATACTTGTTCCGTATAAAAATAAGAAAACAATTGGGATATTATTGTGCTTTAACATAATACAACTAAAAATGAAAAGAAAAAAAAAATCTGGCTCTGAAATCTGCCAAACAGGAATTACAAGTAGGCAAGCACAAGTCTGGTATTATATTACTGCCAGTTCAGTACCAAGAAAATAGAAGTACTGATTACATAGTAAGAGTCTACGATCAACGGATTACTTGCTAGTGTGGGATTGTGCAGTACAATTGCAGAGACTACCCTGGTACTAACATGTGCACAACCAGAACTATTATCTTGGGCAGGTTCACAATACTATAAAAGTTATTGGTTATTTTTTTTTTCCATTATTCAGTTTTTCGGTACCTTGTAGTGTATTTATTTTTTGCCTAGACTCTGTCAAAAAGTCCACAATTTCTGCATGGCAGAAGGGAAGACACAAACATTTATTATATTTCTATTCATCTGTATTTATAGGAATCTGGTTTCCATAACCCAGTCTTATATTTAGTATCCCTGGATGAGCATCTAGAGGTGAGAGTCAACTCAAGTTTTCTTACATACCAAGAAATACATCACATACTTACATTCTGCATACAGGCAGTCCCCGGGTTACATACAAGATAGGGTCTGTAGGTTTGTTCTTAAGTTGAATTTGTATGTAAGTCGGAACTGTATACTTTATCATTGTAACCCCCAGCCAAATTGTTTTTGGTGTCTGTGACAATTGGATTTTAAATATGTTGGATTGTCATGAGAACCAGGATTAACAATACAGCTTCATTGGAGACACATTTAATAACTGTTATAGCTGTTTATTGTAGCCTAGGACTAAAGTACAGTGTATTACCAACATCCAAAGGTCCGTTTGTAACTAGGGGTCGTATGTAAGTCATGTGTTCTTAAGTAGGGGACCACCTGTATAGCATGTAGAGGAAGAAAATTTTGCTTTTACAATCTGAGGCCTGGGTGAGGCATGGTCCTGTATGGGTTAATACATAAGTATATTCCATGCTGCTCCGCTTGGCATGACACCCTGTAGTAAAGCCAGTTAATTAGAGCAGTTGTACAGGGAGAGAGCGCTGTGTTAGTTTTGGCCCTCACTGTGTGCACTGAGGAGCTGAGTAAATGGATTGTTTACCTGTATTATTTTGCGTATATTTTCTATTAGTGAGCAGGTGCAATATTTTCATACTGAATTTAGCAAATAAATATATGCAAAGCAGAACAAGTGAATTTCGCACACAATTACCTTACTATGTACACTGACTGACCATACTGCAAGGATGGAAATTCTTGCATAGTATCAATCTATGATGCAAGGAATCCCTGATTCTTCCTCTAACCCCTTACACGCACCACAACGTTATAGTACGTTATAGCATAACACAGCTGACATCTGCCTTTAACTGCCCAAATTGGTGCTTGCACTGATCGCGACCAGTTAACCAGATAAGTGCACGCCCCCGGCGCCAGCACCTGGCTCACCCGGGCAAGTGCCGGGGCCCCACTCGGGCCCCCAGATCAATTGTGGCAGTGTCTGGTGTCTCTCATAGCGATCTTTGTCTTCCGGACACAGATCGCTATGAGAACATTTGCAGTCACTCACTGCTTTCCCCGGCAGGAGCTGCTGCATCGGTGGCTGAAGGACCTGCGATGACGTCATGGTCACATGACCTGCCGGGGAAAGCATTGACCACACAGAGAGAGCTGCATCAGTGAGGTGAGGGGGGAGACATGGGGGTACTGTGTGTATACAAGAGGAGGAAAGGGGGCAGTGTGTATACAGGGGGAGAGGGGGGCAGTGTGTATACAGGGGGAGGAGGGGAGGGTGGCATTGTGTATACAGGGGGAGAGGGTAGCAGTGTGTATACAGGGGGAGGAGGGGAGGGTGGCAGTGTGTATACAGGGGGAGGGGGGCAGTGTGTATACAGGGGGAGAGGGTAGCAGTGTGTATACAGGGGGAGAGGGTAGCAGTGTGTATACAGGGGGAGGAGGGGAGGGTGGCATTGTGTATACAGGGGGAGAGGGTAGCAGTGTGTATACAGGGGGAGGAGGGGAGGGTGGCAGTGTGTATACAGGGGGAGAGGGTAGCAGTGTGTATACAGGGGAGGAGGGGAGGGTGGCAGTGTGTATACAGGGGGAGAGGGTGGCAGTGTGTATACAGGAGGAGGGGGCAGTGTGTATACAGGGGGAGAGGGGGGCAGTGTGTATACAGGGGGAGAGGGGGGCAGTGTGTATACAGGGGGAGGAGGGGAGGGTGGCATTGTGTATACAGGGGGAGGAGGGGAGGGTGGCATTGTGTATACAGGGGGAGGAGGGGAGGGTGGCAGTGTGTATACAGGGGGAGGGGGGGCAGTGTGTATACAGGGGGAGAGGGTAGCAGTGTGTATACAGGGGAGGAGGGGAGGGTGGCAGTGTGTGTACAGGGGGAGAGGGTAGCAGTGTGTATACAGGGGGAGGAGGGGAGGGTGGCAGTGTGTATACAGGGGGAGGAGGGGAGGGTGGCAGTGTGTATACAGGGGGAGGAGGGGAGGGTGGCAGTGTGTATACAGGTGGAGGAGGGGAGGGTGGCAGTGTGTATACAGGGGGAGAGGGTAGCAGTGTGTATACAGGAGGAGAAGGAGAGGGGGGCAGTGTGTATACAGGGGGAGAGGGTAGCAGTGTGTATACAGGAGGAGGGGGGCAGTGTGTATACAGGAGGGGGGGCAGTGTTTATACAGGGGGAGAGGGTGGCAGTGTGTATACAGGGGGAGAGGGGCTATCTTTTCTATTGCCATAGAAAAGATAGAGCTCAGTCCTGAGTCCTTTTCACACGCATTACCTGCGCATAAAAAACGCATTGAAATTGCATTGAAAATGCGCGTGAAAAACTGAGACACTGAACAAACTCTGACTGAAAACTGATTGAACTCTGATGAAAAATGTCCGTTTTTCACTGACCAAACCCTGATCGCACCCTGATCAAACTCTGACGTGATCTGCAACGCAAGTGTGGAAGGGGCCTAAGAGCGCTGCAGATGGTCTGTGTGTGCAAAACTGCCCTAAGTTTCCCACCAATGCTCACAGGTTAATCAGATGGAGGAAGGATTTGGGGAGTTATTTGTTTGTCCTGATGGGTTACTTGGTAAATGGAATCCATATTACTATAAACATTTAATGAAACACCTGCTTCACCCTTAAAGGGGTTTTCCCACAAAGACAACTTAGGCCCTATCCATGGGATAGGCACTAACTTGCTGATCAGTGGGGGTCTCAGTGGTAAGACCCATGCAGATTGCAAAAACGAGGGGTCCAACAGAAAACTGGCCGCTCCTCATGACCGTACTGCTCCATTACTCTCTATGGAGCTGACGGAAATTGCTGAGCAGAGCGCTCGGCGATCTCCGCTAGCTCCATAGAGATTAATGGAGGAGAACGATCATGCGTGGCCGTCTGCTCCATTATTCTTATGGAGCGACAAGGGGTCAGTCGGACCCCTTGTTTTCGAGATCTGTGGGGGTCTCAGGACTGAGACCCCAATTGATCAGCAAGTTAGGCCCTAACCCGTGGATAGGGCCTAACTTTTGTTTGTGGGAAAACCCCTTTAATTTTTTTTTTTAATATAATATTGATAATTATTTCCCATACCTGTGGTATATGCGGCATAGAAAGTATCTGCAGACAATTGTTTTTCTCTATGTCCGGGATGTCCCTAATCATAAAATCTAAGTGGGAGATTATCATATCATTTATCATCTGATGAAATCTCCAACACTATGGATACATCAAGGTTTTTCGGCTGTGTGGAGTCACCAGCAGCAGACGGCTATGCAGCATATATTACTGGCATAGAAAAGTACGCAACATGCAGATTTTTACTTAAGTTGCTACCTGCGGTGAGTACACAGGAGCGGGGCAGAAACGCCTTATGCCGGCCCACTCCTCCGCTGGCCACGCCCCCTTCATTCCCCCCCATACCCCATTGCCGTGGAGATGGTGTAAATGGAATGATAATCGCAATTACTAGCGGTTCCATTATTTCAGGACTTCTACGCCAGTTTTCTGAATCCTGATACATATCCTCTAAATGTCTGTGGCCGACTACAACCCGAACTTAGAGCAGCAAACTTATTGTCACATTTTATTGTATTCTTTGTGCCTGAGAATGAGCAGACCTGACAATGAGAAGGTACACCACCTAGTGGACGTGCTTGTACTACTCTCAGGTCTTACACCAACCCTGTATATGTGTTTTTTACATAATGCTTACATTTTATTTTTCATTATTATGTGTGTAACAAAGCTGTACTGTTTGCACAAACAACATTTATCAGGAAGTTGCATGAGCCAAAACTTTGGGATTAAACGGATAGAAGACATATCCTTTAGTGACATTTTTCGTTGCCACCTCCCATTCACTGGTTTTGCGGCCTGTGTGTCATCATTCATTTCTATGGGCTTATACACACAGACTTGTGTTTCTGCAGCCCCGTGTATGTGTCGACCTCCTCACACGCCCATGATCACAGAAAAAACATAACTAAGGCAGGAATAAGACCTGGTTTGAGTTTTTTGGGTCACACATGGGGCCATGTAAACTATAGTCTATGGAAATGAATATGTCTGCTATCCATTGATTCAACACACCTTCACCTTAGTGAATAATCCCCAATGTGTTTTGTGACATGTTTATTACTGACATGCGCTACAATTCTGTCTGCACAACAATTCTGCAGCATAAACAAAGTGCACCAAAAAAAAAAACAGTGCAGGGGGCGCCGGATTCATGAAGACAATGGGGCAGATTTATCAAGCAAGTCAGAATATTCTTAGTTGCCCATGGCAACCAATTACAGCTCAGCTTTCATTTTACCAGTGCTCATGAATATTTTAAAGGTAGCTGTGATTGGTTGCCATGGGCAATTGGAAATATTCTGACTTTCAGACAGCTTGATAAATCTGCCCCAATGCGTCAGTTTTGATAAATGTGGCCCGCTGTCTTTTTTTAAGATGGATACAAAAATATAGACACTAATGGGCAGCGCTGGGCTGGGATGTCTGGGGCTCACCACTGTACAGTACATATAAAGTTTGTTACATAATCTATCCATATCATTATATATTCTGAGTATAAGTATGAAGAAACATGAGGGCACCCAGTCAAGCGCTACTATTGCATGGATTGGGGTCTACCTAGATCAGCAAAACACTTATAACAATAATTTTAGCTGTAAAGCTCCTTGTACTGGAATAAAGAAACTTATCTGATAAGATGTGGCAGTTTTTTATTCCTTGAATAATTTACAGAGTCACATTGTGTCCATATTACATAGCTGGAGGTGCTTTATGAGTTTTTACATGGATTCAGTGCTGTTAGTTTGGCAACCAGCTGAGCCTCCCCCTCCCTCAGGGGTATACACAGTACCCCATATATGGGACGTGATCAACCCCATCAGTGGGGAGAACATGTTCCAATAGGGTGTATAAACCATATAATGAGGCCTAGGGACATCCAAGGGCATCCAAGATGGCTCAAATCTATTCAAATGAATTCTTTCTGTGAAATAAGAAAAAATCATGTAAATATGATGTGACAATTCGTTATATAATGCATATACACATGATTCACTCAGTGTATGGTCACATAATTATTACCACCCACCCTATACTACATTCAATGTATACAATTAAGACATATATAACAAATGAACTGTCACATGTCAGGTGATGTTTAATGTTATATCGTACACCATCATGCGTAAAGGATGGTCCCTTATCCATTTGTCTGCACATAATACAGTTACAGCATGGGAAACAACCCTTTCTTATACTAGCAGAGATACTCATTTGTCTACTAAGTGGGCCAACATCTGATGTAACTACTCTACCAAAAATATTCTTAGTTTCTTCACCAAAACCTAGGTCCTTTGTGTAGGTCCATTTACCTTGAACTCTGTTTATGAGATGATGGCTGATGACTGGTTCAAGCAACAGAATTTTTTATTTCTTAAATTATTTTTATTCTGTTCCCTCTTGTGTCACCCCTTCATCCTCATAGACTGTAAGCTCTTGTGAGCAGGGCCCTTACTCCTATTGTTCCATATAACTATGTTATTACTCTGTAATGTCTAATTTTTTTGTATATGTCCCCCATGATTTGTAAAGTGCTTCAGAATTTGATAAATAAAGATTATTATGATTATGTATGATTATATATTATATTAACACACTGGCTCAGTTATTAGCACTACAGCCTTGCAGTGCTGGGGTCTTGGGGTCAAGTCCCATCCAGGTCAACATCTGCAAAGAGTTTGTATGTTCTCTCCATGTTTGCGTGGGTTTCCTCCGGGTCCCCCAGATTTCTCCCACACTCCAACGCATTGTGAGCCCGATTGGGGACAGGGACTGACTTGGCATTATGAGCGCTATATTAATAAAGGAATTTTTATTTTTATGTTCTTTGAAGAAACTAATGTGTTATGTCGCCATTAATTTCTGTGAGTCTGCACTGCGGATGTTGGGGGTGATCTTCTGAATAGGCCCTCACATAAGGTAACAGGTTCCCTGCAGTAGACAGTTACAGATCTTATAAGTATGGTGATGACCAGCTTGTATATGGCTTAGCTCTGGCATAAGGCTATGGACAGGTGTCATTATGAGGTGAAGCCTATGGATCATGAAGGAAGTAGTGCTCCTGGATGTGTCTGTAGGAAGTGAGGCAGGAACTCTTGTGCAGTGATTAACCCCACTTGTGGTTTCCTCTTTAGCTAAGAATAGGATTTCACATTGAAACGTAGCCGGATGTGCTGCTTCCTCTTTCACAATGAGAGCAGACAGCTGGCTCTGGCTCAGCCATCTGTCCGGCAGTAAGAGCTCTGTCCTCCTGGGGACACCACATATATTTATGGCTCTGCACAGTGGGTAGAACTTGACCAGGATCAGTGAACTCGAAGGGGAAATACTGGTGAAAAACAGGCAGGCAGTACGTTATCTGGTTATGATCAGCGCTGGAGGATGTGTCATGTGGAAGTGCAGCTCATGTGCAAATATGTGCAGGGTAAACAAGGCACCCTTAACTATTTCCCTTCCAGCGCTCTGTGCAAGCCTATTGTCATGCAAGAGATTGGATGCTGGGTTTTATGAATTGAGAAGAGAAAGTAGGGAAGTGTCCAGTACAGGAATGAGATTAGTGGTTTACTGTTTATTGCTGGCAGTATAGACAAGACCCCCAGCTGTGTAACCCCCTGCAGCTGTCAAGTTCCTTAGAGATGTAGAGCTGCTCTCATTTGACCTTCCTGTGAACAGAGGGACGTATTTATCAATGTGTTTTGGCTGTAAAACTGTTGTGGCGTCCGAAATTTGGATGTTTTTTTTTTTAGCTGTTTATGTCATATAAGATTAAATTTTGTATCTTAAGCAGTCAGGTGGCTTTTAGTTGTCACTGTCTGATGTCGGCCACTATCGGTGTTTGGTGAAGTCTTGTCTCACTTTTGTCTCATTTACATTAGATTTTCTTATGTACATGTACTCTAAAGAAATAAATAAAGACACTATATTGAGACAGGAGTGATGGGATCAATTGCATTCCTATTACCTAAGTACCTAGATCCCTGTAAATGCACCCTAGACAATGGCTAATAGCTATACATATAACCTAGTGTACCTCTAGGGGATAAGTTTAAACATTAAAATATCCGGGTGGTGGCAAAAGCAGAGGAACAGGGGGGCGTCACCGGACACAAAAAGTGGAGGAACATATATTTACATGTAAATGGGAAAGACTCTTATCATGTATGAAACATAGTAATCAAAAAACATAACAGTTCATCATAATGATCTTACTCTGATGTCTTAAAGATAACGCTCCACTGTCCGGGATGGCACCCTCCCCTGCTGGCACTGCAGGTTAGTCTCTGCAGGTTGTTTCTGCAGTGTGTGCATTTGGTAAAGTCTCTTGCATTTTGCTGCTTCTCTAAGGCCGCGGTCACGCGTTCCCCTAGCGCTAGCGTACAAAAGGCAGGCCTCAGACTGATCGCATATGCTTTTTCAGGGAAACGCTTGCGATTGATAATCAGGCCCCGGTGTCTTGCATTAAAACAGCATATGCGATCTGGCCAAGGCCCACCAATTGTGCACTAGCGTTGCGTTATGAACACAACGCTAGCGGAACGTGTGACTGCAGCCTTATACGTTTTGCTGAAGACTCTACAGAGGTTTTCTGCTCTACCTCTGCAAAAGAAGACATTTAATGCAGACAAGTGAAGCAAGTCATGACAATTTTCATAGCGATACATTGGGGGATATTCATCATTGCTTCTGGCACAAGAATTAGCAATTACAATAGTGAGCACGCCACCTTTATGTGGGCCTAGAGAGGGGCATTTCCGTGCCTGCCGGATACGTCAAGAGGCCTAAACCTAAGACGTTTTTAGATGTATGTATATATTCACAAGAGGTAGTCCTGGAAATTAAGTCATTGAGCTCTGTGATAAGTGATAAAACTGAAGTCTGCTGCACCTTCTATGTGGAAAATAGGACAAAGCTTTGAATAAACTAATATACAGAGGTAAATCCTAAACCATGAAGGGGAATTCCTCTCATATCTGTGTCCTATGGACCTGGTGGCTCTTAGCAGACAGTAACATATGGCTGCCGTTTACCTCTGGTTAGGAGCTGAAAGTAGAGACTGCTGCTGCCTCTACAGTCTCTGTTGGTGGTGACCCACAGCAGCCGTATACAGGTCTGTGCAGGCAGAGCCACGGGTCATTACTTGTGGGGAGATGGGGGGTTAATTAGCATGTGGCACTTGATGGTAAATCAGCAGAGGGCAGGTGATCGCTGGCTTCTCCTTCCGCCTAGCCCCGGGCTGCTGTACTGTGTGTTGAGGAGCAGCAGCAGGGGGGCTATTACAGCTCCCAGGCGGGGATGTCTATAGGAAAACAAGCCGCTCATTCACACACATGGGAAGGTGTGCGATCATTTCCGTTGTCCTTCACAGGAATAGACGTACTTAACACTCTCACTGCTGGCTAGTCAATGTAAATGCTGAATGTAGGACCCTCCTCCCTTGCAGGTCACGCTCTTCCTTCCCTAGGGAGTACTGCTCTAATTTTCATGTGCAGTCACATCTCTGTGTTATGTGAAGGTGCTCAGGCAGGCTCCTGATAACACTAGTAATGGACATTTATAATGCCCCTTGCTTTAGCAGTAATAGCAGTGGTGAAGCCCCAAGCCGCTACACGTGGTCACTAGATCCGGCCACTGCTACTAGCCAGATACACACCGCAGTCTCCCATCTGCTTTGGGCAGCTGTACTGCACCAAACATGACCCTCCTGTTATCCAACCAGAAGCTGCAGGACTGCGCTGACTTCCAGATCAGAACAATCCCCTTAATAAACCCAGTTTACCAGGAATTCATTCATTCAGATGCAGTAGAGCGCCAGGCGGAAATGTACCAGGTGAATGATACAGGGTGATGCCCTTATTCATGACACTGCGCCTGGAGTCTAGGGGACGGAACCACTGTCAATCACACCTTTACATCTCATTGAATTTTACTTTGCACCTCCACCCCCTCCATGTTGGTTTCCGCTGTCGGAAAGGCACATCCAGCATTGCTTGCTGACAGCCATCTTTGTGAGGATGACAAGCCTCATGTCCCATACCTAATCACCTTAGGTCATTCTACTGTTGCAGACACTTACTGCACATTATCACCATTATTTATTCTAGACTCCCCTGGTCCACTACACTAGATGGACCCTGAAGCTTTACTAGTCAAATAGCTTAAATAGCCAATTTATGTCTATTGCCCATAACAAAGGCTAAAAACATTTCTCTCAGAGACGTTATTCTCTAGTGGTAATGAACTTTTGTCTTGACTTTCCTGAAATCATACTTAATGGAAAATTATTTTATTTACCAATATTGTTATAACATACAGAAACAGGGCATAGCAATGGGGTCCAATGTGGCGCCCCCCTAAGCAAATACATACATGACCCACTTTGAGGAAACACACATTTATTCTAATTTGCCACTCAGTGTAGAAAAAATATATTGTCCATTGGACTCCTTACAAAAATTCCGAACCTACCTAAATTCAGTTTGGATAGTGTTACAGTTCACCCTACATGCCAGAAAAAGAAATTGATGATCATGGTATCAAGATGGATGACATGCAAGAAAGATTCTCCCAAGGAGGTTATCCCACTGATACTCCAACACAATACAAACACCGCCAACCCCGACCAAGAAAGAATACAAACAAATGCATTAGGTTTCTACACTCACATCATCTGTATGCATTAAGAATTCATAAACTCATTTGCCAATGCTGGCTGATCCTCCATAAAGGCCATCCCGACATCCCTGAATTTCACAAACCCCTGTTTTAAATGCCTCGCAAATTTGCATTATAAACTAGTTAAAGCTGACTTCAGTTCTGCAAATATCCAGACAAACTTTCCTCAATACTCCCAAAAATAATGTCCAGTAAAGGATGAAACCTTTACTCATCCTGACACCAGCAAGAGATATCTGTTAAAAAACTTTTTCACTTGTATCTTTTTCACTTGTGGATCTAAAAACAGAAATCGGCCAAATAATTAGGCAACACATTACTTCCTGTGCCGGCACATTTCCTTGATAAAATTTTAGGTAAACAATCATATAGGGATCCCGAGGTGTGATGAAAACCAAATCTCAATCCTAAAGAGACATGAATCCTACTGGATGCATACGTACACTTCAAACCAGAAGAGGCTAAGCCCCATAGAGGAGTTCTGCAAGGTACCCCCTTCCACTTATATATATGTATTATTATTTGTACACACACGTTAATACAATCAGACATTTATAAAGTCATATACACACATAAAGTTCTGCTCTCATACACACACAATTATATACTTTTACTTACATACATGTCTACACTTATGCACAGACGTTTATGTACTCATAT
Organism: Engystomops pustulosus; assembly: GCF_040894005.1. Lineage (NCBI taxonomy): Eukaryota > Metazoa > Chordata > Amphibia > Anura > Leptodactylidae > Engystomops > Engystomops pustulosus. Next base: position 215,722,304 of record NC_092411.1, read on the forward strand.
ATACATTTATACACTCATACATAGAGCATATGCATAATAAACACACACAAAGTGTAAATACACAAATACAGTATGTACACATTGAATAGACACTCATATAGTTTAGTATATATACACATCATATACTTAGACACACAGTATATACACACCACATACACACATACATAATGTATAAACACACCATATACTCACATGCTGCATATACATATAGCACACACAAACCAAAGATACATACATCATACAACATAAAAAACAGCAGAAACACACATACTTAATATAATACATACATAAAGTATACACACATACAGCATATACACATCATACACACCCACAGATCAGATACACGCCCACATACATTTAGTATATGCACATGTACATTTATACACTCATGTACATATGTATATACTCTATATCAGGCAGTATTTTTATCCTATGGGGTGTCAGAGATCACAGAACTGACTTCTTGCAGCCTGGCAGCAGTAGTTGGCAGGCAAGAGATTCCTAGTCCTGCCATCCTGCTGTCCCCTCTCCCTACATTTATCAGAGCTGCTAGCACAGATGTGCATATTATACTGTACAATGTGCAGCATACTATGTATATAATAGTGCACATTCTCTGTTGGTTTAGTGTGGCAGGACTGGATGCTGGGGTCCCTGACACTGTGGGCCCCATAGCGCCTGCTATGGCTGCTATCCCTGTAGTTATGCCCCAAAGTTATGCCCAGGACTGGATGCCGAGGTCCCAGACACTGCGGGCCTTATAGCGCCTGTTATGGCTGCTACCCCTGTAGTTATGCCCCAAAGTTATGCCCCGGACTGGATGCCAGGGTTTCTGACACTGTGGGCCCCTTAGCGCCTGCTGGCTGCTACCCCTGTAGTTATGCCCCGGACTGGATGCTGGGGTCCCTGACACTGTGGGCCTTATAGCGCCTGTTATGGCTGCTACCCCTGTAGTTATGCCCCGGACTGGATGCCGGGGTTCCTGACACTGCGGGCCCCATAGCGCCTGCTGGCTGCTACCCCTGTAGTTATGCCCCGGACTGGATGCTGGGGTCCCTGACACTGTGGGCCCCATAGCGGCTGCTATCCCTGTAGTTATGCCCCCAAAGGACTCGATAAAGTTTCTGTCAAGTTGTTTTACTACACACTGTATCATTTACTCCACAGAAACAATGACACATGAGATGATCCATCTGGCATCCAGGACACTGGTGACAAAACCCCTGTCTGTCTATGCATGCATTTCCCCTTTTGACCCGTTTATGAATTTTTTCTTTTTTATTTTCATGCATGACCGGTCCCATTATGCATGGCTTGCACTTGCCAACTGTCTCACATTGATCCATGCGTGTCCCTTCTCATGTGTATGCATGCCTGTCTTCATATGTCCCCCATTGATCCACTAACTTCTCTACCTCATTTACTATTAAGTACCTTACTCTCTGTTATGTATAGTCTCCATTATTCCTATCTACTAGCATTGTTTTATTTCTATCCTCCATTATACCTGTCACTGCCTGCTCCTCCGTCTGCTTCTTCATCTACCGTCCCCTCTCCCATTCATCACATTCCAATGCACTCAGCCTTGTGATCACTGACAGCATGCGTTCCACAGTGGAACGCTCTCTGCCTCATAGACCGGAAGTACACACCTCCGTCTGTGTTCCAAGCTGACACGCAGCTTGGAACACCCTCTGACTCACAGGGGGACGCCCACATAGCAGTAGCTTGATTCAAACAGCCTCCATCGGGCCATTAGACACAGAGCTTCTGCAAGAGCAGGTTCACCGCCATATTACTGAGCACCAGCAGCCTGCTCATGCGGCATCCCTCAGAGCCTGCCCCTGGCACACTGGTAAGCTTGTTCTTCCCTATGCAGGACCCATGTTGTCTTCTATATCACCTCTGTGGATTACCAGTCTACATACAGTACATGCTGGCATTATGCACAAATATCGGCCAGTATACTATACTATACTAATGAGGTAGTGTGTATAGTCCTACACTACAGGATACATTGTACATATAGCTTATTGTTACTCCTCTATACTTTATACTGTACTCCTATGTATTGTACTGCACATCATGTGTTCTGATGTAACTTACAATTATGACATCTGTGTCATAATTATCTATTATATACATCTGTGCTGTAGCCATGATATGTTTATATGACACTTTTGCTTGTCCTTCTTCACAGTGTCTGACAGAAGTTAATACTTGACGGGAACGTTAGACATTTTGCATTTGCCGCTTGCATTCATACAACTTATTGATCCCAATCATCAGTGTGACTGGATTTTCCAATCCATGCTTAATCACCGGCGCGCCGCCCGGATCCTCCGCAGCGTTGCTCTATATGGGATTGTGCCTGGATCCTGCTTGCAGCTAGGTGAGTGTCAGGGGTACATGTCAGGGTTCACCTGTACTGGGGGCAATGCACATGGTGCCAGGGCATTGCTCAGCCTGACTGATGTGCGCAGTGTACAGTCCGCCCCCCTGCGGTCATGTTCACCACCTCCTCCTCCTCCTCACAGCCAGGGATTGTTTTCATTCATAACTTTTTCCTTCCTCTGTCCCCCCCCCCCCCCCCCTTCTCATCCTGGGATTCCCCCCTACCCCCACCCTCCCTTAACCTACCAATACTGTGCTCTGGATGACAATCATTACAGGAACTAGGTCCCATCTGTAAACTATTGAGATTCCTCTCTGGGATATATGGATTTCCTGCCACCTGGGGTATACGCAGAGTTTTCTGCTTGTGGAAACCTGAGCTGGTGTATGTGTGCGCCTGTGTGGATGTAGTGTACACTATAGGTAATATAGCAGCTGTGTATTGATATATTACTAGTATTGGGCACCCAATAAGCTTGTGGTAGGGGAATACTTGTAAATATGTCTCATTTTTGTTGCTGCTGATGGTAATTGTGTTTCTGGTTGCATTACACCCAGTACTATAGCTATCACTTTGGAAGGATTTTGGTAGTTTTAACTTTGTGAGATGCTTCTTTGTTTCATTGTAGGTTTAGCAGATTTGTATTAACCTCTTGTTTTACATATTTGTTTATTGCAACATTTTTGGTTACATGGTTTGTAGCCCAGGATTTGACTGATGGTGATCTGACATAGTATTAGGTTTGTGCTACAGTATCGCACGATTTTCCTTCTATAGTTTTATATTTATGCATTTTTCTATTCTGTTGCAGATTTTCAGATGCATGCCAAGTTCCCATTGAATGCCAGAAGTCGAGATCACCACAGATGGAGCTACAAAGTCAACATGGCACTAGCGGTTCATTAGTTGTCATCCAGCAGCCTTCTCTAGACAGCAGGCAGCGGTTGGAGTATGAGCGTGAGGTTCAACCAGCCACTATCTTGTCTCTGGATCAGATCAAAGCTCTCCGGAGCCGGAACGAGTACACTGAGGGCCCATCCATGGTGAGGAAACATGGGCCCAAAACAGCTCCACGGTACAGTAAACAGGAGAGGACTCATGAAATCATACCAGTCAATGTGAATAATAACAATGACCACAGACCCCATCACTTGGCTCACACAGGACCTATACACATGGCAAGGGCTCCTGTGCTCAGTCGGTCAACCAGCACAGGAAGTGCAGCAAGTTCTGGAAGCACAAATAGTGGCTCTTCTGAACAAGAACTTTTGGGACAATCTCCACCAACCAGACACAGCTCTGGCTACAGGACGGACAGGGTAGTTCGAATGCAACCTAAGGCATCTGCATTGGTAGTAGATGACCTAAAGAGCTCTTTAAAAGTGGACTCAACGCAGCACCGGTTTATTTGTGAACAGTGTGGAAAGTGCAAGTGTTCGGACTGCACGGCTCCAAGGACCTTACCATCTTGCTTGGCTTGCAATCGTCAGTGTCTTTGCTCTGCTGAGAGCATGGTGGAATATAGCACTTGTATGTGTCTGGTTAAAGCGGCTTTCTACCACTGCTCTAATGATGATGAGGGAGACTCTTGTGCGGATAACCCTTGTTCTTGCACCCAGTCACACTGCTGCTCTAGATACTTGTGCATGGGACTCATGTCCTTGCTCTTACCGTGCCTGCTCTGCTACCCTCCTGCCAAGGGATGCCTTAAACTGTGTCGTGGTTGTTATGACAGAGTAAATCGCCCAGGTTGCCGCTGTAAGAACTCAAATACTGTATATTGCAAACTGGATGATGTTCCACGAGGTCAAGGCAAGCCCTCCTGACTTTAAACCGAGGGATTTTTCTGGACAACTTATGGATCCATTTCGTGTGTGGGCTCTGCATATATACAATTGTTTTCATAAGTACATCCATTAATCCTGTCCATGTTATATTTTTGCCAGATTTCCACATTAATTGGCCTATAGAAGTTGTCGGCTTAGGCATGTGCACATTAACACCATATTTTTGTCTTGAGGAACGATAAAACCTACTTTTTTTTTTTTTTGTCTATTGGCTAGTTTTAGCAATCACACAAGGGGTAGACTTCTTAAGATCTTATGTGACAATGGTAAGAGCTTATCATTGTCCATTTTCTGTACCTCTTTTATGTATCAGATAGCAGGTTAGGCATTCCCTGCAAGTTGCCTTTTATGTTCCTGCTCGGTATGCCAGTGTGCAGTGTGTGTAAACTGCATTAACTCTCGCCCCTCCTGTCTTGTTTATGCATTGGCATCAGACACACTTTTCTATTTTGAAGGACATCTATTTAAATCTGCCCCATCCTTATCTTGTTCCTGTTACTAATGTGTTATTTTCAGGGGCCAGAAAATCCAGTAGCCTTTCCAAAATAAGCTCTTTCCTCCAGGGATCTGATATTTTGTGCTTCCTGGCGGTGACCTGTTTTCCTCTGTCTTGTGTGTATGTGTGTGTGAGCGTGTGTTTTTTATGTCTTCTGTGTTTTAATTGCCTTAGCCACAGCCTGGCTTTTTTTGTATATTTTATGTATAAATCACAAAAAATGAATATTGCTTATTTTTTAAGACAAAAGTCTGTTTTTTATTGTAAAGAATATTTATTATGTGAATCTATTATTTTATGATATTTATTTCAAAGGACTGTTTCAAACATGTCAGAATATAACAAAGTATCAATACTTACTGAAAAAATAAGGATGACACAAAAAGAAAATACCTATGTTAACTATAATGCAGAAAATATAATTATTAATGAATATGTGTCTGTTATCTCTTTATTTTGGCCGAAGTCTTTGTCCTTCACCATTCTGGTCTGTTCCACTCTGTAGCGTATATTTCAGAATTAACTTTTTTTATTTAATTAAAATATACTTTAAATTTAATTTTTTTTTTTAAATTTATTTTGGTTTTGTAGTTTTCATGTGTATGGAATTATTTTTTAGAGATTTTATTATTTGGTGGTTAACTATTGGAGTTGCCTGGATACATCTTGATAAAAAAAAATATATATATATTTTTTTTAAAGTTTAAATTTAACTTTATTTTCTGCAAATTTCTGCCTGTTGCCTTAAACCTGCAGTGTGCAGAGATGTCAGCTGAACCCATAATACGTGAAGGAATTTAATTTATCTATTTTTGTAATCCCACATTACGTGAGATTGGGTAAGTATTCAGTCTAGAGCTAGGTATCTCCTGTCCTTTGCGTTCCTTCTCTGACCACATTAGTGAGTGGCCACAGCTGTTACTTGGACATGACTTTCGTGTTTGCATTTTTTGCAATGTTAAGAATGTGTATTCTCCCCATTCAGAGGAAAAAATGTAATTCCTCATTTTCAAAGTGGGGGCTCGCACTTGAGTAAAGAAGACTTGTAACCTTGGAGTGTCTCCGGTATTGTTAGGCTGGAATGTGTGAAGCTTTCTGGGACTTGGTCTTACGTCTATTGATTGTTTTTGATGGAACTTGGCCATGTGTTGTAATAATATTTGATTTCTTATTTTTATCACCTTTTGGTAATATATACCCTAAGTAGTCGTGTTTTTTGGGGTGCATGCTTTAGTTCTGTAAGAATTTTACTTGAGTTTTGTACTTTTTAAAAGGTTTATTGGAAAAACTCTTCATACAGCCTGAGACCATGTGCCTTTTACAAGTTAGGATATCTTGCCTCCTGTGTGGGAGGAGGGGTATATAGGAGGTCAGGGATTTAAAACACAGGCTGTTGCCAGTAATTGTTCCCAAAGGTTATAATTTCACTGGTTTTCTTTGCATTGCTATTGAATTTCAAGGAAGAAGCAGCTGCCCCGGTGATTGTAAGAGTTGACATAGCTGTTTGTAGTGGATTGTCCCTGTTTTATGGACGGCATATCACCTTCTACCTTGATCACCCTTTGTTGGTGGATGGCAGCTATTGATGTAGCAGGGGAGGATTTGTATAACTTTTTAGGGTAGTAAAGTTATTGCAGTGTGGTTGTACTTACGGTCAGTTCTTAATTTGTATGTTTTGCTTGATTTAATGGGCCACAACTATGACTTCACAGGAAGGAGCTGAGTGTAATTGTGGGCCGTGTGGTGAATGATTATGTACAAATTGAAATGAACATGTATGTACTTCTCTTTTTTTTCTTTTGCCGCTCTCACTAATCTGTTCTTTTGCTGCAAAACAATTTGTGGATTTGTTGATTCTAGGATCTGGGTGGAGCGGCGTGTGATTGCACAGATCAGGTTTCACAAGCTTGTACTTTTCTTAGGGGTTTGGAGATGATCAAACCTCTGCACATGTTGCATGTGAGTTTAGGCAACAAGCTCCGTTCTGGATGTGTAAAAGTCATGTAAAACTTTTGTAGTTTTTCAAATAAGGGTCTGGGAATGTGAAAACCCTGTACCTCTCCTGTGTTAGTATGAACAAATACCTGGTCCTGGAAAGGCTCTGGCAGGATTTGTAAGCAGCCATAGAGCAGACAGACCTGTCCGTACTAGAAACAACTTGTGCTGGAAAGCTGGATTTGCATGAAATGGGTATTTCTAAGCCATGTCGGCTTAGTTGAAGGCAGAGCCGTGGTTTTATAATGTTTTTGCTTCTATTCCAGAATTTCTTTTTGTAAGATACGTGAAAAGTAGAAGTACTTGGCTAGAACAGTGGCCTGCAGATGTATGGGTGACTTAGCTGCCCATAATCCAAATCATTACCATATATACAGCTACCACCAATAGGTGGCACTAGAGAAATAAGATCTATTTTTTTTTTTACCTTTTTTGGTCTTTTTAGCAGACGTTATACCCCCTCCAAAAATAAGTTGTTTTTTTGTTTTTTTTTTTTAATTATTCTCCCACAACAAACTGAATCTGATTCATTTTTCTTGAAGTTGAAATCTGTAATTTTGTAACTAGGCCAAATATTTTTATATGCTTTTAACTAGTAGGTAGTATGGTGGCAGATAAATGTCCTGTACATTAGTCTGTTATTCATAATATTTTTATATTTTGATCATGTGAAAATTTCAGTGATTTTTTTTTTTTCCATGGTATAGATGTTGGGTTGTAATGGATATTGATGGTTTGTAATGGATGTCACTGTAGTGTTATTTGTAATGTCAGGATGAGCCCAAGAGGATAATCAAAGCTGTGGAGTTGACCACAGTGATGGGTTTCATGATGTCTTTAAACAGACCCTACCTAAAACTACGGTCCATAGTGGCTCCACTGTCCCCCAGAATGGAGATCCCACAGGCCCCTGGATTTATTAGGCTACTGGCTGCTGATGTACCAGGTGAGCATAACATGGGGGAGGCTATTATAAACCTTTCATCCCAAATAAGCAGTAACAATTATTAACTCAATCACCTTAATGTGTAGCTTTGTACTTCTGGGATGCTCTACAACTCGCCTGGATATGTGTCCTTGCAGCCATTGGCTACAGAGGTGTTCAATGTAGAGGTAAGGATAACCATCCTGTTAAATTCTCTGCTATGGCGTCAGTAGGTTGAGAGGGTTAGGCTTGAAAGGAGTATGAGAGCCTCTATTTTAACACACACGCACATGATGAACCTGCATCAACGTTTCAAAATACAGCTGGACTTGACGTCCCCAAAAAGAAATGTGGAAAAAGTGATATAATTGCAGAGTTACACAAGTTGTCGGTAGCGCACATTGCTACTCAATGTAAAGCACAGACCTAAAAATAAAATCCAATAAAAGTTTACTAAGTGTTTATAGAATTTGCTTCATTTTTTTTCCATTTTTATTTTTCTCTCTAAGCAAAAAGAGTTAGTTTATACTATCTGTTAGTGCCTGGGTACTACAAGGGTTAGCATTGAAGCATTGTTATCATTTCCATGTGGCTACAGGCCCAATGAAAACAGTGCCTGTGCGTGCTCTGCCACAAGCATTATATCTTTGTTGTACCTGTAAGTTTCTAGATGGCTGTGTCTTTGTAGTGTAGTCACTGAATAACCTTCTGGGGTGTGGAAGCTTTTTTAAGATTTGGCTGGTCCATGATGTAGCTGTAGAATATAGCTGCCTGCATTTGTGTATTTAAAACTTAAAGGGGATGTGTCACCTCCATAAGCCTTAAAGTACCTTACTCATAGATATACATGTGTCCAATAGCTGTTTGAATTAATTCTGTACGTGTGAACGTTTCTGATTAAAATACTTTTTTCCTTCTATGGTAGATGATATCCAGTCATGGATAGCTCAGTTATCCAATCAAGCTATACTCCACCTTTCCCGGAACACTCGGCCTCAGACCACCGCTCCGTGGATCCATACCACAGAATCCTTAGAGATTTACTTTTGTACATGTGTGGTGTACCTGCCAGTACAGTGCCACCATGTGTGCCCTGCTGGCACCACAGAGGACATGAGTATTTGCACCACCACTGGGAATATGTGCTAGCAGGCTGTCCTTGCTCTGGCACGTACACAGTACCCGCTGTGGAGCCAGCCAGGGACACGCATGGCGGCACTGTACCGGTAGCTGCAATGCACATGCGCAGTCAATCACTAAAGAGTGATGAGGAGAGGGTAGGAGGGGCGGTAGTCTGCGCTGGGCCGTCTGGAGGAGGTGGGGTATATCCTGACTGGATAACTGAGCTCCCCGCCTACGTGACTGTCTATCTTGTCTACCAAAGAAAGAATAAAAGTATTTTAGTGTGATAAAGTTCTAGTAAATCAGAACTAAAGTCCAGTTCCCTGCGTAGATCTTAAAAGGTAAAAACCTCCAGGGCTGGTTGGAGAATGCAATGGGCATTAGTACACCGTCAAATCCGCTAGATGACACTGTGGGTACACATCTCATTGATCTGTTTTGGAAGAAATTTGATTGCAAATGTTTCCCATGCATGTAAAAATGCAATGTGTTTCAAACTATAATGAAAACCCATCCAAGATGCACCATGTGAACACTGCCTCAGTCCATGGACTCCTCTGGTGAAGGCTATAGGTAACATGCTATATGCAGCATGTTAGATCTTCATGAATACCCTTCCTCATTTGGACATGCTTGCATATCTATCAGAGAAATGGTAGATTGGTTGACCCTCCTATCCCCTACATACCTTGATGCAGTTTTAGGGGATAGTAGGAGGAAACTCCTATAACCCGACCATCACTATGCAAAGATAACTAATCCCATTTGCTGCCTAGCCAGTCTATTTGTGCAACATATACTTTGTCTGCATGGTTTATGCCTTCACCTTGATTTTGATCTGGTTGTTGAGTCCACAAGACTTTGGCATCCAAAAAAAAGTGCTTGTCCAAACTTAAAATCCTCTAACCAATAGACAGGTGGAAGATGTAAATACATTCCTAGAAATAATATGAGACCTTTTGTGTTCACTCCCCAAGTTGATTGGGTGCGTCGTCTCCCTTTTGCTGAAATTTACTATTTAATAGTAAAGATTCACCTCCCACCACAATCAATATATGTGCAATGTGAAACTGCTAATTATGTGCATCATAGAGTCTTCCTTCCTATCATGGGAACAAGAATTATCAATAAAACTTCATTACAGACACCTTACAGCTGATCATTGCAGCTGGAAATTAAAGTACGGTAACGCATCCAGAGGTCACAGTGGGCCGAGAGGTCAGTCTGTAACTAGGGATCGTCTGTAAATTAGGTGTCCTCAAGTCGGCAACTGACTGTACAGAAAAATGGAGCTGTAATTGGAGATAATGTTTACAAAGACCTCTCTAATAGAAACATTTACTAGTTTTTTTTTCTGTAGAATCCAGGGTTCCTGTGCAAGCAGTTATAGTAGTTATACTAATTAGACACTCTAGTGTCAGATGGGCAGTCCTGGGCTGGAGCAGAAAACCTAGCAGCACCCACCTGACGGTAGAGATCCAAATCAAACTGCACTGATTGCAGCTGTACTGGAAATAGTGAGGCAATGTAGTTTATAAAACGCATATATCGTAGGACACAATTCAGTATAACTGGTTTATTTGTTTATATGTTGGCTGGTTAGGAAAGTGGACAATTCTTTTGGTGAATGATAGTTATGTCTGTATACACATATATACATAGAAGAAAATATCTCATAAACAAATATGAGATCAGACTAAATTATATAAACTAAGCTTGGCATGAAAGGTAGATAATGATGAGTCACTATATACAAGGAAGATGGGTTTTAATAATGTGTCCCTTTGTGTTTGGACCCTAAGGCTTCCTTTAAAACATACACATACACAAAAACCACTGTGTAAAAACTCTGTATTTACAGGTACAGAACTCAGCATGTGCAATTTCTTGAGCTCAATCAGGGTGTGTACAAAATAAACACTCCACAACAAGACCGTGATAAATAATGCTAAAATGACATAACATAATATGCATTGTTTGCATACAAAACTTGTTGTTTCCCATGGCTTTATGCATAACAGTTATGGAACTATGTTTTCTGCTATCTGAAAATATGTTTGTAATCTACTCAGACATTGGCGGAAGGAAGGCATCAACATGAAAAGCTCAGATGCAGAGAAAGTGTCTATGTCAAAGGCCTGCCTTCATGTCACTGAGTTCATATGAGGCTTATGTGACACGGAACAGCAGATACAAAGCAAAATTAATATGAGCTGAAGAACTGTGGTCTTATTTAGACGTGCAGATAATAGGAATGAAACTGGCACTGCTCAAATGGAAAGGTCTGTGCACAAACTCTACACGTCAACTCGCCTTGGCTAGTAAACCACTACTAGAACATTAACCTAGTGGTATTGGATGTCGGAACATTTTTGGTTTCAATATTCATTGTGTTTTTATACTTACAGTAATTAGGATTGCCATTATATACTCACAACATGTTCCACACCACTGTTCACACATTCCAACTTTGCTTTCTCAGTCTGTAGGGATTGCTAGGCAGACGTTGGTTCCAGACTAGGCAGTTTCTATGTAATTTGTTGTAAAGGTAGTATCTCAAAAAAATTGCAGTTCCCCAGAGGTTGATAAAATGTATACAATGTGCCCCAATTTTTAGCATAAACCTCCACAAATTAAAAATATAAGCACGTATATAGCATATGCAGTGCCATTCCACTAAGTTAGCTTATACATTACTCTGCCCAAATTAATTCATGTACAATGTACCCTTTTTTTAAAATGTACAGTGTCTTTCAAAAATTGTATTGTGCCTGTCATGAATTATTATAATAGCGATTTACATATATACTTCACCAGAACAACGCTTCGTACAAAAATACTGCACCAGTATGGAGCTCAATGCATACAGTACTAGAAACAAGCTACATACAGAAATACAGCACCAGGACCAAATCCTGGTCCCACTGACAATGCCCCCAGTATATAAGGACCCAGCACACTGCACAGTATATAGGTAGCCGGCACACTGCAGTCCCCCACCACGGTATATAGGTATCAAGCATAATGCAGCCTCAAGAGACTCTATCAATAGCCAATGTTACCTCCTTAACACCTGAGCCATTAATTCTGTCCTGATAAGAAGGCTACACTCAACCCTTAATAAATTACCTCTTCCAGGCTCATTGGCAGTATGTGTTGTCTAACTGCACGTTAAATTGATTACAATTTGAAGTTTAGGGTTCTGTTCAGTGCATTCTTCTAGATAAACAATAGAATATGTTTTATGGTGCTGGCTTTATAAGACAGCAATCATAATAAATGGAGCAAAGGACATTTGCATGGTGGCTAGTATAAATTCAAAGATAATACAACTTGTAGTACCAAATTCTAATAGGGTCCTTCATTATGTATGTAAAATGGTTCAGTGTGTAAAATTAAAAGTCATTTCAGAAAGAAGGGGCACAAGGACAGAAGTATAATAATTCCGTTATTTATATAGCGCACACAGATTACACAGCGCTACACAGAGCTTGCTAAATCAGTCCCTGTCCCCAATGGGCCCACAATCTAATCAAACTACCAGCATGTTTTTGGATTGTGGGAGGAAACCGGAGGAAACCCACGCAAACACGGAGAGAACATACAAACTCTTTGTAGTTGTTGACCTGGGAGGGACTTGAAGGCTGTAGTGCTAACTACTGAGCCGCCATGTATTCTTGGTGACCCAATTCTATCTTAATATTTATTATATACAGATTACCAGATATACTTTATGTCTTTTGAAAATAACAGGCACTTCAGCTTTTCCTTGATTGGATAGAATGTTAGTGCTTTTCTACTGGAGCTTTCTTCTTCAATAGAATGTTAGAACTATTATGGCCAAAGGCAGGACAGGAGTAGGAAGCAAGCAATGTAATGAGGAGAAGAAATAGTACCCTGCATAATAATGTATACTTATAGTCCAGTGGTGGCGAACCTATGGCACTGGTGCCAGAGATGGCACTCGGAGGCATCTCTGTGGGCACACGGGCTGTCTCCCAGACACAGTTTGCCAGACATGGCATCTTCCTGCAGTCTCAAGCAGGCCAAATAGTGCCCTGCTATTTTAAAGTGACCCATCCTGTGCTGATTGGTCCTGCCCGAAGAGAGAAAAGGTGTGTACAGGGTCGGATTGGAGCTCCAAAATTCTGGTAGTAATAAGTTTGTTACTGCCTAAATTGCCGTGTTGGCACTTTGGGAAAAGCTAGTGTGTTTTGGGTCTCAGTTTGGGCACTCGATCTCTAAAAGGTTTGCCATCACTGTTATAGTCCATTCAGGTTCTATGGAAGACTCAGTGCCCCCCCAGTGTGGGTGACCATAATAGCTGCCATTAAAGGTTGACTTCTTTAAGTCCATACAATCTATATATAGGCTTGTAAAGGTAACGGCACTCTAAGAAGCATGATCCAACCCAAATAGAAAATGACAAATGTGTAAAAAGGCCAGGTAAATATGTACAAAAAAAGTTTATATTTATTTAACATGTATGCAAAGACATTACATGATACACAAAAAATATTTAAAAACAATGAAATGCTACAATTCCAAATTGTACCCACAATCCTAGTGTTTGGACTGAGTAGTACCCATAACCCAGGACCCCCAAAAGTAGGCACTACATAGAAACAGAAACTCTAAAAGCATAAGTACCTGCAAAACAAATCATCACAAACTACAAAATATTGAATTGTATTTATAATACATAATATAAGCACAATTAGTATTTTACCATCCAAAATAGGGTTGATAACCAGTAAGAAACAGATAAAAAAAAGGGGAGCACAAGACAGCAAGTTCCTCTATGATCAATGCAACATTCCATAACAATATAACAATACCCTATCATTATGTCTCAATATCTGGACTATATGTATGTGGCAACCATAAGAAATTGTCTACCAGTAAATCCCTTTAATATCCAACCTCTAACAATGTCAACAAACCACAAGACAGAGCTAGCCAGCTAATTCCACATATTTGAATGCATTCAAGGTTTGAGTTTTCTTTGCCTTTTACCTTTATTTCCTACAAACCTTGTCCAGCTGATTTTGGGCTGTATCATATTGGAAGATCTTTTTTGCAGAAATTTTATGTAACCTGCAAAATATAATGGATTCTTGCTTGAAGAAGAACATGGTGATCACATAGCTCAATACCAGGAATACTAAAAAGTTCTTATTGGAATTTCTTTGACATGAAATTGCCATTGATTACCCTACAAACTCATCCTGACAGGGTGTGCAATAATGTAAATAAGCCATTTACATTTCTATCAGTTTTTGTTGATTGTAAAGACACATTAGAGATGGGAAACAGGTCTGTAATGATATATCTCAATGCTAGGCTATGCATGGCAAGAAGCTGCACCTTCAATAGGACTTTGTAGTCCTTTCATATTTACTGTAAACATAAAGGGTTTAGAAAATGTGTCACTAATACACATCTGGTTTAACAGAAACCTACCATGAGGAATCTACCACCAGAAGTAGATCTGATGATAGATTCCTCCTGCCTGCCTCTGCCCTAATCTGTAATTTAATAATCCTGGCACCTAACCTGTTAAAAGCTTTATTTTAGTAATATGTAAATTAACCGCAGAGGCTACTAGCCTGGCTGGGCACTGGGAGATAAGGCTACTCCATGCCCCAGTAGCATCTGAAGTTAATTTACATATTAGTAATATAAAGTTTTTAACAAGTTAGGTTAGGTTCCAGGATTATTAAATTACACATTAGGGCAGATCCAGGCAGGAGGAATCTACCATCAGATCTACTTATACTGGTAGTTTTCCTTTAAGTCTTTCATAATCTAAAACTACCATTTATGCACCCAAGTCTTGAGGCTCCGGCATTGACATTTTTAGCTTTCTTTTCTATATTGTAATGTTATAACCTCATTGTATGTATTCATGTAAACATAAGCAAAGAAAACCAAATTGTTACATGGAATCAACTCTTATCCACTTCTTCCTTTCATTACAAAAGCTCTTAGGGCTATTCCTAGCTCCTGCAAGTCACATGCCAAATACGTAAAGAACGATTTCCTGGGACCCTCTAATTAAAAGGCTTCTCCTCTTGCGGATTTGTTCTGTCCTACTTGCTAAGACAGATCTGCCCAAGATTTCCAATGGTGAATATTTTAGCAGGAATGTAGCCTTTGTTACTATGAATAGTTCGCTGCAGATTAGCAGTATGCCAATTTCCTGTTGCCTTTCAGAGCTGCTATTTGAGCCCCATTTGCTCCTAGCTCTTGCACAATTGAAAACAATGGCTAACTTCATTCAGGTTTCACTCCAGAGCTCTTTAGAAACAGTGGAAGTGGCTAAAGCCCTACTTTACAGCTAATTAACAATAGATAATGTTTGCTCTGCATTTTTTCCAGATCTGATAAAAGCTAGAAGTACATATACTGCTTCTGCTGCAGATACTGTGACTTTATGGATACAATAACTGTATTAGCATTTGCAAGTGGCATTGAATATCTAGGACAAGTATGTCTGTGATAAATAATCCCACAATGTTACAAATGGTTACTTCACCTTGTCGCTGCCCCCAGGGCCTGCATAGCATTGTTAAAGCCAGACATACTTGGAAACACAAATCTCACATTCACAACAGTTTCTCCCACATTTAGTTTAGGTTTCTCAGACGATTCGTTCTTTTAAAGGATTTCTTTTTTTTCTTTGTTTCTTCAGTCGTACTGTAATGTATATTTCTGGCTAGACAGAAACAGCTGGACATCATAAGGTTGCTAGCTATAATTGACCCAGCATGATAATTAGGAGTTGATCCCCTTTTAGCAATAAAAAAAAACCTTACATGCCAGTGTATATTCTAATATCCCTATTATTGAGCATTGGTCTAATCTTCAGGTACACATTCATCTTCCTCCATCTATATTAATCTGGCTTTTTCCTTTTTTTAACAATGAGCATGTAACACCAAACAAAGGTGGAGGTAAGTGTTCGACCTCACCAAGGCTGCAGTGGATTGAAGGTCTGAGTGGGCAACTAACCTATAATCTATGAGTGATCCATGAAAACCGGTTCAGTCTACGACATGCTCTAGTTATTAAAGGATCAGTTGCATGATCCATTAGGATAAAAGATGATCAATGAAAAAGTTAGTGCAGTCTGGTGCCGTCCATTTGAAAAACAGAGGCAGCACATTTTCATTGTTGTGTGTCGCAGGCTAAATTGTGCTTGGTAGCCTTTTATTTATTGTAGATGGGGAACAGAATGCTTTGGGTCCACAAAAGCATCAATATTCCCAAACTGCCCATGTTGGTGAACATTATCCTATAAGAGGTCCAAGGACTGCTCTTCCCCCGCCCCAGAGTAAATTGACTAACGCTACCTAAAATATGAGAAGCACTAGCTCATAGGATAACTTGGGTCAAACAGCATGCCAAGCAATAAAGCTACAATAAAGTTGTCAAATAGAATTTCCAGGCTGAAAAGTTATATAACTATATAATTGTGGGTCAATCACAGTGCTAGTAGCAGTGATTCTTAAATCTTTTTGGATAAAAATCACTGTAAATATTTTCACATCTCTGCTATTAGATGGGTGATGATAGGCTGTCTGTTTCAGCACAGAACCATTCATCTCACTAGTATATTTTCATCACCAAAGTAAAATTGGTGGTTTTGAGCTGTAGTAGATAGCTTGGAACCACCCATGTTCTGCTTGAGACCATCAATATGCGCACTGCTAATGCCCCCCAAAAAGCACTTCAGCCTTATTTGCATATTTTTAAAGATAACTTTTAGCAGGGAAGAAGCAGCTGGAAAATAAAAACAATTGTTTGTGCAGAATCTGTTGGCAAAGCCCAATCTAACTTAGTAGTTAAATTGTGGGGATGGATTCCCTTTAAATGGGTATTTTCATTAAGACACGTTTCTTAAATGTACTCAAGATAACAAAATAAAACATTTTCTAATTCAATGTTTTTACCAAAAATACAGCATTTCACAGATATATTTCCAATCTGTCTCTATCAGTCCTGGTGTTTACAATTTTATTGTCACTGGATCTAACCGCAAACTCCTGATGGTGGTAAGCAGATTCTTCTAGCTCTCTTGTATTGGAGAAGCAGGGGAGGGGCAGGAGGCAGACAGTACACTACAGACACAGGCACTTCCTGGTCTAGCGGAAGCCTGCTTCTACACTATAAACAGCAGGTGTAGACAACACAGCAGCTGCAGCTATACAATCAAGATAATCTCTGTATCTAAGGGGATAGGGTGACATAGCAGTGCTGACTGTGTGTTTTATAGGTGAGATAGTAGTGCATTGTGTCTTATATCCATTCCGTGACTCTGATCGGTCTTATCTCTCTTTTTCTATGTGTCACATACCAGTAGACTGTTCAGAAGCTAAATGAAAGTTTAGCTAAACCCTGTACACTGATAATGTAAGTACATTGGCGGCACACATCATCTCATAGCACTAGAGGAATCATAAAGTGTCTGCTTAGAGAAACCCCAATCACACTCTGGAATTTTACACTGACCATAGCTGAGTGATAGGAGCTAAAACAGCAAGAAAAGTGCTGTTTTAGCGAGTAAAATTGTAGAGTAAGGAGGTTAAAAATAATCTTTATTGTATAAACACCACTAGGGGATTAAAATTTGAGAACTTTCTTTCATGGGAAATCCTCTTTAAAGTAAATGAAAGATTTTTCTCTGTGTGAGAGTTGTAGTGTACAACAGGTGTCAGAAGACAAGATCACTCAGGTCAACAAGTGATCATTTCCTATGTATTGTACTGGGAAGTCATCTCAATTAAAACTGGAAGGGACTACAGGCAGTCCTCGGGTTACATACAAGATAGGGTCTGTAGGTTTGTTCTTAAGTTGAATTTGTATGTAAGTCGGAACTGTATATTTTATCATTGTAATCCCAGGCAGAACTTTTTTGGTCTCTGTGACAATTAGATTTTAAAAATGTTGGGTTGTCATCAGAATTAGGATTAACACTAAAGCTTCATTACAGACGCCTCTGATAACTGTTATAGCTGATTATTGTAGCCTAAGGCTAAAGTACAGTAACTTACCAAAATCCAGAGGTCTGTTTGTAACTAGGGGTCGTATGTAAGTCGAGTGTTCTTAAGTAGGGGACCGCCTGTACTCAGTTATGCCCACATAACTTTTAGCAGCATTGCTTGTTTCCCTTTGGAGGAGGTTTGAAATAATGAAATGTAAAGTTAGCGGCATCCCAGATGATGTGAAAATGATGTGCAACTGATTAAATTTGCACATGAACCTCCTGATTTAAATGTTTGTGTATACTCATCTCTACATTTGACAGAACGTATACTTGACATTTACTTGGATGTCATTTGGGTAAACTGGTGTATATTGCACATTCTCTGCTTTTCCGTCTCAAGCTGGAGGGGGCGTGGGGCTCCTTGACTTTGTATCTTACCATGCTGCTAACCACTTAGTGCATATTGTAGATTAATGAAGACTCGGGGGAATGAAAGAATAGGTTTCCTTGGAACAGGCCTTCCTGTTGGTCCCACTATCATGCTTGTCCTGGCTGGGGTTCACACCTGCCACATCTGCGTATATATGCACCCCACCATTGACTCTATTATAGCCGTTGTAAGGAAGCTCTTTCCTAGACAAGTCATCTCCCCTTGCCCTTTGCATCTATACCCTATCTTAGGAAATCCTCACTTCATACTGGGCATGGGTTGCATACCATTTCTATGGTGTGGATATGTCCCCCCAAAGTGGCTCTCTGTTTTGGAAAAAATGAATGAGGGGATTATAATGGAGAATCTTACAGCCTTTCTTCAGGGCATCTTTTCTCTGGCATATAGTACATACATACTGAAAGGGTTGTGGCTCTCTCTCGCTCATCCATCTCCCTCTGCCCCCTTTTTCCCCCTCCCCCCACCCCCTTTGTGGTGCATCCTGTATTTGTTTAAAATGTTTGCCACACCGAGAGGGGTGCTTGTGCTCCTTACCTTATTAGCCAACACACTGATTTTGTGTTTTTATTTGAAAAACTTGCAAAAATAAAGAATTAAATAAAACCATTGATGCCATTAAGGTGTCCTTATGGGCGTCCCTGCAGTTGATTTGGAAGGCTTTGCTGTCATGTCACAGTTCTCTCTCAGCAATCGTAGGTTGGAGAACACTGATGTCCACCAGTAACTGTTCTTTCTTCTGTAACCACTAAAGCCATTTACTGACAGCAGTGGTCAGATGGCCCAGCTAGATAGAACCGGAAACGGGGTGAGGTAAGTACCATTTACATTTCCCTTGCCCCCACTCAGGCCACACAGGGGTTTTCCAGTATAACTATCAATTTGTGATATTTATTTTCTCTGTGGATTTAACCTTTTTGCATCACATCAGCTATACTCCAAAAGAAACGAGCACCATATCTAACAGATACGCTGTGGATTTGCCATGATGGTAAATCTTGGTGCGTGCTAACTATTGTTAGCCTCATCAGTTCTTCACTTGATAACCATGACAAACCATGCATAAAAAAATAATAATACACATCCCCTTATTCTATTAATAGCTATGTCTACCAGGATCCATATAGCTTCTATCGACACCAGTTTTGGACTGAAAATGAAAGCTGAAACTTGAATTTGGATTATGTATACATTAAATCAACAAGAACAAATAACCTTCAATGTTTAAAAAGATTTGGCAACTCTGATTTGCTTTTACAGCACCCAACAGATGTGGCCTGATGTAATTCTCCCAGTTTGCCTTTTGATGTTATTGTATTTGCATTTAATTGGATTTGGTAGGAAAAACTTGAATTTAACTTTTTGACCATCTCAACCCTTTGCCCCAGTTATGTGCATCAATGATTGTGTTCCCATATTTCAACTTTAATGCCCCCCTGGATCACTCCAGTCATGGAGAAAAATCAAATAACTAGTAATGATCAGTGGTGCCAGAGGAGCCGGAAACTTTGATATAAGCATTTTTAGGAGTGTAAACTAACCCAAGTATATCGCTTAATCATCTGTAAAACAGTTTATGAGGTATTTTGCATCATACTGTAAATGCAGGGTACATTCTGCCATAGCTGAGTAGAGAAGTACATAGCTTATTTGCTGACGTATACCTGTTAGTGATATATTCCTCTACAAGACACCATTTTGGATCAAGTGCCATTTTAGTATTAGCCGGGGGTCATGCCGAGCATTGTCCAGCCAAATGTCATGATTCAAACTTCATTTTTACGTAACCTGTTTGCTTGCCTGCCAGCTTCTCCTTGACATTTTATTAGAGATAGTTGTTCTTAGGCCTGTTTTCTTCCCCTTGTCTTGTTTTGGTGAGCAAGAAGCTTTTGGAGCCATTCTCTGTACATTTTTTTAACTGGGATAATATAAACATATCTGTGAACAAGGCCTCTGAGAAAACAGTGCACAACTTATTAATCTTTTCGGAGAATGTCCTGGTAAATTTATTATGGCCAATAGCATCTTTGTGTTCTCGTCCTGGTGCCGGGGAGCCATTTTTGGCCATAAAGGGTTAATATGAAAGTCACCTTGCGATTGGGGGGGTTGAGCCCCAGATAAAAATCTCTTACATACCTAAAATACCTCCATATATAATTATACAGAGGACTTTGGAAACAAATACCTCCATTGACTTTTTGGTGGTATTCTCAAGCTTTAGAGCTTCCCCCTATGGCTCTGATCAGTTCTGCTATCTAAATGTCAAGGCATAGTGGGGTCTTTCCTGTGCACTCGGCAAAGATTCACTTTCACCACCAAACTACTGTATATTAATAACATTGCAACATTAGAGATGCTTGTTGCCCCTTCCCATGTACTGCAGCACATGCTTCACCCAGCTATCCTGCTTATTTTATTTGATATAAAACATGTATAAAACCTGTTGATGAAATCTTCATAGAAAAGGTACATGTGTTTTTCACAATCACTCTAATGAAATCAAACCTATATCATCATAGAAATATTGAAAAATTGGAACATTAGGCAGAGATTCCCCTGGTGTTGTGGTAAATGACTTCATATGTTAATCTTTAGTTATTTTCTCTTCTTGCTGATTTGTGGTACACATTCTTACCCTTAAGCCATCTAAGGTTAACATTAAAAAGCTGAAAAAAAACCATAATTTACTTATAGGTTAGATTGCTTGTTATTATATTTGTTATGTGATAGCATGGACAATTCTGTACAAAAATTTGAGTTCACCTTTTATTACTATATTTTTTGCTACAATACTCTTTCTCTCTCTCTTGAAAAAAAAATATTTAATCGGACTAATGCTCTGATGGTGCATCTTAATTCCTTATCATTGTGATGAGCTTTTGGGCACAAGCCTTTTCTGCTAACATAAAAATAATTGTTTGTAGTACATC
The DNA here is from genome assembly GCF_040894005.1 of Engystomops pustulosus. Taxonomy (NCBI): domain Eukaryota; kingdom Metazoa; phylum Chordata; class Amphibia; order Anura; family Leptodactylidae; genus Engystomops; species Engystomops pustulosus. The sequence continues at coordinate 215,743,451 of NC_092411.1, forward strand.
ATCCAGTGTAAATAGAGGATGAGCTGTAAATGAATACATGCAGTCTAACTGTATGGGAACAATAAGGTAAATTAATGATTACTTTTTTCCTTATTTATGATCACTTCATTTGACTAAGCAAGTGCCAGTCAACATGCAATTATTGCAGAATGCCACCGATTATCGGACTGGAAACTTTGTGTAAAATAATTCTTCTAATTTTACTCCATTGTATACCTTCTTTTTTATTTTTGCATTGTAAACAACAAAAAAACACAATGCAGGTAACAAAGAGCGCAGCTAAGATTCATTATACATGAACTGGAATAATCACATGCAAGTCAAAGTGAATAAACATGCAACAGATGGTAAAAAGAAACATTCTAATATATCCAAAAGTTCTTGTTAAAAGGTTCCAAGTCTAACTACCATGCAACCACACACTTGACACATACAAAACAACACACAAAGGTCCACCCTGACAGCAACAAGGACCACTTAGGGGCAGTCAATTAGGTTCTTAATCTATCTTGTCCAGATCTTCTCACCACTTTGATGATCTTCTCATAATATCTGTTGCCCAATTTATTGATGATTCCCAAGTCCTGGGGAGACAGGGTTCTTGGAAAGTCAAAATGGGCACTTAGATACTAAGTCCTCAGGGTCCTGGTAGGGTCCCTTCAACTATGACCACACCATTGCTACAACAAAAAGACAAAAAAAACCCCATCACACTGATAATAAACAAATACTATTTCTATCTGTCTAATATCACTAATAGTACTGCTTTGCCAGGGGAAAATATTACCTGCATACAGATATTAATATAACGAGAATTGAACGCTACCATGCAAAGAGCTATTTCATTAATGTTGATGCTGTGCAAGGCCCAACTGGTACTGCTCCATCTTGACCATATTACATACTGACTGAATAATAACACCACACTAATTCTTAACATATCTGCATTATATAAAAAGACAAATAAGGTGCATCGCAATACAGTGACCATACAGAGGTAGATAGCACAGATCATCAAAGAGACTACAGCTAAATACACTGACTTACCACTGACCTCTCTGATTACTCTCCTTACCAGACAACTCCTTCCAGCCAGGACTCATTTCTGTGGTGTTTGCAAAATAGACATGTTTGGCATTATCATGGTTCATCCATCTTACCTCTTTATTTTCCCTAATCATGCTCTCTTAGCTTACCCCTGCCCCATAAGTTTAATGCCATCATCAGAAGTTCAGTGCAGTTTCTGCCCTCTTCAGTTCAGTGCCCGTCTACCTTTTTAGCTAAATGGCCACTAATTTGTTCCTACTTAGGTTTATTAAACTCCTTTTATTCTCCATATTAGTAAGCACACATTTTTTGGCCCTTTTCATCCACCCTTTTAGTATTTGCTCTCTATGTAGTAATTCCCCTCCTTTTCCCCCATTTATAGGTACGTACCACCTCTTTTGTCCAAATTCATAGTGAGTGGTCCCTTTTTCCTCCATCCATAGTAAACACCCCTTATTATATTTTTAGAAAATGACCCCTCTTTTTCCCCTGTTCTTAATAATGTCCTTCTTTAGGCTGATTCTTAATAACTGTCCCTTCTATTACCCTCATTCTGAGTAGCCCCTTCCTCTTTTGCCCCTCATTTTTAATAAATTCTTCCTCCCATGTTTGTGCAGCACACTGCATGTTTTCCCCACCTCTTGCAAAAAATACTCATCTTTTGAACAATTCCCCTGCAAGTAGCAGGCTAGTCATGGAGGAAACCATTGAGCCGGCCAACTTGCAGGGACACTTTTGGGCATAGGGGCGGCGTTTTACTTCCTGCTGTACTATGTCTTTCAACTAGATGGTACAACACTGATATATTTGAAAGCACACAGACAGTCTTTAGAGCTCCCCGTCAGGTGGATGGGGCATCCTACACTAACAAGGCATGGAGCTAGACAACCATTGCCCCCTGTCCTGCATTTGGCTGTGCACAGTTCCAGGTAACAGCTTCTGCCCCATGCTGTGCAGCAATGCAGAGTTACAGCGATCATCTACAGGAAGATAGTATTACTGCAGTGTATTGAGCAGATACTGTAATATTGAACAATGACAGCTGCGGCCCACCTCTCTTGGGGAACCTCCTGTTACTGTGATATTAAGCTCTGCAAGTACCACAGGCCAAAATAGCCTAGGCTAGAACCAGTGGTGCGACACATGGCCACCAATAGGCTGTAGCAGCTAATTGCTTTTTGCTTTATACCAGGAGAACCATCTAAGAGTCTATGCTGGATTGCAGGATAAAGAAGGATACATACTGATCCTTTTTCATTTTAGAGCATTTGCATCTAGTTCTACTTATGTTTTTATAAGTTGGACACCCTCACAGAGTTACTGTATTAGTTTCTAAACACTCACATCGTGTTCTTGCCGTCATAGCTTGTTGACATTTATATAAGACAGTTAAATATTTTTTTAGACTTTGTGTATCGAGCGCCAGAAACCACCTGTTCATTCAGAACTTATCTCAAATGATCAACTTTTCTCCATGTCATAAAATGTTAACCATTAGACATAGTTCTTCATGACTACTAAGGGTGAGGGGCACGTGCAAAGTGATCTATTCAGGTCAAAGTTACTTTTAATATTTTAGCACAAAAAGAGTTAAATTAGTCTTTAGGTTGTGGAAATACAATTCAATATGGATAGATAAGGATGAAAATTTATTTTGCTGCCTGGCTGACAACAGATGTCTGCTACAACTGATAGAAATAGTTTCCCAGCAGTGAGTCAGACTGGAAATTGTAGATCTGAGGGACATTCTACTACACAGAGACAATTGTGTCTTATGTTCACAAAAAGTATTCATTAGAAAATGATCTGGCAAAAAAATGCAACCAATTGCTGTTATATTGTCATTGTGTACTGGCGCAGACGTTTGCCAATAGAAAAAGACACCAATAGTTCCAATATACTAACAATATTAATATAAACTAGATTTAAAGGAAATCTACGATCAGTAAGCTACATACACAAGTCTAATGGTAGATTCCTACTTGCACACTCAGCCCTAAACTGGATTTGTAATGTCCTGGTAAAATCTAAAAGTATAAAACTTAGTTATATGCAAATTATCTTTAAAGACTACTAAGGTGTGGAGTAGGCTTACTGAGCTCTAGAATACGGCAAAACAAAGACATCTTTTTTTTGTACGAAAGGTTTTATATTTTAAACATCTATTAAAGCATAATGAAACCTATATAAATTTGGTATTCTTGTAACAACAACAAGAATAAAGGGCAAATGTCAAAAAGGATGCATCCTAAAGGGGGTTATAAGTACAAATTTCAACATATAGCAAATGGATTCCAGATTCACAGTTGAGTTGTTTACTTGTCGGTTACTTGGACTAAGATATTGAAGCTTCTCACCAATGTTTTCATTATCAGTGGTCTATCCAAGTTATTACTATAAATCCATAATTGTATTCATTCCAGAGAAAAAAGAAGCCCACAAGCTATTTCTTGTTGAAGCTGCTTGAATTTTCCGAAGAAGTATAAAACAATAGGTGGAATACACAAGTTGCATACTAAAAACAGCACACATTTTAGACTTTATGAAGGGTATTTATAATGATAGCCCCACCAAGCCTCCAGCACAGCCGGGGTACTGTGCAGCATTTATTTTCTATGGCAGGTCCTTCGCATATGAAAGTCACTAAGTGCAACAAGTGCGCCAGCATACTATGCCCCCTTCTGGCTAACTCCACCGCTGGTTGCATCCACTCTCTGACCAGCCCCCCCCTTCACACCACTTCCTACCTCCTTGACGTAGAAGTGGCGGAAAGAGTAAAATAATTGCAACTGCTACCAATAAACTAGCATTTGTGATTATTTCAGGGCTTTAACGCCAGTGTCCTGGCGCATAAGTTGTTGTGATAAAGTTACTAGACCAGCATTGAAACATATTGGGGCAGATTTATCAAGCAGTCTGAAAGTCAGAATATTTCCAATTGCCCATGGCAACCAATCACAGCTCCCCTTTAAAATATTCATGAGCACTGATGAAATGAAAGCTGAGCTGTGATTGGTTGCCATGGGCAACTGGAAATATTCTGACTTTCAGACTGCTTGATAAATCTGCCCCATTGTGCAGTTTCTGGAATAAGACTTTACATTCTGGAAAAGAAGATACACAAAAATGGATTTACAATGATTATGTTTTTGTTATTTGCTACAAAAATACAAACTATATTTACTACATTTTTAAAATAACTAGGCCGTACATGTAATGCATGGTCTTGCTGGGTCTTTGTAGCACTTGTAGCACTTTTGAACAGGAACAACTCTGACTTTGAAACAAGTCTAAATAAGCAATTGGCAAATGGGTTTCCTAAGACAGACAATCCCTTGAAACATTCATATTTACTGTAACAGTGTTTGTTGTGTCAAGTTGAATAGTACCAGATACAGTTTGCCCGCAGCGTGCAGAAATGCACGTTCTCAACAGAGACGTGCGTATTATTTTACAGTGTTGACAACTTTGTAATGGGTAGGATGAGTAAATTTGAATGTTTTCCTAGCTTGTTCTGTAGTGCAGAATAAAATCATCTCTCCTCTTGGTAATAACTACGACTTAACGTTATGACATAACAGACCAGAAAAACATTTATGAAAGCTTCCAGTGCCATAACTGTTCTTCTTACGTCTGTAGCTCTAAAAATAGAGGTGGTAAGAGTGGGGAAATGAAGGAAGAAAAGGAAAGCGTGAGCAACTTTCAGTCAACACAATTTGTTTGGTGAAGCTTCTGACGTCATTGTTTCCTGCTAGATATTTCTATTTTACAAAGTCATTTCAGTGAAATTACTTGGAGAGGTAGGCAGATAAAATGCCAGCAGAACACTCGGATCCACTTCAAACTAGAACGAGAGGAAACATTTACTGAACAAAGAGAACATTTAGAGAAAGCAACAGAAATATCATATTATCAGCCATTTCAAAGGGTTTTCCCCTCTTCTGGGACAATATGTACTTGTCTCATATCTAGAAGAGAAATTCAGTATATACCAAATGGTCACAATGAGGGCAAATTTTAAGATGAAAAATGGAAGATGAGTAAAGACGAATATGTATCGCAGGGGTAATGGCATCTCTATATTACTCAATGGGGCACATTTACTTACCCGTCCCATCGCGATCCGTGTCATGCGTTGTCCGAAGAGGATTCGGGTCTGCCGCAATTCACTAAGATCGTGCGTCGAATTTCCTGCATGTGTCGCTTCCCCTGCTGAGGTCCGCCGGATTTCACCTTCTTCTTCCCGGTGTATGTGAGTGCTGATCACTGTTTTGATGTTTTCCAGCTTTATGCATCAACTATTCCCTGTTTTTTCTAGAAATCTATTGGTTGTATTATAAATCTGAAATAATTGCCCCATTTTGGGCACCCAAAGAACTGCATGCTACTACTCATAGGCTGCCATAGTGCAGGGCCAGTATTAGTACAAGTTGCATTTCCAGCATCATACAGCAATATCTTAAATGGCGAGTGTTAGTACTATTTGCAGTTCCAGAATCATACAGCAATATCTTATAAGAGAAGTTTTATTGCTATTTGTATTTTCATCATCATACAGTGTTAAGTTAAAGTACCAGTCTTAGAATGTATTTCAAACAGTGTTACCTTAAACTACTATTTTAGAAGTCTTTGCATCAGTGTTATCATACTCTACCAGTTTTAGAAGCATTTGTGTCGGTGTTTCCTTACAGTACCAATCTTCAAAGTTTTTGCATCAGTGTCAACTTACACTACCAGTCTTTGTACTATTTGAATTATACAGTACTACAGTGTAAGCCATAGTACTAATTTTATTTATGTCCTAGTCCAGTACTAGATTGTAGTGCCATTGTTGTTACTTATTTAACCTTTATCCTCATAGATGAGAATACTGAGGGTACTGCAGATGCAAATGAGGCAAGCAGGGACTTGGCCATGGTGCTGCTGCTGGTGGAGCTGATACTGGAGGAAGAGGACATGTTCTGTTTCTGCCTCCAAAAAGCATGAACCAGGGTATACTGTGTATACTGGTAGTTCTCAATTGACCACACAAAGTTGAGGCTTTACTCAGTTACATGCAGACACTGCCTCAACTAGTATAATCTTCGCCATGCTCAACCTCTGTTGACAGCAAAACTGCCTCAGATAAAAGTCACTTATGCTGTATGATGACTTTCCTAGCTAGAATACTGTGACCAATCCACCTGTCCCAGACAAGATTCCCAAGTACATGTGTGAACGGCGAACCATCAACAGAGATCTACAATGATGATGAAACCAACTGCTGCGGCTTTCTGTGATGTATAGATGGAGAAGGAGGGCCGCAGTGAGGGCTCAGTAGTGGAAGATGCCAGGGCTAATGACTGACTCTTAGACCTGATATGGATTATTACCATAATTTTAAGCCCTCTAGCCCTTAGTAGCCCCATTTTATAGCCATTTTTGGATTTTAAAATTTGTTCCCCAATCTTTTCAATGATGTTCAGGTTCAAGTTCATGCTGAACCAAATTTCCCCCCAATATTTGGGCAAACTTTCTCCCAATCCGATCATCACTATTAACAGATAAACCATTCATCCATCTTTACCTTATCCCTTTTATGTGACCTCATTGATGTTGTAGTGTATCTGACCACATCACTTTTCATCAATCTATGATTTTTTTTTTGTATTTGTCCTTTACCCCTTAAGGACGCAGCCATTTTGTAGCTTAAGGCTCAGTCCCATTTTTTGGATTCTGACAAGCATCGCTTTAAATGGTTATAACTTTTGAACACTGTCACTTATCTAAACGATTCTGAGATTGTTTTTCCCCACATGTTGTACTTAATTTTAGTGGTAAATTTTGACTGATAAGTTTTGCGTTTATTTACAAATAAAATTTGCCATTTTCGAAATTCAAAATCACAGCGTTTTATGGCAGATAGACCACCTAAATAAATTGCTGAATAACATTTCCCATATGTCTACTTTACATTTTCATTATTTTTGAAAAGTCTGGATAATTTTGATGTCACGCGGCTTACAAATCGAATATCGATTTCCTTATTTTCAGAATTGACCATTATGGGGATAAATACAGTTTTGAATGGAATTTTACATATCTTGCATTAAAACCTCCCTATATAACCAAACCATTTTCAAATATGTACCCCTTAAACTATCAGAAATAGCTTTTACGAAGAATGTTAACCCCTTGAGATCTTCATAGTAATTGAATCGAAATGGAGGTGAAATTTAGAACAGTCAAATTGTGCCGGTTATACATTCATTTAGCCCTAAAATTTACATATTTCCAAAAGATAAAAATAGAAAACACACCATACAATTTGTTATGAAATTTCTCCCGAGTACAGAGACCCCCACATGTAGATGTTACTTGTTTTATGGGCGCACGTTGAGGTGCTGAAGGGATGGAGTGACCTGCAGCTGCCAGGATTTTAGTTTTCTCGTTGCCTCCTTTTGTTGGCTATAAAATTTTCGCTTTTTTTTATTGGGGCCATGTGATGGCATTTTCTTTTGTGGGATTAGATGCTTTTTCCAATGTTGCCATTTTGGGGTTGGTATCACCTATTGTTGAAAATGCAGGAACTCGTTTTTGAGGGCAGGAGTAGAAAAGCATTAATTCTGTGCTGGATTTTTGCCTTTTTTTTTTTCGTGTTCACCGTTTAGCCTAATAATCATGTTATCTTTATTCTATGGGTCGATACGATCATGGTGATACCAGACTTACATATATTTTCTTACGTTTTACTAAATTTGTCAAATAAAACCGTAATGTGGGGAAAAATCTATCATTTTTGCATTGCTGTCTTTCAAGTGGCATAACATTTTTACTTTTTTGGCTACGGAGCTGGTTGATGGCTTGTTTTTTTGTGGGACATGTTGTAATTTGCACCAGTATCAGTCTGGAGTACATATGTTTTTATTGCATTTTTTGTAAGATTGAATAGGTAAAAATGATCATTTTTGGTGGGTTTTCAACAGTTTTGTTTAACGGCATTCATCATACGGGTTCAATAATGATTTACTTTTATTCTACAGGTTGTTACGGCTGTGGTTATACTATATATGTGGTTTTTTTTGTTATGATACAGAGTTTTTGGGGGGTTATATGTCTCTTTGGGGTTATATGTTATGGAGCTTATGGGCATTTTTATTGATTTATTACTTAATTTTTTTATTGAATAACATTTTTTTTTTTTTAACTTTTTCACAGTTTCCACCTTGGGACATGAACAAGCAATTACCTGATTGTCATAGACACCATCTTACTGGCAGTTCTTGCAGGCAACACTGGGGTCCAGATTGGACCCCAAAGTTGCCATGGCAGCGATCGGCGCCCCCCCGAAAACGGTTCAGGGGGGCAATCGTGGGGGAAAGACCCCCCAGAGGCATGTTAGATGCCACGGTCACGCTGACTGCGGCATTTAATGGGTTACACACGTGGGTGTTACACTGCGGTGCCAGCTATATGTTACAGCCAGCACCCCGTGTTTGCCGATGCTGGTTCGGCTCCGATTCGGAGCCAAGCTGATATCATCTCAGCAGCGGACATATCCGCCGCTGAGCGCTAAATCACTGCGTTCAACGGCGGATATATCCGCCGCTGAACGGGAGGGGGTGAATATTGGTTATAGAAATCTTATATTTTATGGTATTTTTCACATGCATGTACGGTAAGTTGTGTAAAGTTTTGTAATAGGTATTGCTCTGCTAAAAATAAGATGACATTGTCTTTTCTGCTTGATTAACCTTGATTATACAGTTCAAAAAACTCAACAATAACTTGCCTGGCAATGTATTTTGCTGTTATGCTGTAGAGGTAAATCATGTGTCATATCAACCACATACTAATTACCTAAAACACTTCGATAAGCAATATGAATCAAGGTGTGTCATCACCTGTTGTGTGCCAAACATTACAGGTTAATTTTTTTATGTTTTTTTCATGGACACAATCTTATGCAATACAGTATCTGTCATCAAACCCTAAGATTTTGAGAAAATAGAATACATTTTGGATTATGCCTTCTCCATCTTGTCTCCACATGCCATCTAGTAAGTTGTACTACTTCTGTGAAGGCCCCCTCCTACACATTCTTCTTATCCTGTTCAGCAGATATGGCCTTGAACAAGACTTGCGTAGCTAATGGGAACATCCTTAATTGATAAGGCTAAAGTTTGTACGTTTAGAATGTAGAATACAATGCTTTTCTGTAAATACTTGGCATGAAGCCTTCTTTGTTCTGTGGGGGTATAAAACACTCCTTACAGTGTAAGTAAAGTGGAATAATCATGAGGGATACATGTCTGTATGCCGTATGTGCATTGATTCTCTGAGCTGCTCGCCATACACATACAATAAGGAGCCAACATCACATCAGAGATAGAACCCATTGCATTCACAAAATATAGTACACCTATACGCAAGAAAAAACTGATTTTGAAAAACAAACTGTTTAAAACAAATTCATATTTTTTATTGAGAACATACAATATCACAAAACATTACTTAAAAAATGGGGAGGGGTAACAAGTGTAAGCAAGGTCGATCAGTGTGTGCTAAAGTGACAGTATACAAAAAACATCCAGTACACGTGGTCAGGTAAGTTAATAGTTAATCACACCATTTTAAGGTATGGTTCAAGTACATTGGCAAAAAATGCAAATTGACAGATTAACAAAATACCATTAGGGAACACACCTAGGTGCTAAATATATTGCACAACCCGGTGTCTATATTTATTATATTACACTTGCCCTTAAATTAGCTATGGTGCTTGTAAGGATCAATAGGCAATCTAGTCCTTATGTGGCCAGTGTATATATGCCAAACAATAGTTGCGTCCCTGCATTGTTACCTGCTGGTAGTGTTACACGTGGATCTAGAGGGCTGACACCCCGATGCGCGTTTCGGCACACTGCCTTTGTCAAGGGTATATTCACAAAATATACAAGGTAAACACTTCAGTTCTGTAGAATGGAATCCATTCCAATCCTTATTGTAGCAATTTTTTATAGAAAAAAATTAGTGGAGAATGTACAGCAGTAGATGGAGTGCCTAAAGTAATGCACTATAGAGCTCTTGAGATCGTCATGTATTCTCATTTTTCATCACGACAGATCAATCTTTCCAAGGATTACTAGTACTGTTCTCATACTGTGCTATAAACAGGGGTCTCATGGCTTTGTATTATTGAGAAACTCTGGTGTACAGCAACTACAACACTAGTGGACAACAACTTTTTCAGTCCGACCATCACAAAAATTGTTCTAGCTGTTTAGTTTGGCTTTCCTACATATGACTATATCATCATTGTCATCTGTCTGCAGAATGCGACTTAGAAGGTGTTGATTATCCTCTGTGTTTTGTATGTGTGAACTGTGGCTACGGTTGGTGCTGTATTGGAACTGATTGAATCACACCCGATTCCTCTAAAGCTTAGCCATGTACAGCAAAACGTTAACTTGTGTTGGTTGGTCCAGTCATCTGCTGGGGGCAACATCCAGGAACTCTCTCTCTCTCTATTTATATATATATATATATATATATATATATATATATATATATATATATATATAGAGAGAGAGAGAGAGAGAGAGAGGTGTTCTATTACACCTTGCTGATTTTACTAGCCTCTTGACACCTTTCCCTATTTCTGTTTTCTATCGCTTTGCTGTACTGTGTATCCGACTTCTGCTTCGTAATTTGACCATTCTCCTTGTTATTTGATTCTGTGCTTTACCACCATCTTGGCTTTGACCCAGTTCTGTCTGTCTTTGCTTGTCTGTCTGTTATATGTTATCTGTCCCTTTGTGTTTAGTCCTCTTTCCTGTACTCTTAGTCAGTGTAGGGATTGTTGACCAGAAGTCCATAACCAATAGGGTTTGTGAGGCTTGTTAGGTATGTGACAGGGGATTTGGGTAATTCCTGCACCCCTGTCTCTACCTACACAATTATTTCTTAGTTGGGGTTTCCAACATATGACACTAAGTCCCAATAAAAATAGGGGTTAGCTGCACACTTCTACTAGTACTACAGTGAAGATTAGTTTGTGAAGGTTAGTGAAGTGAGCAGCAGCAAGTGAACATGCAATGTGGCTAACAGTGACATGTTCAATACATAATAGAAAAATGTAATCTTGAAACAATAAGGGATGATCTGCTGATCACTATATTTAAATTAGAGGTTTAAAGAAAGAAGTATTGTATTTTTTATTTTTAACCCTTTCATTACTGTATCCATGGTTGTTCCCTTAATAATAATAATAATAATAATAATAATCTTTATTTGTAAAGTGCCATCATATTCCGTAGATCTTTACAAATTATAGGGAACATATACAAATAAAATACTTAATTGCAGAGTACAAACAAGTCATATGGAACAGAAATGAGGGTCCTTCTCGCAAGAGCTTACAGTCTGTCAGGATGAGGTGACACAAGAGGTATAAGAGCTTGTATAATGGTCCAGACATTCTTTATAAGGAAACAGAATAAAATAATTTACTAAATAAAAACACTGCAGCTTGAACCAGCCATGATCTTATTTTCAAAGTCCAAGGTCAATAGGTCTGCAGAGAAGCCTGTAGTAAAGTACTGCCCGTCACTCCATTGGGTGTGCAAAAGGGTGCCCAAGTAGGATACCAGTCTGTTAAGTATAATAATAATAAAAAACACTTGGAACTCCATTTGATGCTGCAAAAACACTGAATTTTACTGGTGTACAAAGTATGACAATCCAAATTCATGTAACGTTTCGGTCTTTACTGCCGCACAGTGGACCTTCTACCAAGATGGGGAGGTCATGGTTGGGTTGGTTAGTGATGGTGGGAAGACAAGAAATTTAGTATTAGAAAGATTAATTTTCAAGAAGAGAGAGACCATGTTGTTAGAGATAGCAGAGAGACAGTCACTGGTGTTCTGAAGTAAGGCAGGGGTATTGTAACATGTAGACATTTATAGCTGGGTATCATCAGCCTAGGGATGATACTGAAAACCATCTGCTGATGTTTTTTTCAATGGGACAGTATAGAGGGAAAAGAAAAAAGGACCTAGGACTGAACCCTGACGAACCCTGACAGTGAGAGGAAGATGATAAGAGAGAGATCCAGAAAAGGAGACACTGAAAGTGCAGTCAGATGAGAAGAAAACAGAATAGAGTGCAGTGTCCTTTAGGCCAATAGAGCGAAGCATCCTGAGGAGGAGCTAGTGGTCCACAGTGTCAAACGCTGCCAAGGGATCAAGAAAAACGAGGAGAGAATAGTCATATTCATGTCACCAATCTCCTGATACTTCCATTTTACTACTGCACTGTAGCAGGTCATCAATGTGGCTAGCGACATGTGACATGGGACTGCTGCAATTATGGATATGTGACTGCTGCAACCATACTGACACATCCCCATTGGCCCAAGAAGAAGAAATGGGGAATGGGCAGCATTGGGAATAATTTTGATAACACTAAAATGGCTATAGTTACAGTATACTCAGTCTGTATTTACAACCCTATGAGAAATGTTTATGTTTTTCATCTTTGTCTTTATTGCCCAATTTACTTTCCCTCTGATAGAGAGGGCCTGTTCTAGTTCCCGCCCTTAAACCCAAACCCTATCACGGTGTGCACTACACATAATTAGTTTTATATATTTCATTTCAGACTTTTTAAAACTTACAACACAAACTTGATGATAAGCACTGTCAATACTATTATCTTCCAGGAAAATATGCTGAAATATAGCATTGGTTTTGCTGCTTTCCAAGTCTAAGGGGACCCCTTAATACATCTAATTGTTTGAGGTTTTGCTGCCATTTGCAATCTTTAACCTACCCAAAGTTTTCATGTGAAATCTGAGTTAAAGATGCCGTCTAGTCCTTCTGAAAATTCAATATTGCAAGTATATACTCACCGGCCACTTTATTAGGTACAACATGCTAGTAATGGGTTGGACCCTCTTTTGCCTTCAGAACTGCCTCAATTCTTCGTGGCATAGATTCAACAAGGTGCTGGAAGCATTCCTCAGAGATTTTGGTCCATATTGACATGATGGCATCACACAGTTGCCGCAAATTTGTCGGCTGCACATCCATGATGTGAATCTCCCGTTCCACCACATCCAAAAGATGCTCTATTGGATTGAGATCTGGTTTGAGTACAGTGAACTCATTGTCATGTTCCAGAAACCAGTCTGAGATGATTCCAGCTTTATGACATGGCACATTATCCTGCTGAAAGTAGCCGTCAGATGTTGGGTACATTGTGGTCACAAAGGATGGACATGGTCAGCAACAATACTCAGGTAGGCTGTGGCGTTGCAACGATGCTCAATTGGTACCAAGGGGCCCAAAAGTGCCAAGAAAATATTCCCCACACCATGACACCACCACCGCCAGCCTGAACCGTTGATACAAGGCAGGATGGATCCATGCTTTCATGTTGTTGATGCCAGATTCTGACCCTACCATCCGAAAGTCGCAGCAGAAATCGAGACTCATCAGACCAGGCAATTGGACAATCTTCTACTGTCCAATTTCGATGAGCTTGTGCAAATTGTAGCCTCAGTTTCCTGTTCTTAGCTGAAAGGAGTGCCACCCGGTGTGGTCTTCTGCTGCTGTAGCCCATCTGCCTCAAAGTTTGACGTACTGTGCGTTCAGAGATGCTCTTCTGCCTACCTTGTACCTTGTTGTAACGGGTGGCGATTTGAGTCACTGTTGCCTTTCTATCAGCTCGAACCAGTCTGCACATTCTCCTCTGACCCCTGGCATCAACAAGGCATTTCCGCCCACAGAACTGCCGCTCACTGGATGTTTTTTCTTTTTCGGACCATTCTCTGTAAACCCTAGAGATGGTTGTGCATGAAAATCCCAGTAGATCAGCAGTTTCTGAAATACTCAGACCAGCCCTTCTGGCACCAACAACCATGCCACGTTCAAAGGCACTCAAATCACCTTTCTTCCCCATACTGATGCTCGGTTTGAACTGCAGGAGATTGTCTTGACCATGTCTACATGCCTAAATGCACTGAGTTGCCGCCATGTTATTGGCTGATTAGAAATTAAGTGTTAACGAGCAGTTGGACAGGTGTAACTTATAAAGTGGCCGGTGAGTGTAGAATATTTAGCAAATATTTAATGTGATCTGCATTAAAAAAAAGCAAAAAATAAATGAAAAGACATTAATTTATTCATTCTTAAAAACAAGTATAATAATTGTTATTTACAGGCGGTCCCCTACTTAAGAACACCTGACTTACAGACGACCCCTAGTTACAAACGGACCTCTGGATTTTGGTAATTTACTGTACTTTAGCCCTAGGCTACAATAAACATCTATAACAGTTATCAAAGGTGTCTGCAATTACTCTTTATTGTTAATCCTGGTTCTCATGACAACCCAACATTTTTATAATCAAATTGTCACAGAGGCCAACAAAAATTCTGCCTGGAGCTACAATCATAAAATATACAGTTCTGACTTACATACAAATTCAACTTAAGAACAAACCTACAGAACCTATCCTGTACGTAACCTGCCTGTATACAGTGCCATCATATTCTGTAGCGTGTATTTTTGCCATTTGATTTGACAAATAGTATAAATTGTTTCAATCATTATAATTATCATTATAAGATGACATGAGTAATAAATAAACATTTTAGATATTATTACATTCTATAACATGATGTTATATGTGGAGTTAAGTATTATTAAATCAGAAGGTTAACTAGTTTTTATTTTGGGTGGGTGGGGGGGGGGCTATGCTTTTGTATTTATTCCTGTGAGCTGTCAGAACAGAGGAGACTGCTCGGAAGAGCTGGAGTCATTGCTAAGAGTTCCTAGCTCAGTGTGAAGGCTTTTCTCTATGCTTTAAGGGCAGACCACTCACAGAGCCAGATGGTTCCTGTCTACTGGCTTTATTCAATGCACTTCCTCCCACAGAGGGGAGGGGAGCGGGGGCTCTTTTGCCCTCCATTCCCCTCCCCATCCAGCCACCTCTGGACCTTTCAGTTCTGAGGTTAGACATAATCTTTTATTGCCCAGTTGTTCGGAAGTGACCTTTTGACCTTGATTAGATAGCACCAGGCTCTATCACTGCATTGCCTTTGAGCTGGCAGTTGCTTTTTATGTGTTTGCTGATCCGGTGTCGGAACAATGCAAGGCTTTGCAAAATTTTAGTACAGCAAAGGCCTCTTTGGGATAGCAGGGGGCTGGGAGAATCTGTTATATAAGGCTTGCTGCTCTTCCTTTTTTCCTTCTCAGCTCTTAAACTGGTTAAATATTGGAAGAAGATTTCTCCATCATGCCAAATGTGCTTTTTATTATTCAGCCATCTGTAAACTGTTTCTTTTTGTGTAATGTAGTTTTCATTCTGTATGCAGTACAGCTGCTATTTTAATATACAAGGAGGGATTTTTCCAAATTTTCTGCGCTTAAAGCATTTTACAGATGCCTTGTCATTAACGTCTGTAGTGCAGCACATGGCAATGGCAAGAGTTTGTGCTGTGATGCACCAAGTGCACTGTTTCCTTATGACTGTGTTGTGTATTTAATTACAAGATCCAATGGCTCCAAGTTATTGTTCACCATATTGTAGTTGTCAAAATAATTTTCACTTTCTGCCTGCAATATGTTACTTTTTAAAAGCACGTTTATTCTCTATATAACAAAAATATAGAAGCTATGTTGAGTACATAGTGAATGCATTGGGCAAAAATGTTTCTGATATTATCATTTACTTAAAATTAAGACGAATGGATGGTTCGGGACAAAACTTTCCACCTCTCCTAGATTTTGCTTTTTTTGCACACAGCACCACACACACACTTCTACATGTTGTACATAGTAATGTAGCTTAATTAAACGGATTTAAGCTGAGCATAATACTAATTGTGAAGCGATAAATAACTAAGTAGAAGAAACCAAAAAGATAAATCAAAACAACTGTTGGCACACTTTACATAGAAAACAGCAACTAATGCTAAAAAAGAAAAATAATAATATACAACAGATATTTCAGACTTCAAAGAAGCATAAATACTGCTCCAGTTCACAATAAAAAAAATGATGATAATGCATTGATAAAAATCAGCAGGAGGAGTGTCCGATTTTACCTCGGCACAGTGTACTTAACGCAGTCTGAGAAACTGTTGACTGGGAATCTCACCAAATAAATTACTATTTATAACAAAATGTATTATTATTTAAGTAAGACACCAGGGTTTTTAACAATACATTGTAAAAATATTTCTATAACAATATTTCTGTAAGTATTGTTTCAGAATTTCTACAGAAATTATGGCATATTAAATACCCTTAACTCCTTACTGACATGTGACAGTCGACCTACGTCACACGTCGACTGCGGGTGAATGGAGTGCTAGGAGTAGTGGTTGGTGTTAACTTGTCCATCGCCACCGGCAAATCTTCCAACGGCTGCAAAAAGTGGTGAGGTTTGCTGTTCACCGTGACGTCATCGGGGAGGTTGATCAGTTGCCATGACAGCCTTGGGTCGCACATTGTAATGAATGAGGTGGAAAATCCAAATATACTGCCATACTTTAGTATGGCAGTATATGGTAGGATCAATCAAACAACCTTGCGTTAAATCCTAGGGAAAAATAGTAAAAATAAAAAAGTAAGAAAAAAATGATATTAAAAAAATATATATTTAAATCACCCCCCTTTTCTTAGAAGTCATATAAATATAAATAAACAGTAAAAATAATAAACAAGTTAGGTATCACTGCATCCCAAAATGCCCGATATATCAAAATATAAAAAAGTTTTTTTTCAAAGCGTTTAACACTGTATAGTGCCACAGCAGAACATTTTTAAAAATATAGAAAATTCAATAAAAAGGTGATCAAAAGGCAGTACAGTCTTAAAAGTAGAAGCATTTAAAACATCATTAAAATAGTGTCACTATGAAGCGCAATTTGAAAACAAGCCCTCACACAGCTCTCTACATGGAAAAATAAAAAAGTTACACTTTTGCAGGTGGGGGGTGAAAAATAAAAATGGAAAAGGGCCTCAGCATTAAGAGGTTCATAACTGCCTGATCAGGTTTTTAGAGTGGCTTTTCAGGGTTCTTCTTCTGATGTGACACCTTTATGGCGCTGTATCAGAAGAAGATTGAAGGACCAAGTGTCCTGCTGCTGCCGAGGCTGTGTTATCACAGACCAGTCCTGATACTAACACTCGAAAACAATTTTAAAAGATTCGATCCTCGGTGTTTAATGCTTTAGATTGTGTGGTTGGCTCCCTCTGTCATCCATTGGCAGCTGTAATTGCAGGGTGCCGATGACATCCCATGGCAGTCCGGGGCACAAGGACCCCAGAGCAGGCTTTTTAACTTTCTATTAGTCCAGGTCGGAGACAATAAAATGATAATAGTATTTATCTCATACGACAGAAAAAAAAAAAGAACAGAAGCGACAACACCCAAATTCACATTTTTTAATTATCCATTTCACACAAAATTATATTAAGCACACTCAAAAAGCTTAAAGGGCACCTACCACCCCGATTCTACCTATAAAGGTAGAAGGGGTGGTAGGTGGATGAATAGGACGTGAGGATAGCCCTTTTTTGGGCTAATCCTCACGTCCCAGGTGTCTTTTAGAAAACTTTATTGCAGTTATATGCAAATTTTTTTATGCGGCTACTGGGGCGTGGAGTAGCCAGACATGCGGCTACTCCACCCCCCAGTAGCCACGTTACTCCGCCTACCAGGTAATCTTCGGCGCGCAGCTCCTGGTAGCTGCGCGCCCTCGTCCGGGTCCCCCGGCTACTGCGCATGCACAGTAGTTCCGGCCACGGAGCCGCGGCCGCGCAGAACGCAGGGGACCCGGTTGAGGGCGCGCAGCTCCTAGGAGCTGCGCACCGAAGATTACCTGGTAGGTGGAGTAACGTGGCCGCATAAAAAAATTAGCATATAACTGCAATAAAGTTTTCTAAAAGGCACCCGGGATGTGGGGATTAGCCCAAAAAAGGGCTCTCCTCATGTCCCATCCATCCACCTACCACCCCTTCTACCTTCATAGGTAGAATCGGGGTGGTAGGTTCCCTTTAATGAACCCCATATCTTTATGGTCCAAAAATAAATCCCTAAACAGCTACACTAACAAAAATATTTCAAAAGTTAGGACTTAGAAGGTTTTCCCCAAACGGATTACATTCTGCAATTAAAGGTCATTATGCTGTATGCATATTTACACCGAGAAAAGTTTTTATGTTAAAGGGGTATTTCAGGAATCAGCATAATTTATATACAAATGGGTCCTTAAAATATAAGCTAATGTGTAATTAGTTGTTATTTAAAATTTTTCTCCCGTTAGCAGAAAATGCTATGGACATCTAATGTAATGAAGAATTAAAATGCTACTGGCACTTTAATCAGTCCGTTAATCTCCTCTGCGCGGTCCGTTGCAGAGCATACACAGGACAGAAGATGGCCGCTGGTCACATGTCCACTTCACATGTCATGCACCTGCCTGGGCAGGTCATGTGATCACCACTATGTTTAGCTATAGTCAGTTGGTTGCACTGCATCCAGTATGGGCAGTGTTTTGGTGATGGCAGTTACACATCATTACTATGGTAACAGAGCAAGAAAACCTGTTACATCATCACTGGGAGCAGAGCATAAGAGGCAGGAGGAGTTACTGAGAACTAAAGGATCTTGGGACTTGTAGTTTCCAGTGGTGGCCATCTTGGTGATAACTTTAGAGAGGCCATAAAATTTTGCGAATCATAAAATCAAACTATTTAAGCTGCATTTTGTGACTAATGACCTTACGTTTTGTTATATTCATTTATTTATAGCATTATGGGTTTTTGTATCAGATGTTCATATTCCCAGAATACCGCTTTAAATTCCAAGATTATTGTAACAAAT
Source organism: Engystomops pustulosus (assembly GCF_040894005.1). Taxonomy (NCBI): domain Eukaryota; kingdom Metazoa; phylum Chordata; class Amphibia; order Anura; family Leptodactylidae; genus Engystomops; species Engystomops pustulosus. The sequence continues at coordinate 215,762,376 of NC_092411.1, forward strand.
ATTTCTTTGGAAAAACGTCAGATTTCTGTATACTGTACGGAAAGGGTTGATAAAAGTTAATTAATAGGGAATATGAAATTAAATGTTGTGCTACTAAAAACAAAAATCAAAAAGAGAAATTGCCTGGGCATTAACTTGGAAAACTGGTGTGGAGCTAAGGGGTTAAATATTCCCAAATACTGACTATACATTAGTCTTGTTTTCAATGGAATTGATATGGTATTGCTTCATTTGTTAAGCAGCATGTGGAATTTTTTAAGACCCGATTCACTGTGCTGAAACTGTAAATTGCTGTGAGTTAGTCACTTGCAAATTTGCAACATTTAACCTTTTGAAGATTATTCTCAGTGTAGCCCAGGCCTTAAAGTGCCAATACCGAGCCACTGTCATAACTCTCTATATTTAAAGAGTAACCATAATTTCAGATGATTTTTGACATTGTGTTAGGAGAAGTGTTGTGAACTTTTTTCTTGTATACTTGAGTAACAAATTCTGCCTAGTATTTAAAGAAACAGACTGCAATGTGCCCCCCAGGTGACAATGTTACATCTATGTTGCTGTGGCAAATCTGTCTACAGGACTGAAGACGGGTCTCTTTTTCCTCTCCTTTCTATTAAACAGCTGTAAGTGTTAACCCTTTCTCATCACTCCCTGGCTGCTGTATGCTATGAGCATTGGGGCACATTTACTTATATTGCGACTTAAGTTCACTAAGCGTCTATAATGCTGCGTGCCACTTTTCACTAAGATTGTGCACCAGAAATCATGAATGTGACGCTTCACCGCTCAGGTCCGACAGAGTTCACCATCTTTTTAATGGTGCATCTTTAACATAGGGCGTGTGACACAATTTTAACTTTAAATATAGCGTTCAGTCTGAATCAGTCCGATGGCACGCCCCCTAATTTGTGTCGCATGGAAGCCAGTGCATCTGCACCACAGAAGGGTTGCGTGCGCTACAATCGCAGTGCACACACTTCTTAAATACCCGTTTTAGCCTAGAAGAACGTGAACAGTCTGACTAAAGTTTACCCTCAGTGAATGAGCCCCATTATGTTCAAAGATAGAGAAACCCAGAGCTGTTTAACCGAACACAGGGAAATTAGATGTGAGCTCATGCAGCTCTACAGACATACACTATACAGACTGGAATATCCATCTCTATGGGAGGGAGCAGCTTGATTTTTCTTTTACAAACAAAGTAGAATTTGTTAATAAAGTGTATTAGAAAAATGTTCACCACATCCCCCACACACAATATAAAAAATTGCCTCAAATGTCAGTTACGCTTTAAAGTCCTCACTTTTATTTTGAAAATGCATGCTTATTAAGGAGGAATAGGTGATGAACAAATTAGTTATATGTATCACTGAAATGTACAACGCTCCTAAAGGCATTATCAAAATGACCGATGAATGTAAGTATGAGGTATGTGGTAAGGATCCAGGCCACAGTTGATAGCATAACACATTATCAATAAAGGGTTAAACACCTCTAATTTCACTGCACACAGCAAGGACACTGAAAAATAACCTTCTGTGGAATTCCGTTCTTTATCTTCCTGGAATTACCAACAATAGATACCTGATACTTCCTAATGTCAGATTCCTGACTTCCAGATTAGTATCAGTAAAGTTTGACCTTGAAATGATTCTCAACACTCTTAGTGGCTCTGATCAGATGAGATTGGTAAGTCATACAATTTGGCAGTTTTTTGTTATGGGGTACACTAGGCACCCATTTGTTTAGGTTTCATACAAGATGGAGTGGTAAATAACCCATTATAAATGAAATGCTAAATAAGTAAAACTAAAGAAGGTAAGTCCTGAGGATGAATAGTAATACATTGGGTAGAATGGTGGCTCAGTGGTTTGCACAGTTCCCTTTCAGCTGTAGAAGGTAAATTTGACTAGTGACAACAATTGGCTGACGTTTGTATGTTCTCCTGGTGTGAAGCCAGTATAAGAGAGGTAAGTAGCAAGTAGTACACTATAATGGTGTAAATTTGGTGGAAATAAAAATAAATCTCTGAAATTCCATATGTAGACAAATAGTTAAAATCAATACATGTAGAAAAAGTTTAGAGACTCTTTAATTGTACAGACCTTGGCAATGCCACTAAAAGCTAAAGCATTGATTAAAAAACATGTGTCAAGTATCAAGTTAACAATCAGCTTTGGTGTGATTGATATCAAATCTTTATGCTTTTTTATTCCTTACCAGAAGCATTATAAATTATAATCTGTTGGAATCCTATTCTACATACTATACACTATGATCTCAAAAATACTTCCATGTCCATTATGCCATTTGTGAGCAAAATTACAGTTTAAAGGGGTTATCCGGGTATCTAAAGTTGAGTATGGCCGGGCTGAGGCGGGCTATTTAAAAATAATAAAGGTGTACTTACCTCCTCCAGCGCCGGTGATCTCCCACGCCACGGTCCGTTTGATCCATGCCCCCGTTTATTTACAGGGGCACAGAAGCCACGCACAGGGAACTTCTGGTCCGTGATGTGGCCGGCTCCTCCCATCCGTCCCTATCTCTCAGCATTGTAAGCTCTGAGAGATGGTGTCGGATGGGAGCTTCCGACCGGCAGGAAGCTCCCTGTGCGGCCCTGTAAACAAACCATCAGCAGCGCTGGAGGAGGTAAGTACACGTTTCTTATTTTTAAATAGCCCTCCCCAGCTCGGCCCTAAGTAAATTTTAGACCCAGATAACCCCTTTAATCTGTATGCTCATTAGGCAATTGGAGCACCTAAAATGACCTCAGCACCTGAAGCACTGGTATTCCTGCAAGATATCTTTGCTTGATATCTATCTATATCCTTGACGTACCAACTGCCTCATTAGCATACAGATTAAACTGGGAATATCTTTAAATGGGATAATGAACAGATATAATGTTTGAAATCACAGTGTATTGCTCGTCAACATGCTTCCAACATTTTTTAACATTTTTTGTAGATGGTAGACTTTGTTATCCATATAAATAAAACACTGAACATCAGACAATGAGAATAAAACCTAGAGTATAAGGAGATGAGGTATATAAAGGATAACTTTCATTATCCAAGTGTATCTTATTTAATAATGTGTTTATTCACTGGAAAACATTTATTTTAGCAAAGGATATTAGTGCATTCTGAAATAAACAAAAATTAGGCACAGTAGGGCACCATTAAAGTAAGATGTGTATGTTTCTTTGTGCTTCCTTGCAGATATTTATCTTATGTGGTCTAAATGGACAATCTGCTTCTCTCTGTAAAATTTCTGCTGAATTCTGTCTTTCTAGCAAGCAAGACAGTCGCTCACTGAGGTGTCATTACAGAGAAGCTCTTTGGAGGAGGGAATGAGAACAGTCGGAGTGTATTTATCCTGCTCTCAGATCCATTTCCAGTTCAGCCACAAGGGAAACAGAACCTGCTTCAGCCAAATCAGTGGCCTCTGTAGACACTGGACTATAACTTCAGGAACTGGAACAAGAGCAGGGTAAGTTTACATTCTTGTTTTATTGCCATAAAATAACAAGTTGGACCATCTTTTCTTAAAACTCTATGTTAAGCTGTTCCTCTTATACTTCTCGTATACACAATCTTACACTGGACCACTGGTTAAAAGGAGGAATAATAGAAGCATAAGTCTTCAAAGAAAAGAAGCTCTAGAATCATTATTTCCTAGAGAATGCAGCCCTCTTTAAATCGGTAATACAGTGGACAGTACAAGTTCATGGTTTTATAACACTTTAGATTTATGATTCTCTATAAGAGAATAATAACAATATAAATAGTTGAAGATGATTAATTCAACATCCTATCATTCATTATTCTCCATGTGTAGTGTGTTATAAGAACAAGACTTGGATTATTTTTCCATATACATAAATCAGAGCATTATTAACCGCACTAGAGCTCAGTATGGACTGAAGTGATTCTTAGTCATCCAGAGATGTCATGGGAAATGCTCTGTGCAAAAGACCATTCTCCCCACATTAGCATTTCCTTTGGAGATGTCAGGATTGACCTCCCTTTGTCTGAATCACTGGTGACATTTCAAACCTTCCTTTCCCTTTTATGCTCCTACAGAAGGTCAGTGCTCTTTGGCTCGGAACGATTACAGCTACCATACTCTTCAGACCTGTTACTTTAACCCATTTAGCCCTCTTACTGCCAGAGGTGTCATCATTTGCTGTTCTTTTCTTCTAGAGCAAGGTTTAAGCTAATCACTGGAAGCAGATTAGAGAGAAAATAATGAATCCTGGGATCATTTCTATTGCGATATAAAGCGATGATATTATGTCCCCAGTTTTTAAAGTTAAACATTACATTAGTGGTGTTCACCCCAAAGATATGAGTGATTTGTATAAAGAATGTATCTCAGCGCTCAACTGTCTTAAACTCCCAATGTGCAAAATCGTTAGTGTTAATACACACATTAAAGGAGTGTTATTTGCATAAAAAGAAAACCCTTGATTTCCCCTTTTTATAGAGCTCTTATCTATATGAATTATCAATATGAATGCCTATGGACTTATAATTGCCTACTGATTTCACTTTGATATTATCGATAACGATTGGCAAAATATCCTTCATACATCTGCCCGAAGTTATTATAAGTTCTTTGGTTTTTTTTATATTGAGACACAAGCCATTTCCTTTAAACCAAGCGAAAAAGTGTAAATTTCCTCGCAATAACCACCCTCTCCAACCTTGGCCACTTTCTTTATCACTGAAACTGTATATGATAGCTATCGGTACAACATTGGTGGTCTGCAGTATATAATGAAAACAAAAAGGGGAGAGGACCGTTACTAACATTACTCTTTAACACAGAAGGTTCACGATTCAAGATTCAGTTGTGGTGAATGTGTGGATGTATTTCTGGTGGTTTGATAATAATAATTATGATAATTCCTTTATTTATATAGGGCACGCATCTCTGCACAGAGCTTGCCAAGTTACTGTCCCCATGGGGGCTCATAATCTAATCTACTAGTATGTTTTTGGAGTGTGGGAGGAAATGGGAGGATCCGGGGGAAACCCACGTAAACCCCGAGAGAACATACAAACTCTTTGCAGATGTTGTCCTGGGTTGCACTTGGACCAGGGCCCCAGTGCTGAAGAGATCACTGCACAGCACACATACTGAAGTTCCAATTTCTGAAAGTCTAACAGAGCAATCTGTCACAAAGATTGTGTGAACTGTAACTCCAGAGATGAATACTATTTTTGCGCCATGCTATGACATATATGTGCAAAGAGTTCTAATGTTAAGATTTTGGAGCGAGATGGACTATTGGAGCATAGAGATTTAGATGGACAGTCACTCCTGAGGGTTGATATGAGATGCTTCTTATAGAAAGCCTATTGGTGGGTCTTTGTAATGTGTATATATATATATATATATATATATATAAAATCTATATAGAATATATCTGGATGTTTGTTATAAAATGTAAATCTGGATGCTGATAATAAACTGTACAGGTATATTTATTCAATTCATGCAGTGGAAAAATCCTGAACACATAGATTTTAAGGAAGATAATTAAATGCATTTTAGAAGTTAGAGAAGTTGTATAGAACAATTTAGAAAAAATGTTGGATAATTTTAGTATGATGAAGCTGGATTGTTTGTATACATAATCAGACATATGCTTAACTGGCTATGTTTGGCTCAATGCTAGCCAAAACAGCAGCACAGCAAGTGCTAGTCTGGGTGCTATCCCAAGGAAAAATCCGGAAATCCTCTGTATTATAGCAGAAGGCAGTCAGCACTCTGATTGATGTGGTAAAACAAAGTGGCTTTATACACCCATGCAGCTACATTGGCTGATCTATACAGCCTTTAGGAGTGCATGTAAGTAGACATCTTTCTGAATTTTCACTTTCTTAATGTGATCCCCATCATGCTTCATGACCATCCTAAATGTAGAGCAAATACTTGTCTTCCATTTTAACATAAAACTGATACTTCTTCGTAAAATACTATATAGATTTTTCACCATACATTTGGAAGCTTAGTTTTTACCCTGAAATTCAAGTACGTTTGTCTAATAAAACTTCCTTCTATTTCAAGACAGGAGTGGTATGTATGATTCACCCACAGTCCAAATTTACAAGCCCTCTGTGGCACAACCATAATCTTCTATCTGTTCTGCTGTCTAGAATTACAACTTCCATTTCTAGCTTGGACATGAACCCCCTTGAATTTCCTGAATTGGTAATTCCTCACAATTAAAGAAGCCTCAAAGGCAGTGACTCTATACTATAATCCTGCCTTCTTACTTAGTAAAGCCAGAAGTGTGGCTCATTGTAAGGGTATGTTCACATTGGACATAAGTTTTCAGCTGTGAAAAGATTTACAACAACCAGGATATGACAAGATAGGTGCCTACAATATATTCAGAAATTCTAAAGACTCTTGTGCAAAAATCTCCCATCAATCTGCATTCAATACTGGATAGTATTCAGACCTTTGCTATGACACTTGCAATTAAGCTCTGAGCCTTACAACATTTTAGAGTTGTTTCTACACCTTGATTGGAGTCCAACTATGGATAATACAGTTGAAAAAACATGATTTGGAAAGACATACTGTAACTTGTCTATATAACGTTTTACAAATGACAATGCATCAGAACAAAACCTAAGCCACAAATGGGAAAGAACTGCCCCTTAAATCCAGGTTTCTTAAGATACAACAAAAATGTATTTGAAAAATTCTAAAATATTCAACTCAACTCAACTACAGATGGCTGTCCCCCAAACAAAGTAATCAGAGGAAAAAGGGTATTTGAAAAGAGAGATACCCAATGATCTATCTAGCTTAAATCTAAATATCCTGTGCGATCCGTGCAGAAGGCCGGCTGTATGTGACAGCCAAGTCCCTGCATGAGCAGCTGGGATTGCGATAGTTCCCGACTGTTTAACCCTTTAGGCACCACAGTCAAACATGACCGCAGACCACCTCTCCTCCTTGCCATCGTTCAACCCTGTGCCGTGTGGTGGTGCCAATCATCTCCACGGCAGCCCTGGGGTCCAATGAAGGACCCCAGAGCTGCTTTACATGACTGCCTGCTGGGTTGGACCAGATGATCAGATGATCACTTGTTTAAGTCCCAGTGAGGGACAAAAAAAGTGTTAAAATAACTAAAAAATGCAGCAAAAAGTGTGATTTTTGTGCATCAAACCCAACAAAAAACACCATAAACAACAGTGATCAAAAATTTACATTTACCCCTGCATGATACCAATAAAAAATACAACTCGTCCCGCTAAAAATAAGCCCTAATACAGCTCAATCAGCAAAATAATTAAAATATTACGCCGCTCAAGGGATTTTTCCAAATGAGTTTTTATTGTTTTAAGTCAAACATAAAAAAGCTATACAAACGGGATATCAGCATAACTGTACTGACCCACAAAAAATAAATAGCATGTTATTTATGCTATTTGGTATATAAAACACCAAAAAAAGAGTAAAAATCTATCAATACATTTTTTTTTGCGACCCTCCCCCCAAAAAAGCTAACAAAGGTTGAACAACGGGGTATTGTGCCCCCAAATATAGTGTTACTGTAATCCTTGAGGGGGCTAGCTTTTAAAATTGGTCAACTCTTTGGAGGTTCTTGATGCCCTACTATATTAGGGGCTCAGCCAATGGGACATAGCACCTGAAATCTGTTCCAGCAAAATCCAACCCTTCTCTTCCAAGCCCCTCAGTGTGCCCATACAGCAGTTTGTGAGACATATGTGGGATATTAACCCCTTAGCGCTCTGCGCCGTAGCTGTACTGCGCTGAGTCCCGCGAATAGCGCTCAGCGCAGTACAGCTACTGCGCAGAGACGATGCCGGTTCAGCGCTGTATAGCAGCCGAACCGACATCGTTAGCTGCGGGATTTCAACGGTAATCTACCGTTGACATCCCCGGCTAACACCCGCGGTCGGAGTGGGTTCCGATCGCGGGTGTTTAACCCGTTAAATGCCGCGGTCAACGCGACCGCGGCATTTAACATGCCTTCTGGGGGTCTTTACCCCACGATCGCCCCCCCCCCCCGCACCGTTTTCGGGGGGGGGGGGGCGATCGCTGTTTTGGCACCTCTGGGGTCCGATCGGGACCCCAGAGAAGCCTGGAGGGTTTACCTTTAAGATGGCGTCTGTGACGTCATCTTAAAGGCAAAGTGTCAGCCTATGCATCTGCATAGGCTGGCACTGATAATACCCTGCAATACATTAGTATTGCAGAGTATTATCAAGAACAAGCAATCAGATGATTGCTTGTTCATATCCCATGGTGGATCATGTAAAAAAATTTAAAAAAAAATGTTTTTCAATAAAAAATTACTTTATAAATCACTAAAAATGCCCATAAGCCCCAAAACATATAAAGAGACATATAACACTCAAAAAAGTCTAAATCATAACACAAACCCCACATATATAGTATCACCGCGTCCGTAACAATCCATAGAATAAAACTAAATAACTATTGAACCCATATGATGAACGCCGTAAAAAAAAACGTTAAAAATCCGCCAAAAATTATGATTTTTACCTATTATATCCCACTAAAAATGCAATAAAAAGTGATCAACAAAACATATGTACTCCAGAATGATATTGTTGCAAAGAACAACATGTTCCGCAAAAAACAAGCCATCAACCAGCTTCGTAGCCAAAAACGTAACAATGTTATGCCACTTGGAAGACGGCGATGCAAAAATGATAGATTTTTCCCCACATTAGGTTTTTATTTGGCAAATTTAGTAAAACATAAGAAAAAATATTCATGTCTGGTATCCCCGTAATCGTATCAACCCATAGAATAAAGATAACATGATTATTAGGCTATACGGTGAACACAAAAAAAAAAAAAAGTAAAAAATCCAGTACAGAATTGATGCTTTTCTACTCATGACCTCAAAAAAAGTTCCAAAATTTTCAACAATAGGTGATACCAACCCCAAAATGGTAACACTGGAAAAAGCATCTCGTCCTGCAAAAAAAATGCCATCACATGGCCCAAATAACGGAAAAGCGAAAATGTTATAGCCTTCAAAAGGGGGCAACCAGAAAACTAAAATCCTGGCAGCTGCAGGGTGCTCCTTCCCTTCTGCGCCTTGCTGTGCCCCCATAACACAAGTAATGTCCACATGTGGGGGGTCGCTGCACTCAGGAGAAATTGTAGAACAAATTTTATGGTGAGTTTTCTCTTTTATCTTTTGGAAATGTGTAAATTTTAGGGCTAGATGAATGTATAACCGACAAAATTTGACCATTCTAAATTTCACCGCCATTTTGATTCAATTACTATGAAGATCTCAAGGGGTTAACAATCTTTGTAAATGCTGTTTCTGATAGTTTGAGGGGTGCAGATTTGAAAATGGGTTGGTTATATAGGGGGTTTTGTTGCTAAATATGTAAAATTTGATTTCAAACAGTATTTATCCCCAAAATAGTCAATTCCGAAAATACGGAAAATCGCTATTCGATTTGTAGGCCGCGTGACGTCAAAATAAATTATCCAAACATTTCAAAAATTATGAAAATGTAAAGTAGACAAATGGGAAATGTTATTCTGCAAGTTATTTAGGTGGTAAATTTATCTGCCTGAAAACGCGGTGATTTTGAATTTCGAAAATGGCAAATTTTTCTAAAAATTCATCATTTTTTTCTTTTTTTTGTAAATAAACGCAAAACGTATCAGCCAAAATTTACCACTAAAATGAAGTACAACATGTGGGGAAAAAACAATCTCAGAATCACTTTGATAAGTAACAGTGTTCAAAAGTTATAACCATATAAAGAGACGCAGGTCAAATTTCAAAAAAAAGTTGCGAGCCTTAACCTGCAAACAGGCTGCGTCCTTAAGGGGTTAATGCATTCAGGAGAAACTGGGTAACAAACGATGGGGTGTGTTTACTTCTTTAACCCCTTCTAAAAATAAAAGTTTAGGGCCAAAGAAAGGTTTTTTGGAAAAATATTTTCACTTACACGAGCCAATGTAATTACATTCTATAAAACATCTGTGGTGGTAAAAAGCTCAATATCAACATAGATAAATTCTCTGGGTGAAGTAGTTTCCAAAATAGGATAATTTATAGAGGGGTGGTTCACTGTTCTCGTAGCTCAGGATCTTTTCAAATATATAATGGCACCTGAAAACAACATCATCAAAATCTGCCCTCTAAAAGCTCAATGCCTCCTTCCGCCCTGTGTTCTGCTGTGGTCCCTAAAGTAGTTTACATTAATATGTGGGGTATTGTCGTACGCGTAATAAGCTGCACAACAAAATCAGTTTTTTCTCTTTTTATCCTGCATGAATGTGTAACTTTTAGGACTAAATAATCATTATATTGTCAAAATGTAAAAATTCCAAATAGAACCTCCATTTTGTTTTACTTCTTGTGAGATACTTGAAGAGTTAACACACTTAACAAAGACTGTTCTGAATAGTTTGAGGCTGCAGTTTTAAAAGTACGGCTATTGGTGGGGTGTTTTTAATAAATAGAACTTATAAAAAATTACCGTATGTCAGCATAAAGCAGACATGTGGTTAATGTCAGTTAGCAACCAAATTGGGCGGTCAGGTTAACTATATGATGAGTACAACATTTAGAAATCAGAAAAATAGGAATTTTTTTCGAAATTATCACCATATTTCAATTTTTTGTTTACAAATAAGAGCAATATATTTCAACTAAAATATAGCATTAATGTGAAGTACAACATGTCATGAAAAAAATTACTGAAAATAAACTCGGTAAGATAAAGCGTTCCAAAGTTTTAACTGCGTATCGTCACACAGGCAGATTTTAAAAATTGGGCTTGGTCCTAAGGGTGAAAATGAGTTTAGTCCTTAAGGGGTTAATGTACAAGGTAAGACTGGGACTTGCTTTCCTCATTGCTCTGATATTATTATTAATAATTCCTGCTGCTTATATTACCAATAGGTAACTTTCATAGATTGAACAGTGCGTTCTATGGGCTCATCGAACATTCACAAGCACACTGGGGTTTTTGAAATTACTTATTAATTTTAGTGTTTCACTTTCTCTTACAATACAGCTATTTAAAATATATATAAAGTTGTGTGTGCAAAAAATTTTGCCCAAAGCTTCCCTTGGTGGATAAAGACATACATAAAGCACACAAAAATACCAAATGTGCTTAACAGCCGCACAGCTTTTATCTGTCTAGTGCACTTACACAATACAAGCAGATTTCTTATTGCCTTTTTATGTTTTTAGTGTAGTGGTATACCTAATTTTCCTAACTGACCCACACTGACATTATGTGACTGACCGTAGCCTGAACCCTGCTTGAAAACCCGTATAGACAAATAGGGGAAAAACCTCAACAAATAAGCAAATGATGAAACAAATGAAACAATGCATACAGGAAAAGAGATGTTTTATGACCCAATGTGTTCCCCCCGCCTTCAGCCAAATAAAATAATCTCCAGCAATCACCCCACACTCACTAATGATGTCTTTGCTTTGTGTGACTATTAAGTTTTATGTTGCTGACTGGCGTACAAGAAAAGGGATACAGAAACATAGTAATTACTTGTGTACACCTTCCTGTTCAGAGGGGCCTGCGACTTATTCACTGTAGCAAATGAATATAGACAATTTAAATAGGTGCAAATGACAGGAAATCCACATGCTTATTGCCACTAAAAGACAATGCTAAAATAAATCTGCATTGCCAGTCATTGGAAATGATGACAGTTCCTTATTACAGGAAGCACTTTGGTAATAACTGGTAAGTTATGTAGTTAGGGGATGTTTCATTGTGTCATTACCTTATAGGTAAATGTTACTTGATGGTATTTATGTATCACTACAGCAATAGAGAACACATGGGAATACTTTACTGTAAACACAAGTAAAATTATTACATATGAGTACCTTAGGCTACAAAAATAATTTTTTAGCATTCATATACCGTAATCTACTCTGCCTTATTTACGGAGTCTGAGGTTTTAGAAGTGGTATGCAATATTTTAATGTAATCTTATTTTAAGATATCCTGTAATTTTTTTAACTCTATAGTCTCTGTGAATAGTAAATCTTACATTAAGCTTTATAAAGCAAAAGTGTATCATGCATTGTCAGGTGAGTTAAACCATTGGGATTGACATCACACTTGGCCTAAAAGCTTAGGACATCTTTGGAATATTTTTTACTTTTTAAAAAATCTTCTTCTCTGGTTTGTAACTAAATCAACGGTTAATTTTTTGTCTGCAAGAAAATTTTGCTATACAGTATGAATCCCGATCTATTTGTTTATAAAACCCTGGCATTTATTACTCAGTTTTCAAAGACAGTAAAGAAATCTAAAAAGCCTTGTGTCAAAACTACTGACTATTAAAGGGTATTACTATTGAGGGGCATGACTATTGAGGGAATACTTCAATATTTATGATGATGTAAAGACTTTTGGAATTGCAATGTTTATAAAGATGTATACTAATACAAAATATAAGGTCTCTTTGGATTTTTAAAAAATTTATTCAATCTTTAGAAAATTAATGGCAAAGGTAACCAAAATATGTAACATAAAAAGAGGTAAGAAAATCTGTAGCACAGAATCTAAATGTTTAAAGAAGACCTGTCACCAGAATTTTACCCCTCACTCCAGTAATACCTGCTGGTAAAGGGTTAAAAGTTACCTAACATTATCTGCCACTGAGGCACTGTAACTAAATTAATGACATTTTTCTGATATTCAAATGAGTAGACACAGGTCATATTCTGAATGGAAGAGTCATGTTTCTCTAGACGGCCAGTTAATCACATCTTCTTCCTTTGATTGACAGCTCAGGGTCTCTTCATACCTTGGCCTCTCACTGTCCACTTCCTGTCCTTACCTGAATGCTGTCTCTTTCACTGCATTCATTGCATGGTGAATTTAGCCAACATAGTCAAAGGCAGAAAAAGTTTGGGGAGTGATTTTGCAATTGAGAGGAAGCAGATTTGAGCTGGGATGTCTGCACTGCAAATGCACAGTGGGGGGAGGGGGAGTAAAGTAATAATTTAGTAATCATAGCTGCTCTGATGTCCCAAAAACTTCACTTTTACATTTCTTTTCTGATTATGTCCCATATCCTTTTCTATGGCTGATGCAGAGTAATTTTATCTATTGAATTACACCGAATGGATAGCCAACATATACTGACATAGAAAAAGAAACTCCATTTCTATGCTGTGATGTACCCAGAAGTAGAGTGCAGCCATGGATAAAAAATATGTTAGTAAGTGTAATCCACTGCAATTTTATGAGATAGATCCTGGAAGGAAAAAAAGAAAAACAAACATTTCCACGAGTGGCGCTGCAGGTGTCTTGTTGAAAGATAAAGTTAGAATTTCTCTTCAAGGTGATTGTACTCCAAACATAACTTTATTATTCAAAAATATAAATAAATGGTGATAGTATAAAAGATTATAACATAGTGTTTCACATTCAGGAACGAGTGGTATCTTCTAAAAAGACTCATGTTCATTTATAACTGCAATTGCAGAGGAGATTGGCCCATTTGAATCAAAAACCTAAGAACACAAATAGACATTTGGAGCTAAATATTAATATATAATAACATATACTGTAGTGAGGAAAGAGTTTATTTGTCCAGCTTCCAACGTAAAGCAAAAAGAAAATAGTTAAAAGTCCACTTTATTTAGAAAAATTACATCTTAAAAACATCATAGAACGTCCATAAGAGAAAAAAACGGACGCGTTTCGGACCAAAGGGTCCTTAGTCGTAGTGTATAGAACGTGGTGCAGAGTATTTAAGCACAAATGAAAAGGTCACATGGTACAACAACATGGATAACTTCTGGTACACAAACACAAAGACATATGTAAGAAAAGAAAAAATAATTAATAAAGAAAATATATTTGCAAACCACTAATAAAGATACATCAAATCAGTTTTATAATTTAAACCAAATGGGAACCTAGTTTGGAGGGTTAGGATCCAATATGCTTACTGGGATCGCAACCGGACTACGAGGGCGTGGTGTACGCTCAATGGGAGTGACAGACAGATGGGATACATCACAGTTGTTGATCTCCTGGAAATGTTTAGAGAGACCAGACAAACCTGAAGACAGAGTAAGTCCCTGTTTAGTGGCACCTGTGATGTGTTCAGCGATCCTTTTCTTGTCTTTTCGGTCTAATAGTGCACCCTACATATTCAGCTTAGCAGGATGAACAAGTCGCTAAATACACTACATGTTCGCTGGAACAATTAAGGTGAGTACGTATAGTAAAGTATAATAACATATGACAGTGTTTTACTTTTTCTCTCTTAAAAAAGAGAAAGTCAAAGCTTTTATCATTACTGTAAGAATACTGTACCAATATAATAAATTCATATAAAAATAACTTTATATAAATATTGGTACAGTGCTGTTAGAATTCCGAATATACAATAGAAATCTAAGGGGTATCTCTACATATTAAACTCACAATTTTAGTACCTTGCTATAGTGAGAAATGGGACTAAATTCTATACTTCTGAGTTAAGAAAAGAATGGGAGTAAATCTCCCAGGTACCGGACGCAAAGCCTTGCTTGTCATAGAATACTAGAGCTATGGAAGCTGACGACGCGAATAGCCTAGTGCCCGTATGTTGCCGTAGGAATTCTGTGTAGGAAGGACACCTTTAGGTAACAAATATACAAATAACTGCAATACAGTTCAATTTTAATGGGATACATTTCAATTTTTTTCTTTGGAGAGGGAAGCTCTGCCAAGTTCATCCAACTGAAGAAAAAATAACATAAGGTAAATGGGCTACTGTAATGATATGCACACCTTTATCAAAAAAGCAAGTGCATCTGTCAGAACTCTCTGGGGCACATTTACTAAGAATAGTTCAAACTGCATTAAGTGTGGCTTGCCTGTGTATGATGCAGGGTGCACCAGATTCGGGATTTATGGCACCCTTTCTTGAATCAGGCACTGCCTGAACTGCCCCAACAGAGTGCTACACTTTTTTTCTGGTCTATCTTTAATGTGCGTGTTAAATTTGGGCTGCAGACACTTCTTAAATACATGTGCAAGCAGTTTGCACCAGAAAGAATGTGCAAAGCCCTTAGTAAATGTGCCCCTGTGAATGGGTTCTTGCTGCAGTGTTCAGGGCTTGTGAAACATACCCAGAGCTGCTCTGCTTGAGGCTGTGATGGACAGAAAGTGGCAGGGGCAGAGGGTATGTGTGAGTTAAGTTCCTGCACCTCTTCTTTGTTCTGAGAGCATCGCCCGATCTTGTATATTCCTCTACTTTTATTTTTGTAGAAAATAAAAGCACTTGGGTTATGACCTGCGTCAATGATTTGGTGATAGATTGTGGGTGCCAAAAAACAATTGTAGCTAAATATTTAGTGAACCTGGAATAGGATTTGTAGTGCAGGGTATTACATAAAATAAACATGCAATGCTTGACAGTCTTTTCAAACTCTTCCTTTTTGTGTTCTGGTGAACGAGTGATTTCAAACATATGTGGTTATAAACTTATCAGATCTAAAAAAAAAATAAGATCCAAACCTTCCTCTAAAATCACACTGGGCCCCTGCGCTCTGTTTTCTTCCATTATTTTTAGACAAATTGAAAACAAATGTGTACAGGATATCACAGGAAACTCAAACCATCTGCTTGTGAATGGCTCTGTTACTTCTTCATTTTAATAGCTTGCAATGTGCTGCACAATAAAATGCTTTTGTTTAATCCATTTAATTACTTAATTGTACTCACTTTTATGCCAGAAAGGTCCCCGCAACACTGGAGACACTTTTTAAACGAGTGCCAAAGAGGTAGAGATATTTTATCATGTGTCTTGCCTTTTTATTGTTTTTTTCTTTCTCTTTTGTTTCCATTTGAAGCTAAGAGCTTTCCAACTTTCATCAGGCCGATCTCTGACCTCTAAGTGAGACTACTTCTTGCATTAGTATAGCCCTAGATAATTTGGTTGTGCTACACTTCATGTATTCAAATTAGCCCTGGATGCACAAACCTAAACATACAACCAACTTTTTTCGATGGAGAACTTCTTAGTAAGCCATATAATTAGTGTCAGAACATCTAGCTACGTATAAAGACTGGTAGGCTCCAGTACTAATCATAATGCAGATGCAATAGGGTTTTAACTCTTTATTGTTTCACAGAGGTGTACTCAGATGTTTTGAGTCACAATGCGGAACGTGGAATAATTCTGTGTGTTTGTTAAAGGAATGTGTGACCAGGTAAGGAACTTTATCTGTCAAAGTTTTTATATTTATAAACAGTACATACTTGTCTCTCTATATGCTCCCGTTTAGCTGCAATGCCGGCCATTACTTCCATGTCAGTCAGCCAATCTGAGGCCACCAGTCCCATCCTGACCACAGTCATGCACTTGCTCCAGCATTAGTTTCAGACCGAAACGAGGCTGAGGTCCAGACAGCACTGCTGGCCTCTGTAAACAAACAGGTAGACTCATCTTTAGGCTTTCAAAGAAGAAGCTTGGGCAAGGTGGTAGTCCATCTTGTGCAATGGAATCTGCATATCTGAAATCACAAAATAAAAACAGGTTAGAAGAAAATTATATTGAGTAAAAAATACATTCCTTGGTGGTAAATACATTACTTGTAGTCATTAAAAACTCCAGATAACATCATATTTTTTTTAAGATTTATCCTTTGCTATAAAGGACTAGATCTTCCATAGGATGTAGGAAAAGTGAACAGAGCTACACAGGATGTGATGGATATCAGGTACAACATGTGTGCATTTTAGAAATACTGGCAAGTGAGCTTATTGTGATTTTCTTTATGCTGTAACATTATCTCATAAATTACTTTAATCTATAATACAGCTACTTGGGATGGATCTCTATTTGCTAACTTGGGATTGATCAAGTTAGCAAGTAGTGACCTATCAACAGTATCAACTTGCTGAGCAAAAAGTTTTAGACTCAGTGAAGGTTTCAGAGGTGAGACCTTCACTGAGTCTAAAACTTTTTTTTATTGTAAACGACATAGGCTTTGCACATAAGCACATGATAAATTACAATTGACTCACAGACATAAAGCAAACAAGCTCGATCAAGCTAAAAACACAAGCATTTTCATTGAAGGCGACTGACCATTGAAAAAACAGTGGGGAGAGGGAAGCCTGGAAAATGGGGGTGCAGGGTGGTTTGCTCATAGGCCTGAAGCTTTAGCTATACGGTTTCCAATGGTTAACAGAAAGCATGACAAAAGAAGAGTAGCCAGGGGGAAGAAGTAAAACCCCTGAGATCAGCTAAACACTTGCAGATAGTTAATTAAAGCCAATTACAGAATTGCTTATTTTTACTTAGTGCAGAGTTAGGCAAAAGTTTTTATACTTTACAGTTACTTTAATGTCATTTCCCTTCACAATATAAGGTGCTGGAAAAGAAAATTGACATGACATTATCTCCACTGCTGTAGGAGTGAGCTCATGAAATAGGAAAAAGAACCGCTTTAAGACAATGCAGTCTTCAAATCTTCTGTTTATTTTAATGTATGTTTTTATACATTTTTGGCAAATTATTATTTTAAAGATAGGGCTGAAAGAAAAAAATCTGTATCTTTCTGCTTGGTATTGTATAGCTGTGTTTGTTGAATTGCTTTGCAGATAAGTGGCTTCCATTTCCGAGGTTATCTCATTTTCTTTCATGTGTTCTTGCTGCTCAAATAAGGGAGGTTCCTCGGCAATGACTAGGAACATATTTATGGTAATGGACCTTGAACTTTTTGCTTTCAATCACCCAAGAAATTAAGAAAATATGTAAAATGCATTTTATCTGTAGTCTTTAATATGAAAACTACCTACAGGTTAAAAAACAAATAGTATTACAGTAGTATGAATTGTTTGTTGCTATAATGTGTTAAACACACTGTTGCAGCAAATATTAACATTTTGCATTTCTGCAGACTTTATTAAGTTTATTGATGCACGATTCATTGTCTAAATGAGGAGAATGCATGTAACAGTTTCACTTTATTTTATAATCTCCTGATTGAAAGATTTAAAGGGGTTGTCCGAGTTCTTAAAAAAAAACTCAGGGAGGTCGGGAGGGCGCTACTTAAAAAAAATAAAGTCCTACTTTCCTTCCGGTGCCCTCTAGTATCCAGCGCTGTTGTCGCTCCGGTCCGGGCGCCATGTAAACAAACATGGCCACCGGAGAAGAGCTGGATACCGGAGGGCACCGGAAGGTAAGTAGGACTTTATTTTTTTAAGCCCTTTAAAATAGATCTGAATTACTATTTCACTTTTGGCTTGGTCGCTATGTTGTGGAAGCCACATGTATCAAAAACCTTACCCACTTGTGGTGGCATTGCCATACTATCCCACACTACAAAAACATACTGGTAGTTTGATTAGATTGTGAGCCCCATTGGGGGCAGGGACCGATTTGGCAAGCTCCGTGCAGCGCTGCGTAATCTGTGTGCGCTATATAAATAAAGGAATTATTATTATTTGGCAGATAAAGCTAAGGTACTGCCATTAAACCAAGTCTCTATTGTTCACCATCGTTTTAGAGCAGTGATCCATAAACTTTTTATAACCAGGAATCAGCTGCATCCTTTTTTTCTAAGGTAGTTTTTTTCTAGTAGTAAGGTGGTTGCCGGAAATGAAAGTTTGCTTGATTTGCCCTTACCCTGTAACTAAACTTAAGCTCTTGTGTGCCCACATAGTATAACTCCCCCAAAATTGGTCTCAATGCTACATACTGCACCTATTCCTGCAGCATCCCCTTATAATGCCCAATTTTCTGGAGCAGTTGCTTTTCCTGAAGCAGTCCTCTTTTATAATGCTGTGAGGATTGAAGAGAGGAGGACTGCTGCTGGGGAACACGGAAAGGTAATAACCCATCAGTTTGGGATCCATGTTCTCAGGATGGGCCCAGATTCTGACATGATAAAAACCCTTGGGTGTAGTAGTTTTGAATGACTTAAGAGCCAATTATTTGCAAGTAGAGTCTATAGGGGGAATTCATTAAGACTGGTGTTTTGAATACCCCTCCCTGCTAGCCTCTGGCCTCTTGCCCGCCCTCCTCGCCCACTCCTACCCAAAGTGGCTGAGAAGCCATGATGCATCTCCCCCTATGTATTATATTACTATATTGCTGGTCATCAGTGTGATCTCCTTTGGTGGGGCAAAAAAATTTCAAGTCCAACATTGGTTCATTGTTCAATAATCATGAGCAAAATGCTGTGCTTTTACAAAAATCATAATAAATCTATCGCCATCATATTCTGTAGTACTTTACAAATAATGGGGTAAAATAAGGTCAATATATTGTAATGTAACGTATGGGAGTACAACATAAAATCTACATCATTCTGGGACAATTTAGTGCAACTTGTAATTTTTTACTGCTCAGTCTCTTCTCCTTAACCCTAGTATTTTCTTCACTTTATCATTGTACGATGATAATGATTACGCACATAGGGATTGTAGTGATTATCTATTGCAGCAACCTACATCCTCCCTCTTACAAGACTTGACATTAGTAAACCTCTCATCTTCTTTCTTTTCCTTTTTAAAGCTGACTGATAATTGCTATGTTTTCAAGAAGTTATACTTATATTATATTTGGTAAGATAACCATAAACTACAACAATATTGGGATACTGTTTTTTTTTTAAAAAAAGGTACAGTATATACTAATGTATAAGCCGAGTTTTTCAGCAGAAAAAATGTGCTGAAAAACGTCCCCTCGGCTTATACACGAATCAATACTTGTAAAAAATAATTAAAAATGGACTAAAAAAAATAAACTTATTTACTCACCCTCCGGTGGCCCCGATGCGCAGCGCTGCTCCCCCGATGTCATCGCGGCTCCTCTTCTGGCTTCCCGGATCCTTTTCTTGCTTCTGCGCCGTCTTCTGTCTTCTTTAACATCGTGCTGGGCGCCGCCATTGTTCTTCTCCCGTGCGGAGCCTAGTATGACGTCAGCATACTAAAACATGTTAGGTATGGCCACATCCCTCAAAATGTCCGATCTATAAAAAATATAATAACAGTTTTTTCCTCTGTTTAATCCCTTAAAGGGGTATTCTCATCTGGGCATTTACATTTAATTAAATTCATTTGCCTTATGTAAACATTTCTTTAATTGGATGTTAATAAAAAAAATGTTCCTGTGTGAAGATAATTTCTCATAAATGTAGTCATGTTGTCCCTTAGAAACCAGATGGCTTCCTCGGATACGACCACGTCACACTCTGGCAGCAGTGGCCAGACATGCGCTATAGAGTCCTGCCGGACCACCAGGATTCAGCAATCGTTACCACAGGACGACTGTGGGACCTGCAGTAACTCCCGGACATTTCATATACAAAAACAATTTGTTTCTTTGTGCAATCCCTTCAGCAGTGGTGGCCATATCCGAGGAAGCTATCTCGTTTCTAAGGGACAAAATGACTACATTTATGAGAAATTATCTTCACACAGGAACATTTTTTTTTTAATAACATCTAATTGAAGAAATGTTTATATATGGCAGATTAATGAAACTGAATGTGAGTGCCCAGACGAGAATACCCCTTTAACAGAAAATAGCAACCAAATGTCCGAAATGCCACTTGTTTGCCATTTTGCATTTTGACTGCATTTGGAATTTACAGAGCATGGAATATTAAATACCGTCACAAGGAATTGCAGAAAACAATTTGTTATGCAGAAAACAAGCCCACACACAGCTCGTTACATGGAAAAATAGGAATGTTAAAGATATTTGAAGGTGGGGGAGTGAAAAATGGAAACGCAAAAACGAAAAAGTGGCAACATTTTGTTGCAAATTTTACCCATACAATGGCAAAAGACAGCCATATATTGAGGGTAATGAAATCCTGAAAACCGCCACTATAAAAAGTTTCGCTGTATTTCACCACCATGTATTACCATTCTCATCTTCATAGTGTCACCAGGGCTGACTACAGCGTATCAAGCACAACCCTATGACATAAGATAGTGTGATGCCTTATTGTCATTTTATGGGAGGAGGGGTTTACCAAATCAATTCAGTTTTAAAACCAAACATTGTCCACCATGGTAATAAAAAATGATGTAGTGGATAATATAAATGGTCCCTCAACAGGGCCTCACTGATTCTGGAGCCCGGCAGTACTACTGTATCTTGCCTGAAGCTGTCACTGGAACATATAAATGGAGATTTAAATACATTTTGGCATTATCAGATTCTTGTCCTTTAGATTGCATTGTAGGAACCTTAATTAATAATTTCCATTTATGGCATATATGTAATAATGGATAGGCACAGTAATATATTTTCAGAAAAAGTCCTATATGACACCCTTCTCTTATGAAGCTTGGACCCTAAAGGTTTATATACAGTTCTGCTCCGGGGGCCCTTGTACACATCTCTTCTCCTCCAATGTCAGTAAAAATATGGATTTTTGGCTGCATTAGCTTCGTAAAAGCCCAAAGCAGAAGAGAACATGAGCCTAAAACTATATGTGCACATACAAGCAGATATTCCAAATGTATATAAATGCACAGAGACTGAAGCAATTATTGTTCTACATAATTATACTGCAGCTTATTTTCTGTAAATAATGTAATTCTAGCATCACAAGACCCTTTCATGACATGCAGTTAAGTATAGTTTCCATAAATTACTGTTCTTAGATTAACTACACCAGACGTTAGTAATCTATGCATAAATGTACACACTCAACCCTTTCACTGCCGGCTGCTCCAGCATGCAGAAATATTAGCTACATTTTTCAGGTGAATGTCTATTTTGATTATTTCAGATTTAGGAACCTGTGGGCTTCAGAGATGTAACTTAAAGCTCCTGGGCTGATGTGAAATCAGTTATATGGTCACCCACCTACCATATTCATTTATAATAATAGTGTTCTGCTATATGGTGAGCACTTATGATTTTCAGGTCATTATTGAAATGATTTGCATTTGCATTGAAGTCAGGTGGTAACAACTCCAGATGTACAGGAAGGGCTGCAGGAAATTTCAATTGGAACCATCAGTATGGACACCATTTACTGCTTCCCGTATACAGTTACTGTCACACACTATTGCAGATGAAGCATAACATTTCCCACAGACATGTATACCTGTTTGGTCAGCAATCAAGATAATATGAACACATTGGGGGTCATTTACTAAGGGCCCGAATCGCTTTTTTTTGTTGGGATTCCCAAAAATTATCGGTTTGCACCGAATTGGCCCGGGTTTTTGGTGCATGCAATCGGATTGTGGCGCATCCCAGCATGCATGCAACGGAGGGGGGCGTGGCCATCAGAAACCCTGACGGATTCAGAAAACCCGCAGAATTTAAGAAAAATCTAAATTGTCGCTTGACACACGCTTACCTGCACCCAGGATAGGATGGTGAACTCCAGCGGACTTCAGCGCAGCAGCGACACCTGGTGGACATCGGGCGCACTACCTTAGTGAATCACCGGGAGACCCGAATCCTAGACGGAGAAGACGCCGATGGATTGCGACAGGACCGGGTAAGTAAATGTGCCCGATTGTGATACAAGCACTTTTTATCTTATGCAACTAAACTTTTTTGTCTTATGCAACTAAAATCAAACTCGCATTGTGTGTTTGCCGGAATGTCCGGCCCAAACGTTCAGAGAGAGGAACTGAACTGCCTTTCTGAGTTTAGTTGTGGTCTCTGACCGCTCGGGCCAGACATTACAGCAAGCAAATAATGCGAGTTTGATGCAAGTTAGTTATATCAGACTCACTCGCTTTAGGATTAAGGCCTAAATGCTGTACAACATACACTCACCGGCCACTTTATTAGGTACACCTGTCCAACTGCTCGTTAACACTTAATTTCTAATCAGCCAATCACATGGCGGCAACTCAGTGCATTTAGGCATGTAGACATGGTCAAGATAATCTCCTGCAGTTCAAACCGAGCATCAGTATGGGGAAGAAAGGTGATTTGAGTGCCTTTGAACGTGGCATGGTTGTTGGTGCCAGAAGGGCTGGTCTGAGTATTTCAGAAACTGCTGATCAACTGGGATTTCCATGCACAACCATCTCTAGGGTTTACAGAGAATGGTCCGAAAAAGAAAAAACATCCAGTGAGCGGCAGTTCTGTGGGCGGAAATGCCTTGTTGATGCCAGAGGTCAGAGGAGAATGGGCAGACTGGTTCGAGCTGATAGAAAGGCAACAGTGACTCAAATCGCCACCCGTTACAACCAAGGTAGGCAGAAGAGGATCTCTGAACACACAGTACGTCTAACTTTGAGGCAGATGGGCTACAGCAGCATAAGACCACACCGGGTGCCACTCCTTTCAGCTAAGAACAGAAAACTGAGGCTACAATTTGCACAAGCTCATCGAAATTGGACAGTAGAAGATTGGAAAAACGTTGCCTGGTCTGATGAGTCTCGATTTCTGCTGCGACATTCTGATGGTAGGGTCAGAATTTGGCGTCAACAACATGAAACCATGGATCCATCCTGCCTTGTATCAACGGTTCAGGCTGGTGGTGGTGGTGTCATGGTGTGGGGAATATTTTCTTGGCACTCTTTGGGCCCCTTGGTACCAATTGAGCATCGTTGCAACGCCACAGCCTATCTGAGTATTGTTGCTGACCATGTCCATCCATTTATGACCACAATGTACCCAACATCTGATGGCTACTTTCAGCAGGATAATGCGCCATGTCATAAAGCTGGAATCATCTCAGACTGGTTTCTTGAACATGACAATGAGTTCACTGTACTCAAATGGCCTCCACAGTCACCAGATCTCAATCCAATAGAGCATCTTTGGGATGTAGTGAAACGGGAGATTCGCATCATGGATGTGCAGCCGACAAATCTGCGGCAACTGTGTGATGCCATCATGTCAATGTGGACCAAAATCTCTGAGGAATGCTTCCAGCACCTTGTTGAATCTATGCCATGAAGAATTGAGGCAGTTCTGAAGGCAAAAGGGGGTCCAACCAGTTACTAGCATAATAAAGTGGCCGGTGAGTGTATATTACCTTATATAACCATGATATATAGTTATAAGATACCTGGTAAAAAAGCTGGGACAGCTGGCCTTTTTTAACATTCCACATCATCTTTAGCGTCACCCGTTTAACACTTTACATTCTGCAAACCTTGATAGTGGGCAAGGATTCCCTTTGTCAACATTGGGAGAGAAATAATATCTGGACCACACATCCACACAATACAATGATGTATTGCCGCTAGGCTACATTTACAGAACAAACTCAAGGTTCTTAGTTACATTTTGATCAAATTGCATAAGCCCACTAACCAATCCACGGTCACCTCATTGTAGTGGTACATGGCATCCACTGCTGCTGCAGCACAGCACCATCTCGGAGCAATACCCAGTTGCCCCCCAGCACCCTTACTGGCAGGCATCAGGGCTCCGGGCCCTGGGTCTCCACCAGCATTGCACCACAGAAGCGGCAGACACTGGCTGAGAGGAAGTAGGCGGCCACTATATGCAGTCTCCTGCTAATTTAAAAACACCTGGGTCAGAATGGGGCGGAGTGCTGGTACCAGGCAAAAAACTAAATAAATGAGGGGATAGAATAGTAAGTACTAAGCCAACTTTAGGAGAGAAAAAATAACTGGACCGCACATCCACACATTACACAACGATCTACTGCCGCTAGGCTGCATTTACAAAACAAACTCGAGGTTCTTAGTTAGATTTTGTTCCAATTGCATAAGCCCACCAACCACTTCACAGCGACCTCGTTGTAGTGGGTCCCTACGCTATTAGGTGTGGCTTCACATGGCGTCCACTGCCGCTGCAGCTCTTTTGTACATAGTGGACAGAAACATCTGGACACTGGTCTAATAAGCTTTGTGATAAACTTTCATTATTTGTCTGGCCCATTTAATTTTCGCTAGACAATGGGTCTCATTTATGATCATCTGACCTGCTGGCGCAAGGTGTATGGTTATTAGGAGCTTCAGCTCCATCCTATGAGTCGTCATGGAAATCTATAGCAGTTGGGGGTTCTAGATTGCATCTATAACAATTTATATATGACCATTTCTTTTGAAAATCTGTTGTAACTGCGTTCCTGCTCTGCCGAACTTTTTAGTCAGGAAAACTAATAAATGTCATCTCTGTTTCTATATGGATGCATTAGAATGCAGGCTTTGTAAGAGTTTGGATATTGAAAGAAATATACTGAGATAATTTATGCAGCAAACAGTACAGTCCCTGAATCCAGCCATTGTTTGCACGCATTTGCATCTAAGCATGGTTAGAGGCTGTTTATATCAGGGAAGTACTAATTATCTAAAACATTAATATTCATAAGTGTGATTAGGGTTTCCGGACAAGGAGTTGGTGCCAAGGACATTTTCCGTGTAGTGCCAGGGGCTTCACGATGACCACTGAACCCTAACCAGTGGTACAGTTTTGAGCTGACAATTAGAGTGATTCAACAGAAAAGGAAGGCAGAAAGCAATGACTGCAAGCTTCCATTATGTTATTATTCAATATATACACACTAAATGTAAATGCACAATGGACCATGAATGATCAGCAGATTGAACAGTAACTTATTATTTAAATACCCATAAAATAGTTGTATTGCTCTAGTATTGTGAACCATGATGAACGTAAGCATTAATTAAATTGAGCTTGGAAAAAGTATTGCCATATATGTAGGAATGTGACAACCTCTCTCATTTATGGTAGTTGAAGTTATGATTTTCAGCGCTAATGAATCTTGCTTGACTGAACTGCAGTAAAATTTTAATAACTTGATAAAGTATTGTACATCAGTTTATATTATAAAACATTTGAGAAACAGTTTCTTAGATTTTTGAGACTATCCTACAGAGAAAGTTGGTGTGCCAAGGGCAGGGTCATTGTGTACAAAATTGATTATAATGTATGCTGGAAAACCGGAGTAAATTATAGTTGTAATCTCTCCAAGTCTACAGGTTTGCATCTTGGGTTCAAAAATAGGTATAATTGGCTCTCTGAGGTGTGTTGCGAGTGTATTAAAAGGTCTCTTTCTGGCAAGATTAGTGATACTGAGCCATTGGAAGGATAGAGAGGCACCTAAGATCAAGGTCTGGGAAGATAGAGTGGATATCCTCTTTTTTGCTGAGAGACAGGAGGAGTTTGACAGTGGTGTAAAAAGAGATGGGATGAGGGACTTATGGCTGAATAGATCTAGTGAACAACAGCCCTTGTAGTATCTATTAGAAAATTACAAAGACTCCTCTTATTTATCTGTAAAAGTGGATGGTCCAATACCATGTATCTCTTTGGGTCTAGGTTATTCGTCAACTGCCAGGGATGGGATGGATGGGGGTGGGTTAAAAATTGTATAAATAGTCTATTCTCACTGAATTTGATGTAAAGGAACCGTTTATGTATGTATATCGTATATTCTGTAATGCTTTTCTTAAAATAAATAAATAAATAAATAATAATAAAAATAGTTGTAATCTCATCCAAAAATCCCTCATATGAAATTTAAACAATGCTTTATCTAATTTAATACCAGACAATTGATTTTCCAAAAAAAGTGCCACCTTGACCAGAGCCTGGATCTGGCGATGTAGCACAATGCTAAGTGGTCACAAGATGCATAAAAATTTTCTGTATGGAGTCAGAATTCAATTTGCGATCAGATCTTATATAAAACAAAGCAGATCCAATGAAAGTAAGACTAATACGAACGAAAAAGAAAATTTGGTGATACTACGGTGGATAGACATTTTTCACAATGTAGACATCATAATAATAATTCCTTTATTTATATAGCACACACAGATTATGCAGCGCTATATAGTATCAGATTTACGATGGCTAGTATTGGAGGAAGATAGTCAGATAACTAATTGATCCAAAGAGAGGCATAGAGTCCCCGCACTGCTCAACTTAATGCAGACACGCACGAGTGTCCTTTTTAGGAAATGGGATCTTTGAGGCACTCTACTGTCTCTGTAAGGTTCCGACAGCGGTGTTGCTCAGCCCGAACAGAACAGTCCAAAGTAAGCATACGTGAAAGAAGAAGGCGGCACTCACCGAGCATGTGAAACTACTTCTTTTATTCAGAGGACGGTGCAATACAGGGGAAACACTGGAGCCAGACGGCGACGGGCCATTTCGCGCTCACTAGCGTATCTTCAAGCCGTTGACCTAGATATCAATTATATAACTAATTGATTGCTGCAACATGAGGTTTCTTGGTTTTCTAAATTGGAAACATTAAATCCTAATGTTATGAACAAAAACTGTAACTTTAATGTTTATCTGTGAGATATGATCTCTAACTGATTTGCTATTGTTTTTAATTAGGAAACACTATGGGCTATAGTGCAGGGGAGTGTCAGGATCAGGGGTAGTGGACCTACCCCGAGCATTGCTAGGTCAAAAGATTCTGGGCTCGTGCCCCAAATCTTTTGGCCGGAGCCCCAGATCTCCCTGGGTCAGCAGGATATTTGTCCTGCTGCTCGGCATTCCTCCCCTCTCTCATCACAATCTGTGTCCTCAGGACAGGTGAGGAGGAAGCATAATAGAAACTAAGGAAAGGGGGAAGAACATGGGGGTATGTGTGGTCACATTTCTTACTGGGGGTCTGTCTGAGGACATTACTTACTGGGGGCTGTGTGAGCACATTACTTACTGGAGGCTGTGTGGGCACATTACTTACTGCGGGGCTGTGTGGGCACATTACTTACTAGGGAGCTGTGTGGGAACATTACTTACTAGGGGGCTGTGTGGGCACATTACTTACTAGGGGGCTGTGTGGGCACATTATTTACTGGGGTCTGTGTGGGCACATTACTTTCTTGGGGCCTGTGTGGGCACATTACTGGGGTGCTGTGTGGGCACATTACTTACTGTGTGGCTGTGTGGGCACATTACTTACTGGGGGGCTGTGTGAGCACATTACTTACTGGGAGGCTATGTGGGCACATAACTTACTGGGGGGCTGTGTGGGGAACATTACTGGGGGTCTGTGTGGGGGGACAGTACTGGGGGGCTGTGTGGTGAACATTATTGGGGGCAGTGTGGGGGACATCACTGGATGCAGCTGTGTGGAAAACATTACTTGGGGGCTGTGGAGCACATCACAGGGGGGCTTTATGGGGACATAACTGGAGGTAGCTGTGTAGGCGACATTACTGGGTGGCTGTTTGGTGGACATTACTGGGGGAAGTGTGGGGAACATTACTGGGGGGCTGTTTAGGGCACATTACTGGGGGTAACTGTGTGGGGACATTTCTTGGAGCGTGTTCACACGCGGCACTAGCACAGGCCTCGGTTTGATCTCATTTGCGTTTCCAGTGAAACACACGTGATTGGTAACGAGAACCTGGTTTTGTTTAAATGCAAGACAGATGTGTGAACGCAGCCTTACAGTATTTGGTGGAGATTGTTAGGGGCAGCAGCAGGATAACACTGTCAGGGAACTAAGATGTAGGGACAATGAGGAACATAAGCTGTGGTGATGCCTAATGGGGAAGATAGAGGACCTTCAAGGACCCAGATGTAAGAAGTAGGGATTTCTCCTGTGTGTGCACACTAGGATGCGGGGATGCACGCCAGAGCACAGGGACAAACGCTGGAGCGATGTAAGGTAAGTGAGGCTGCAGACTGGATAAAGGGGCACAGAGAGGCATATGGGTGTGCCTGCGACCCATTTCTGGCACAATGTTTATAACAAGTGGTGATGCTACCTACTGAGCATGTCTAAAGAAAGGTCAAAGGACACAGCTCACAAAGCAGACCTCTGGTCTTTTTTGATGTAATGTTTCTGACCGTTATTCACTGCGAGGCAATATACTAAGCTATTGGAGGACTGTGATTCACCATGAATGAGAAGGATTAAGAAGGTATTTTCCTATTAAGCACAGTTTAAATTGTTTCCTCTAGATGGTGTGACTCCAAATGGATTGTGCACAGGGCCGGATCATAAGGGGGCTCCCAGGTCGCATGACCACCTGGATCGCCAACAGTCACATGACCACCCGGGCCGAATCTCCCCGATGTGCCTGCCTTTTGTCTATGGCAGAGCGAGGGAACAATAAGTTCACCGCTCTGTCATAAATTATCGTATGTAAACAAAAATGGCGGCGACAGTGACAGCGCCACCTGTAGTAGGGCGCCGCCATCTTTGTTTTCCTCCGACACCACGAGGGAAGATGAGGACGGCGTAAGTACAATTTTATTTTATCTACAACTGTATACAGTTATTAAAGGGGTATTGTATATATTTATTATGGGGGTGTATATAGCAATAATAGGAGTCTGCATATAATTATAGACTGTATATAGTTGTTATAGGGGGACTGTATGTAGTTAGTTTGTATACAGAGGCTGTATATTGTTATTATAAGGGGTGTATATAATTATTATAGGGAGGCAGTATATTGTTATTATAGGGGTTATATATAGTTATAGAAAGGCTGTATATTGTTATTACAGGGAGTGTTTATAGTTATTATAGGTCGACTGTATATAGTTATTATAGGGGGTGTATATAGTGATAATAGGGGATGTATATAGTGATTATAGGGGGACTGTATATAGTGATTATAGGTGGACTGTATATAGTGATTATAGGGGGACTGTATTTACTTATAGGGGGACTGTATATAGTTATTATAGGAAGGCAGTATATAGTTATAGGGGGGCAGTATATAGTTGTATATAGTGATTACTGTGGGAGCTGTATATCATGGTTGCTGGGGGAGCTGTATATAGTGATTACTGGGAGCTGTATACAGTGATTGCTGTGGGAGCTGTATATAGTGATTGCTGGGGTAGCTGTATACAGTGATTGCTGGGGGAGATGTACATAGTGATGTCTGGGGCTGTATATAGTGAATATTCGGCACTGTATATAGTGATTACTGGGGAGGCTGTGTATAGTTATTGCTGGGGAGTGGTCTATAGCGATTGTTGTTCCCTGTATGGACTACATTCAATGGGGGCCCCCAACATGTTTTGCGCCCAGGGGCCCCCACCAACCTTAATCCAGCCCTGATTGTGCATTATTATAACCTATTAAATAATCATTTGAAAATTGGAAAATAAAAAAGAAGTAATGGTTTTTGTATTTTATTGTATTTTTTCAAGAATTAATTCCAAAAATTAGAAAAATCATTGGCATGGTTTTTTACTCTTTTTGTAAATCAATGATTTTGGAATTGTGAGATTCTGAATCCACAATATGCTAATATATATACACTATCACATACATCCAAGATTTAGGATTTCACTGGATCATAATTAAATTAAATACATCTATCAGTTTTGCCAGGTATTCTTACACATTCTGGATTCCATAAATAATTATTGAAGTCAGTGATTACCATTCCCATAAGGGGTTGTCATCCAGACCTTCCATGGTGTTGTCTAAAATGCATTGTTATACAGAGTTACTGTACATCCCTCTACATCACTTTCTGTTCTCTACAAATGTCACAGTGGTTCTGATTTTCATCACTAAGCATTCATGTGTTCAGTCTATGGGGGCTTTCTAGAATATCAAATTTCATATTTCACAAGGTCTGTAGAAGCTCTATGGGTACTAGGGCCTTGGACATTATGCATCATTTCAAAAAACATTAAAAAATTCTTTAATTGCATTCTTTTCTACTGAAATCATTGACTTTATTGCCATCTGACTTAGTGAAATCATAATTTGTTTAAATAGTAGTCGATTAGAATTTCCTATACCATGATGCCATTCAGTGGCGTAGTACTTTTTGGAGTAATAGGCACCATTTATAAAGTCTTAGACAGTTGGCCCCCCATGGGAGAACACCCCCCTTCCCACCCATCTTCCATGGCTTAGCTACCAAGCAATACAGCTTTACCTGCCACATGCTACCATTTCCTTTTCATCATATTCAGAGCTCAAAACTGGCATTTAGTACAGAGAAATTGCTGCCATTATGTGAATGAACTTCCTCTAGAAGTAACTTATTAACCTCAGTTATGTTACTTTGTGATTACAATGACTAAATGCCACAGGCATGGAAATGGAAAAGCATCAGCTTCTAAAAGGCAAAATGCATGTACCGTAATTGCTGCAATTTTGTGCCTTGCCAGAGGTGATTGTGTATTGAGTTGTAAGTCTCCCCAAAGAGTTTACACCCAGTGAGAAAAAACACTTTTTCTGCAAGCAATCACAGTAAGATTAGATACAGAAATGTGATACGACTATTTATTTTACTCATTTATATAGGACTTACATATTTTGCAGTGCTGTACAGATTGTATTCTTACATTGGGGCTCATAATCTGAACTTGAAATTAACCTGTCAGCAAGTTTGTGGAGTGTTGGAGGAAACATAGAGAATATACAAACTCCATCTTCCTAGGCAGATTTGACTCCAAGAGACAAGCTCCATAAGACAACTGTGCTAACTACTGTAGGCCCAAATACAAATATATGCATTTGTGTATTGAGTAGATCATCTACAGTTTGCCCTACAGTGATGCAAATAGCTGGAATTGGGATTAATTGTATATGTGCCTGGCATTCTATGTATGCCCATAATAGTACCAGATGCTTTTGTGAAAACAAAATGTGAAATAAATCTAAAAGTAATAATATAAATGAATTATTATAAGAAGTCCTGAGATGTAAAATAACTAATAAAATGTTCTATATATTGTAGAGTATGTTAATGTAGGGGATTATCTAAGTACCCATACAAACATCTACAAGGCTGGTTACAGAAAATACTCTATTAATACTTTAGTACTGCTAGATATATGTGGTATTTGTGCAG
Organism: Engystomops pustulosus; assembly: GCF_040894005.1. Lineage (NCBI taxonomy): Eukaryota > Metazoa > Chordata > Amphibia > Anura > Leptodactylidae > Engystomops > Engystomops pustulosus. Next base: position 215,794,151 of record NC_092411.1, read on the forward strand.
TATGTAAGCTACATTAGTTTTATTATAGTATTGCATGGCTGATATATGTGTTTTATGAAAATACTTTTGAGAATGATGTATGTGTGCTGTCCTCCCAACCAGTCCAGTTCTGGAGGGACAGTCCTGGATTATAGGGTATGCCCAGGCATCATGGGTAGCTGCATATAGTTAAGTGCCGTCTCTTTGAGACTGGAGGAGGAAGCAGGACTGCTGCCGAGGAATGGGGAAAGGTGAATATCTCATGTTGCTTTTTTTCTAATTACAAGTAAAAGGGGCACAATGAGTTGCATTATGAAAGGAGGAGAGGGAGCCACAATAGAGGGGGTGCATAGAGTGGGTCTACAATGTAACGACGAGCAAAGAGGATGGCCTTCAATTTTAGGGGGTAAAGGCAAGGAGGCCATAATGTGAGTGGTTGCAGTGGGGGGACTACAATGTGAGGGGGAGCAGAGAGGGAGGGCAACATTAAGGGGCATTGGTGGGCAGAGAGCCTAAGGAAAATAAAATTCCAAATCTTTTGTCCCTCTTGCTCCAGAACAAAAGGTGGATGGTACTGTGTGTATGATATATTGTTTCTCATAAGTTCTCTTTTTTTTGTTCTATATGTATTTCTAAAAATCTGTATGTGGGAATATATCTGAAATTAATGCGAAAACATTTTCTCTTTCAGGGCTTTTTCACATGCACACTTTTCCCATCTTTAAACATCTTGAAAAAAAAAACCATTAGTGACTTTTTTAGTTTAAAAAAAACAACATGTAAGGGTTATTTTATGGCCTTTTTAGCTCCCATAGCAAAAAACAAAAGTTATACAATGTGATAAACATAAAGGGAGGGTGGTTGAGCCGCACATAGACTTTCGGTTCAGAGCCACTTAACACGGTCAGAAACTGGCATCCAGCGGATGACAACTGTCCAAGGTGCTAGGGTTCTAATGCTGATACATCTCATTTGAAATTGGCTCGTATTTGCTGTTACTGACAGTTCTCATTGTTGTTTCTCGTTCTGGTATTATCTGTATTCTCGGGTATGTATCTGAATTATCTGTATTGGATAGCCTTAAAGTGATACCCTTTCACTGGAAAGATCATCTACCTCCCACACTGCCAGAATTCATTGACAGAAAGAATTAATCACTTAGATTAGAAACATTTGTATATCAGAAGCGTTTCGCTCTGCAATATGGGTACTATTTGAAGCCGTATGACACCCATAGTTAGACCATCTGGGATTGGCTCCTCTGACATTAGTGCAATATTGTGTTTTTTGTAATGTTTTGGGATTATAACTTCATGGTCAGGAAGTGCTCAGACTTTTGGCTCTTCTATTTTGATTGTTATTTGGTTACCTTTATATCTACAATTACTGCATATACTTGAGGATAAGTCAAGTGTTTCAGCACAATTTCTTGTCCTGAAAAATACCCACTTGGCTTATACTGAAGTGTATATATAAAAATAATAAACCTAATACACACTTCTGGCGCTGCTTTTCTCTTCACCTATACCAGGCATATCCCTTGTGGCTCCAGGTATTTTTATGGCAGTCATAATATGTGTGCAGGCAGAGTGTATGGATGTGCATTTTATTACTGAGTGGGGGCTCTGCTGGGCATTTTAGTACTGAGTGGGGGCTCTGCTGGGTATTTTAGTACTGAGTGGAGGCATAGTGGTAGTGGTTTATTATTATTTATAAGGTAAATTTTTGCTGACAGGTTCCCTTTAAGGCCACCAACTCTAGGCTCACAAATAGTATAGGGCATTCCACTACTGGATTCCATATGGTCTGATTTCTAAGTTCACTAGGACATTTTTTCGTCTAGCAGAATAACTGGATTTCTACAATGTCATCTCAAAACAACAATATTCTGATTCTGAACTTTTTTGGAAAAAAATGTTCTTTCTGTAACTATTTACTCTGCTCCTGATGCCATTCAACTATCTCCTTGTTTATCCGGAAATCCCTTCAGTGGAAAAAAAGATTGTCAGAAATTCTCCAGTTAGTAGCTAGAGGCTGGATTTTGTTACAGTCTTAATTGAGGTTCTATTAGCTGATTATTTCCTGACTTTTCTCTAATTATCCAATACAAACTTTAAACTCTCAAAAAAGACTCCCATCGCTAATCATCACTTCCTGTCCCTGCATCATCTTCTCCTGCTTTTGAGCTTGATATGTTTCCAAGTCATGTACAGAGGAGAAGGGCCATCACTGAATGCGTTCAATCTTCTGCTGACCAAAATAATTAGAACACTGTGTAGCTCCAGGAATGAAATGGTTCTTACTATAAAAGAAGTAAAGTAACAGTGCCAAAGTAATTTAATGGTGAAAGCTGAAGATATGGATTCATTGTTTCTGACCTTTACATTGCACTGAATACTAAGTAATTGAGACACAGATGTGGCTCTTTATTATTAAATCTCTCATTCCACATCCAAAAAATATTCACTGAGCCACTTTGTGAGTTATTGTGCATTCTCTGTATTACTTAGTGATGCATCAAGTAAATAGATGAAAGAAAATCTCTCATACAGGCAACTATTTATGGTTTTGGAACCCATAAGTTTTGCTAAAGCTGCCCCATGCATCCCCAGGGGAAATTTTATTTGGTTGTATGGTATATCTGACAGGAAGTCTGCCATAAAAGTCAAGCATGATAAACCACAGGTGCTTACTAGAGATGAGCGAGCACTAAAATGCTCGGGTACTCGTTATTCGAGACAAACTTTTCCCGATGCTCGAGTGCTCGTCTCGAATAACGAGCCCCATTGAAGTCAATGGGAGACTCGAGCATTTTTCAAGGGGACCAAGGCTCTGCACAGGGAAGCTTGGCCAAACACCTGGGAACCTCAGAAAAGGATGGAAACACCACGGAAATGGACAGGAAACAGCAGGGGCAGCATGCATGGATGCCTCTGAGGCTGCTTAATCGCACCATTATGCCAAAATTATGGGCAACAGCATGGCCATGACAGAGTGACAGAATGAAGCTAGATAGCATCTAAAACATCCAATAATTGACCCTGACACTATAGGGGACGGCATGCAGAGGCAGCGGCAGCAGCGGCAGGCTAGAGAGTGGCATGGCGACATACCCTAAATGGACTCAGGCTTCAAACCAATGGGTGGCAGAGAGGAACCAAAGGAGTTGAGCAAGAAGCGCTCAAATAATATCGGTACATGATAAAAGTTTGCCAGTATATTTTGTGGATTACACAGCAGGGTGGCGACAAAGTTAACATGGAAGCCATGAAAACAACCCAAAATTCTGCCTGACACAGCTCGTTTGATAAGGGGACCATGTATGGAGGCAGTGAACTAGTAGTAGATTAAAGGTGCTGCAGTTAAAACTATGTTAGTTGGATCTTGGCATGGAGCTGGCGCTCCGCTGCCAGGCGAGCTTTCGCCAATCCAAGCCCCTGTCTCTAGGCTACTCCCCAAACAGCACTTCTAAGAACCTTTTGTATAAGATCAAGTGTAGTAGCGTTCTTATAAGTTTGGGATATGGCGGGTGAGGGGAATGTAAACAGATGCGCAAGAAGCGCTGAAATAATATTGGTAAATGATAAAAGTTTGCCAGTATATTTTGTGGATTACACAGCAGGGTGGCGACAAAGTTAACAACTTTGATGTGGAATGCCCTGTAATAGCTCTTGGGCGGTGTGCCTTTTATCGCCTAGGCTCAGCAGTTTGAGCACCGCCTGCTGTCGCTTAGCGACGGCACTGCTGCTGTGCCTAGAGCTACCGACTGATGGCGCCATGGCAACGGATGGTAATTCGGAGGAGGAGGAGGTGGAGGAGGGGTGGGAGGAGGAGGAGGTATAGTAGGCCTTTGAGACCTTGACCGAGGTAGGCCCCGCAATCCTCTGCGTCGGAAGTATATGACCAGCCCCAGGGTCAGACTCAGTCCCAGCCTGCACCAAGTTAAGTGTAGTAGCGTTCTTATAAGTTTGGGATATGGCGGGTGAGGGGAATGTAAACAGATGCGCTGAAATAATATCCCTAAATGGTAAAAGTTTGCCAGTATATTTTGTGGATAACACAGCAGGGTGGCGACAAAGTTAACAACTTTGATGTGGAATCCATGAAAACAACCCAAATTTCTGCCTGACACACCTCGTTTGATAAGGGGACGATGTATGGAGGCAGCTATATGGACGACTTTTGGAGGTAGCAATGGAGACAACGTGTGGAGGCTGCTATGGAGACAATTTAATTTGGATAGTGCCTGTATGTGGCAGTCCAAAAAAGTTTTCAAACCAGAGGAGCAGGTAGGTGGCCCTCCAGAAAAATGAAATAGATTGAGTGCCTGTATGTGGCAGTCCAAAAAAGTTTTCAAACCAGAGGAGCAGGTAGGTGGCCCTCCAGAAAAATTGAATAGATTGAGTGCCTGTATGTGGCACTCCCAAAAATTGTTTAAAACAGAGGACCGGGTAGGTGGCCCTCCAGAAAAATTAAATGCATAAAGTACTATAGCTAGAGCCAGTGGGCCCTGTCAAAAAATAGCCAGTTTCCTCTGCTTTAGTGTACAAAGAGGAGGAGAAGGAGGAAAATGAGGAGGAGGAGGAGTGCAAAAATTATTCAGGTTGAGCTTCCTTCACCTGGTGGAGATTGGAAATTATGAGAAATCCAGGCTTTATTCATCTTAATAAGCGTCAGCCTGTCAGCGCTGTCAGTCGACAGGCGTGTACGCTTATCGGTGATGATGCCACCAGCTGCACTGAAAACCCGCTAGCGGCAGGGCAGGCAAGAACCTCCAAGGCGTACAGCGCCAGTTCGTGCCACATGTCCAGCTTTGAAACCCAGTAGTTGTAGGGAGCTGTGTGATCATTTAGGACGATGGTATGGTCAGCTACGATCTTTCTGTAAAGATCAGCCCTACTCTGCCGAGACTGGGGACAGGTGACAGTGTCTTGCTGGGGTGACATAAAGCTGGCAAAAGCCTTGTAAAGCGTACCCTTGCCAGTGCTGGACAAGCTGCCTGCTCGCCTACTCTCCCTCGCTACTTGTCCCGCTGAACTACGCACTCTGCCGCTAGCGCTGTCAGAAGGGAAATACTGTTTCAGCTTGTGCACCAGGGCCTGCTGGTATTCATGCATTCTCACACCCCTTTTCTTCTCCAGGGATGAGAGTGGAAAGATTTTGCTTGTACCGTGGGTCCAGGAGAGTGAATACCCAGTAATCGGTGCTGGAATAAATTCTTTGAACGCGAGGGTCACGGGATAGGCAGCCTAGCATGAAATCTGCCATATGCGCCAGAGTACCAACGCGTAAGAATTCACTCCCCTCACTGGCCTGACTGTCCATTTCCTCCTCCTCCAACTCCTCTTCTTCTGCCCATACACGCTGAACAGTGAAGGACTCAACAATGGTCCCCTCTTGTGTCTCGCCAACATTCTCCTCCTCTTCCTCCTCATCCTCCTCCACCTCCACCTCCTCCGATATGCGCTGAGAAACAGACCTAAGGGTGCTTTGGCTATCAACAAGGGAATCTTCTTCCCCCGTCTCTTGTGACGAGTGCAAAGCTTCCGACTTCATGCTGATCAGAGAGTTTTTCAACAGGTCAAGCAGCGGGATGGTGAGGCTGATGATGGCGGCATCGCCACTGACCATCTGTGTTGACTCCTCGAAGTTACTCAGCACCTGACAGATATCAGACATCCATGTTCTCTCCTCATTGTAGACTTGAGGAAGCTGACTGACCTGACTACCAGTTCTGGTGGAAGTTGACATCTGGCAGTCTACAATCGCTCTGCGCTTCTGGTAAACTCTGGATAACATGGTTAATGTTGAATTCCACCTCGTGGGCACGTCGCACAACAGTCGATGAGCGGGCAGTTGGAGGCGGCGCTGCGCTGCCCTGAGAGTGGCAGCATCTGTGCTGGACTTCCTGAAATGCGCACAGATGCGGCGCACCTTCGTGAGCAAATCAGACAGATTGGGGTATGTCTTGAGGAAATGCTGAACTATGAGATTTAACACATGGGCCAGGCATGGCACATGTGTCAGTCTGCCGAGTTGCAGAGCCGCCACCAGGTTACGGCCGTTGTCACACACAACCATGCCTGGCTTCAGGTTCAGCGGTGCCAGCCACAGATCAGTCTGCGCCGTGATGCCCTGTAATAGTTCTTGGGCGGTGTGCCTTTTATCGCCTAGGCTCAGCAGTTTGAGCACCGCCTGCTGTCGCTTAGCGACGGCACTGCTGCTGTGCCTAGAGCAAGCGACTGATGGCGCCATGCCCACGGATGGTAGTTCGGAGGAGGAGGTGGAGGAGGGGTGGGAGGAGGAGGAGGCATAGTAGGCCTGAAAGACCTGGACCGAGGTAGGCCCCGCAATCCTCGGCGTCGGCAGTATATGACCAGCCGCAGGGTCAGACTCGGTCCCAGCCTCCACCAAGTTAACCCAATGTGCCGTCAGCGATATATAGTGGCCCTGCCCGGCAGCACTCGTCCACGTGTCCGTGGTCAGGTGGACCTTGTCAGAAAAGGCGTTGGTCAGGGCACGGATGATGTTGTCTGACACGTGCTGGTGCAGGGCTGGGACGGCACATCGGGAAAAGTAGTGGCGGCTGGGGACCGAATACCGAGGGGCGGCCGCCGCCATGAGGTTGTGAAAGGCCTCGGTCTCTACTAGCCTATAGGGCAGCATCTCCAGGCTAAGCAATCTGGAGATGTGGACATTAAGGGCTTGGGCGTGCGGGTGGGTTGCACTATATTTGCATTTCCGCTCCAGCGTCTGGGGTATGGAGAGCTGAACGTTGGTGGATGCTGTGGAGGATCGTGGAGGCGACGATGGGGTTTTTGTGTCAGGGTCCTGGGCAGGGGGCTGACTATCAGCTGACACAGGGGAAGGAGCAGTGGTGTGCACGGCCGGAGGTGAACGGGCTTGGTGCCACTGAGTGGGGTGTTTAGCATTCATATGCCTGCGCATACTGGTGGTAGTTAAGCTAGTAGTGGTGGAACCCCTGCTGATCCTGGTTTGGCAAAGGTTGCACACCACAGTCCGTCGGTCATCCGGTGTTTCCTTAAAGAACCTCCAGACTTCTGAAAATCTAGCCCTCGCCGCGGGAGCCCTCGCCACGGGAGCTTCACTACGTGACACATTTGGCGCTGATGCACCTGCTCTGGCCCTGCCTTTCCGTCTGGCCCCACCACTGCCTCTTCCAACCTGTTCTGGTCGAGGACTCTCCTCCATCTCAGAAGCACTGTGTTCACCCGGCCTCTCAACCCAGCTTGGGTCTGTCACCTCATCATCCTCCGATCCCTCAGTCTGCTCCCCCCTCGGACTTCCTGCCCTGACAACAACTTCACCACTGTCTGACAACCGTGTCTCCTCATCGTTGGACACCTCTTTACACACTTCTTCCACTACGTCAAGAAGGTCATCATCACCCACAGACTGCGACTGGTGGAAAACCTGGGCATCGGAAAATTGCTCAGCAGCAACCGGACAAGTGGTTTGTGACTGTGGGAAGGGTCCAGAAAACAGTTCCTCAGAGTATGCCGGTTCAAATGCCAAATTTTCCTGGGAGGGGGCAGACTGTGGGGGAGGAGGCTGAGGTGCAGGAGCTGGAGGAGTGCTGATTTCGGTGACAAGTCTCACTACAAATTCCTCACAATTTGGTAGTAGATGCACTGCAGCAAGGACAGCCACCAGCAGATCAACCAGAAATAAAATATATATAACGCTATTGTAGGCGTAAGTAAGCCGTTTGGATTCTCCTTTGGCTATTTTCTAGCCAAGTATGAAAGCACACTGATGAGATGACGCTGAGTTATGAAAAAATAAACGTAAAATAAAAAGGAAATGCAGACTGTGCCTAATTGAAATCCAACCCCTAATAAATTTTCCCACTTCGGTCTTTGCGATGGATATGTGCGTCACTAAGCGCTAAACACAACGGTCGCAAGTCTCACTACAAATTCCTCACAATTTGGTAGTAGATGCACTGCAGCAAGGGCAGCCACCAGCAGATAAACCAGAAATAAAATATATATAACGCTATTGTAGGCGTAAGTAAGCCGTTTGGATTCTCCTTTGGCTATTTTCTAGCCAAGTATGAAAGCACACTGATGAGATGACGCTGAGTTATGAAAAAATAAACGTAAAATAAAAAGGAAATGGCAGACTGTGCCTAATTGAAATCCAACCCCTAATAAATGTTCCCACTTCGGTCTTTGCGATGGATATGTGCGTCACTAAGCGCTAAACACAACGGTCGCAAGTCTCACTACAAATTCCTCACAATTTGGTAGTAGATGCACTGCAGCAAGGACAGCCACCAGCAGATCAACCAGAAATAAAATATATATAACGCTATTGTAGGCGTAAGTAAGCCGTTTGGATTCTCCTTTGGCTATTTTCTAGCCAAGTATGAAAGCACACTGATGAGATGACGCTGAGTTATGAAAAAATAAACGTAAAATAAAAAGTAAATGGCAGACTGTGCCTAATTGAAATCAAACCCCTAATAAATTTCCCCACTTTGGTGTTTGAGGTGGATATGTGTGTCACTAAGAGCTAAACACAACGGTAGCAAGTCCCCCTGCAAATTCCTCACAATATTGTACTAGCTGCAAATAAAAAAAAAAAAAAGTATAACGTTATTGTAGCCCTAAGAAGGGCTGTTGGGTTCTTGTAGAATCACTCCTGCCTAACAGTAAGCTAATAGAACACCCTAACGCTTTCCCTGACCAGCAGCAGCTCTCTCCCTAGCGGCATCCAGACACAGAATGATCCGAGCAGCGCGGGCAGCGGCTAGTCTATCCCAGGGTCACCTGATCTGGCCAGCCAACCACTGCTATCGACGTGTAAGGGTACCACGTCATGCTGGGTGGAGTGCAGAGTCTCCTGGCTTGTGATTGGCTCTGTTTCTGGCCGCCAAAAAGCAAAACGGCGGGAGCTGCCATTTTCTCGAGCGGGCGAAGTATTCGTCCGAGCAACGAGCAGTTTCGAGTACGCTAATGCTCGAACGAGCATCAAGCCCGGACGAGTATGTTCGCTCATCTCTAGTGCTTACTTATAGATATAAACACTTTCAATGTGGTTATCTTCTTATATTTATAGTCCATGGTCTCCTTCCTTCTAAAAATCAACTATTAAAATTATTCTAAAATGGGTCTGTGGGGTGTTCCCAGCAGGGCCGACTCCAGGTTTTAGTAGACCCCTGGGCAACAGAGCCTTAGTGGGCCCCTTCATGGCCCGCCCTACAGTGGCCACACTGTCCCCCCTCCCCCTGTGGACACGCTGCCCCCCTCCCCCTGCGGACACACTGACCCCTCCCTCCCCCTGTGGACACACTGACCCCCCCTCCCCTGCGGAATACACTGATCCCTCTTCCCCCTGTGGAATACACAGTGAACCCCCCTCCCCCTTCAGAATACACTGACCCCCCTCCCCCTGCGGAATACACTGACTCCCCTCCCCCTGCGGAATCATTGACTCCCCTCTCCCTTCGGAATACACTGATCCCCCTCCAGCTACACTGCCCCCTCCCCCCCGGGAAAAAAAAAATCTCACCTTTCCTGGTTCCCCCGGAGCAGCACACGAACAGCCTCCATCTTTCTTCGGAGATGGTGATCATTTGTACCAGTGTCATATAGCAACACTGGTACAATTGATCCGGGGGCCCGAGTGGGCCCCTCCAGCTCCCCGGGGCCCCGGCACTTCCCCGGGCTGGCCGGATGCTGGCGCCGGGCCTGGTTTCCAGAGACCCTCTGTACTCTAGCTTCACAGGCTGTTTCATCGTCATTCCCTCCCCCTCGTTCTCTCAGCACTTCCCCCCACCCTAGGAGACCCTCAGACTCATTAGCATAACTTAAAAAGTTGATTTTAGAAGGAAGGAGACCATGTATAACAAATATAAGAATATTACCACAGTCATGGTGCCTGGAGAGTAAGTGTCCCTGATTTATAAGGAGTGAAGTAATAGTTAAAGATAAAAATCTCCATTACATATCCCCATGTATTGGCTGACAAGTGTAAGTATTGCCACCTAGTTACACTGGATTTTTACACAAGCTTATGCAAAGTTCACGGTGGAGGTCCGATTGTTATTACCAGAGTTGAACTAGGCCACCAAAATACCAGTGGATCCTCTGTTGGTACCAAACTCTGAGACATAACTATGGGCCCCCAAACTCATACCATATGGTTTCCCTGGGGCAATCATTTTACACTAAAGTCATGGTCCATGGTCCATTTTTTAGGTCAATGTGTCATCAGCTGCAATTGTTTTCTGAGCTGTACTGTTAATCTGCAGAAATGTTCTGTGAGTCATCTGTATATCAACCGTTTTGGAGATTCACAAAAAAACTGAATGCTGGTAAGGGATGTCCCAAGCCCTTGAAGGTCATATGATTGTGGTAAGTGTGCACCATCTTTTTTGATGCACTTTGTTCATGCTACAGAATTGTGATGCAGGCGCAAATTAGTAATAAACATGGCGCAAACTCCGACTAGGCACCAGCACACCCCTTTTTTAATGTCTTATCGGACAAAGTGCAGCCTCAACACAAAACTGGCGAGGACAATTTATAAATACTGTACAGTTTGCACGTTGATTCTAGTACAAAGTCAGAAAGAAAACGCGGATGAGTTAATAAATGTGGGCCAATGTATCATTTGACCTTCTTCCCTACTAAGCTCCTGTGCAATTTCCCTGTGGAGGAGGTGCAGGGGGTATGTCTACCCTGGGATCTTGTGCCTGTTGTGTGGAGTTGTAAATGCTCAATAGTACACTCAATCAATGTAGACAATGATAACTGGACATTTGGTACACTTGGGATCTATCTGATACCCATTAACATTCAAGGTTGCTGCTTTAGTTAGTTGGCCGTTTGCAGTAGATTCCTGTTGACCATCTTGCCGTAGTTATTGGCCTTGATCCCTGCTGTGCGACCTTTCCCCTACTGCCTAACCCTGATATTGCCTTTCTTCTAGTGATAATGTAGCTTGCCTTGGATGTTGTCTTTCTGTGTTGAATGTTTGTTTCTACACTTTTGGTTTAATATACTGTCGAACAGCTCAGTATAAACATGAAGTTCCTGTGGCCTATCAGAGGAAATGATAGAGGATATTCTCCTCAATTAGACAAAAATTGTGAACATTGTACTAATGAACACATAACATAAGTAGTAAGGTCTAATACGATACCATAATACTATACGTAAATCGATCCATGTTGGGTTGCAGTCTACTCCAAAAAGTGTGGTCTTGGTGACCTTTGAGGTCTAACCCTGATCATTCTGCTTTGAAATCTTCCTGGATGACGACATAAAGAAGGTTTTCAGATAACATCACATCTTACCGTTTGGAAGGCTTTTGTTTACACGGTTTTCACTTTAAAAATGAAATCTTTTTTATGTTTCTGAATCTTAGTTCTTAGTTTATCAAAATTTACTTGCCACATGTTCTCAAGGTCTAAAATAATATTATTTCATGCTACCAAGAGTAGTAAAGTGAGGCTCTGAGTTCTCTTGTTGCTTTTAACAACTGAGTACATATGGAAGCTTAATTAACACTTTAAGTGCAGGAAAAACTCTCCACACACATAAGGGATTAAAAGATCACCATGGGGTGAAAGGGTAAAGCATGTCTGGAATACCAACAAGCATGGAAAGATTTGTAGTAGGAAGTTCAATGATCATTAAAAAGCCTCTGAGATTCTTTGAGAAAAATCCCTTAAGAATAAGTTGATGATTCCAAAGCCAGCTGTCCTTCTCCCCAGCACATTCCTCCTCCATATCCTCCTCCACCTTCAGTGCAGGCATTTGGATTCTTGGATTTAGTACTTCCTCCTCTGGATCACCTGTGTTGCAGCATAAATAAAGGCTTGTTTTTTCAGCTGTCTAACCTTTGCTTCCATCTGCCTTCTGCAAACCCTTTGTTTTCTTAATAAGAGCCAGTGTAGGAACAGCTACTTCTGCGGATGAAGAGATGATCCCACAATGGCAACAAGTGTCCAGTAATGTTGGTTTTGTTCATTAGAAGTAAATATCTCATATATTTGTCAATATATTAAAGGAAACCTACCACCATGGATCTACCTATTAAAGGAAACCTACCAGTTCAAATGGTAGGGGTAAGCTGTAAATTCCAGGGTGAGCCGGTGCTTACTTTCGTTAGTGTTATTAACCGCTGTATCACGGTTTAAACACTTTTTAAAGTTTATAGCCGAAGCTTAGATTAGATTAGAAGAACCTGCCACCAGATCTACGTTAATAGGTAGATCCATGGTGCTAGGTTTCCTTTAAAATATCTAAGTTATTATGTTGCCCAGTTTTGTGCCTTTATTTGTGGATTTTTGCTGTGTGTGTACCATGAACAATGGATAGTCAGTTTACACCTTTTTAAGAGATATCTGCAAAACTCTGCAGATGTCTGCTTCTCGATATTTACTATATTTACTATTTACTCTATCAGAAAAACCAGAGGAAACTATAGATAAAATCTCTGCAACCTCTTTAGTAGAACCTGTTTAATAGAAATAACACCATTACTATTAAATAATACCTTTCTATTTAGTAGTTTACCATCATGACAAACCAGGGGCACTTACTCATAGATCCAGGCACCATGACTGTGGTAATCTTCTTATATTTGTTATCCATGGCCTCCTTCCTTCTAAAATCAACTTTTAAAATTATGAGCCAAAATAATGAGCCAGAAGGGCTGTAGCAGAGCCCCTCTGTGCTGTCTTCACAAGCTGTTACACTGCTCTCCCCCTGCTCCCTCAGAACTTCTACAGCCTGTCAAGACAGAACACGTGTGTTTTTATACCTAGGCTAGATGCACACAAACAAGCTGGTTCTCATCCATGAAAAACAGTTGTTAACGTTTACACCAGTTTTGCATCCATTTTTCACATTTACTAAAAAACTATAGCCCCCAAATGTTACATGAAAAACTGTTCATATTGGAGCATGTTTTACTTTTTAATGGAACAGACATAGGCACGTTCACTGATCCATGGGGGAACTACCATAAGTAATCTATCATCAGAAGTAGATCTGATGGTAGATTTGTAAAACGCTTCGGAATTTCATGGAGCTATATAAATAAAGATTCCTCCTTATTCCTCCTGCCTGCTTACGCTCTAATCTGTAATTTAATAATCCTGGAACGTAACCTAACTTGTTTAAAACTTTATTTTAGTAATTTAGTTATTTATGTAAATTAACTGCAGAGGCTGTTGGGGTGTGAAGTAACCTTAGCTCCCAGTGCCCAGCTAGGCTAGTGCATGCCCTAGAAGCCTCCACAGTTAATTTATATATTGCTCAAATAAAGTTTTTAACATGTTATTTTAGGTCCCAGGATTATAAAATTGCAGATTAGGGCAGAGGCAGGCAGGAGGAATCTACCATCAGATTTACTTCTGATGGTAGACTCCTCATGGTAAGTTTCCTTTAAGATATAAAAGCATAGGCATTCTTCAGCTGTAAAGAGCAGAGTACATCTCCCTTGCAAATGTCTCCCATGTACAATACAGCTCTCACTGCTCATCTGTATAGTGAATTGCTGCCTGCTGAAATTAAACAAGTACTTGTTCCTGCGAGTTCACACCGGAGAGTGAGGTGCATCTGACACGTGGGGAGTGAAGTATTACACTAGTTATCCCTAAACTAGCATGCAGAGGAGCATTTGTCACAAATATATGTAATCCATTTGGCATACTTGATTACAGTCAGAGTTAGTAAGTTTTGCCCCTGTTTCCTAGAAGTAAGTTTTGCCCCTGTTTCCTAGAAGTATGCTGAGACCTTGCTATGGTCCTTTTCTATTGTTAAGGGATTCTGGGTGAAGGTCCATAAATTCCTCTTTGACAAAACTGGTGTAGCATTCCTAGATGACACTAAAGTATGGCTCCTCCTGGTGGACTTGGAGCAGTTCCAGTCTACCACAGAGTTAGCCTTCCTTAATGAAACACTTTATTGTGCTAGGAAAACAGTGGTGAGATTCTGGATGTCTGCCCACTCATTGACCCTTCATGACTGGATCAAGACAGTTAATACTACCCCCCCCCCCCCTTAGAAAACAAATATCTACTTATCGTTAAAAGGAGGGGAAGTTTCACGCAACAAGGGACAGATGGTGTGAGTCTCCTTTTCTGCTGTTCCTCAAACTTCTTAGTCTTTCAGGCCCCATTATCATTGATTAAGGCTACATTCACACGACTGTCAGGGGGCCATATATATACTTCTCCTGTAGCCGGCAATGGGCGCGCGGAGCGATACGGTTCAGCACAAGTGTTATGGCTCCGTGCGCCATGCATCGCTATGGAGAGGGGAGGGCATACGTTTGTGTGAATGTAGCCACATTTTGTCATCCCTATTATAGGTTTGGACCCCTGGCTGATGGTTCTTGAAATGTTTATGATTTTTCACCTGTACTTGAGTCTTTCTATTCTTGCTCTGCTGGTTTCTGCACAACCAACGTGTATGCACCGTATTTGTAGCACTAGTTTCTCTTATCTGTTATTATCATTAGCTCTGTTTCTGTAGCTCACAGAACCACAAGGATGATATTATCTGAGAGATGAGATTCTTATCTTTAGTATGAAACCAAAAGCATAGTAGGTACTGTGGTACCAGAAACAGAGACATATGAAGTGATTCTTCCCTCCAGCACGTAAATGTAATGCTGTTTATGATAAATAGAAGATCCTTTTTTCGCTGATCCTTTCTTTTAAGAACTAATAAATTGTGTGACAGTTCTTACAAGTGGCCTGATGTTAAATATAATGGGCGGAATTTATCATGTCTTGTACGCCAGTTTTGTGGCATAAAAGGCATGAAAAAATTGTAATTCCTAGAGCACTGCTTGTTTCCACCCTCACGGACTGACAAATTTACTATGGCTTGTGCCCGGATACTAGCGCAGTTGGTAGCTGAAATCTACACCAGAAAGGACACTGGAACCTCTTAGTAATGATGGCGTTTTGTAAACCGGCATGAGGTTTACACTCCCCCCATTTATTTTGCATGGCAATTTTTACAAAATATAACCTTTGCATATGTCCAAGATGGAAAAAAACATTTTATGGATTCTGTGGGCACATGTATCTTAAATATGGCTTTGTGTGCCTGCTTTTCCTTTTTTTTTTTCCTTTTTGGCTTTTCTGCTGGTCAGGTGTCTTGAATTGAATTTGCAATTTTTTAAGCAAAAGTCGCAAAAAGTTCCCAAAAAGTTGCAAACAACTATTTCCTATGCCTGGTAGGGGGCAGGTGTGGATTTCTACCAAAATGTATGAATCTTTAAAAGAAAGTTGCTACACAGCGCTTGCCAAATCAGCCCCTGTCCCCATGGGGCTCACAGTCTAATCAACCTGCCAGTCCAAATACGGTGGTCATTAAGGGATTAAAATACAAGAAACATGATCATCCAGAAAATAATATACCAAGTTTCATGTATGTTACTAGAGGCTCTATAGCAGTGATGGCGAACCTATGGCACGGGTGCCAGAGGCGGCACTCAGAGCCCTTTCTGTGGGCACTTGGGCCATCGCCCCAGCACACCAGAGAACACAAAATCTTTCTGCAGTTACATCCATTCAAAAGATGCTGCTTTCAGACGTATTTTGATACATGCTTCTTAGAACTGTAGGAAGAGGGAGAATGAGTAGACAGGGCCAAATTATCTTTGAAGGACCTCCTGCTGGCCCTACCATTCTCTGTACAGAGGGACACTGGAAAGAAGCTAAAATGATGCAAATTTGCCCTTCTTTCTGCTGTGTTGCTGTCCTCAGGAGGCCAATCTGATTGAAAGTTGTTGAAGAACAGGGAGCAATAACTTACTGCTTTAATTTATGGTTGGCACCTCGCGATAAATAAGGAGGGTTTGGGTTGCAGTTTAGGTACTCGGTCGCTAAAAGGTTCGCCATCACTGCTCTATAGTCTTTGGTAATGTAGCTGTAGCATCTTCAATAATGTGGACAGTCTGCTGTAACATAACTGAACAAACTAGAGAAAGACATGCCAAGAGATCTCCTCTCATAAACAACACAAGGCTGTAGGAAATAATACTAGTCTTAGCTTGTTTTCCTGACCTGGGGCCTCATTCCAACCTGTAGCAGCTAGCTATGGAGAGTCTATAGGGACACCCCTTGCTGGAGGCCCCACAGAGGAAGCAAATCTTTATATTTTGTTTAACTGGGATACCTGCCAGTGGCTAAGTTCAAAGTGCAGTTTCCAGTAATTTGCTATTACTATGCAGTGTATTTGATAGACCAGGACAGAAGCATGCAACCTGAAGTAATATTTCCTGATTCCTGTCATATTTGGAGTTGTGAATGAAGATTGCTATAGGACCTTGCTGTGAAGAAATACTTTTTGTCTACTGTCTCTTTCCTTCTTGCTCATGTTATATCTGCTGTGCGTGTTCACTCCTCCAACTGATTGCAGAATTATATATATATATATATATATATATATATATATAACTATTGATCATATTTTCAGTGCAGCATCATGTTGATGATTTATTGCTTTATTACATAAGTATGCAACCAAGTGAGACTATCCCTATAACCTTATATCTAATTTGTAGATTAGTTCATTTACTTCCCCTAAGATTATAGTCTTACCTAGAAATTTCCTGATGTGCACACAGTTAAAGGTAAGATATACATCAACTACATGGATTTAAAATGACAGCATTTCATATATTTGGAGCACTATATGACTGTGCAAATTATCTAAAATTTACCATTTTAATATATACTATATTCTTCATTTTACCAGGGGCCTCCTAACTATTTTATATAAAGGTTTCATAATGATTTAAATTATATATAGCCCAAATTAATGCTTGAAAATAGCTCCATTGAGGATCTGAAACTTGATACCTGTACCATAAGTGAATAAAATCACTGAAGTTTCCAGGAATGCTGCTTTTCCGCTTTTATTTGACTTAACACACCAGGGAGTCAGGTGTACCTGAGGCCTACACCCTGATTGGGATAATTGGGATCATTGTGCTGCTTCACAACTTGTGTTTTATTATGCCCCGAATTAATGTAGGTAGCACCATTACCCCCTTATTATTTTATATGCAGCACTAGTACCTCCTAAGTAATTTACTGTATTTTATGGACTATTTATATCAATTAATTCAAATCCCCCTTTTTGGTAATACATGGTCCACCACAGCTCTGTCATGAATATTTTTCAATTTGTTGACCCTGCCACTTGTTCTGGCAGTCAATGCAAACTCAAATAATACCATTTTAAAATATAGCAATGATTATTCCATAGGGCAAATGCCGTAACAGAAAAAGTCCAAACATCCAAAATGCCTCTTTTTCTGCAATTATGCCACCCATAAAAATTTGAATAAAAAGTTAATATAGTCTTCAAATTAGTTTAATTAAAAATGGCAGCTTTTTCCACAAAAAAATGACTCCTTACTCCAAAGTAAAATTTCATATATAATAGAAATATCATAAGGCATAACACTGCTATAAATTTGGTAGTTCTGTGATTGTATTCTTATTTTGTAGGGGTTCACATACATTACATTAACACAATAACAAAAGCAAAATACCAAACTACAGAGACCTGAAACAAGTGGAAGAAGGGCTCACAATCTATATTGGAAGGTAGATGGAGACATAAGATGAGGGAGCATAGCAGAGCACCAATTGTGTATTTTTGGGAATCCTAAAAAAGTGGGTTTTCAGATTATGTTTCATGGTTTGGAAAGTGGGGACAGGCTCAACCATTTTCGTAAAGAGTTCTAGAGTATGGGGGATGCACAGGAGAAGTCCTGGTGACGCTTTTGAGAAGAGTGGATGGTAAGAGAGTGAAGTTCCTGTGAGGGACAGAGATTATGTGTGTGGGTAAATGTAATAGACAGTTTTGTAGGTCATGGTTAATATTTTCGCTGTACTATTGGTTAACCAGTCGAGAGACTGGCAGCGTGCAGAGGTAGAGGAGAAGCAATCAGAGAGATGAATTCGACAGGCAGCAGAGTTAAAGGGAACCCGTTACTAGGTTTTGACCAATAAACCTGTTGACAGGTTTCCATAGCACTATACTAACTTTTGCCCACACTGTTTTAACTAAAAAATACATAGTTACTATCCCCAGAAAATAAACTTTGTAAGCCTATCTGGCACCCTGCCAGAAGGAGCAGCAAGTCCCCAGTGTTATAGTCATACATGGCAATGTTTCTCTCATTCTGTCTGCTGGCATGTCCCTTATCCCTCCTCCCTTTGGCAGTGCATAGCAGAGGATGATGAAGCCAAAGTAAGGGTGATGAGGGACACTGCCTTGCATGAATAACACACACCCTAGAAATTTGCTGCTTGCTGACAGGGTGCCAAGTAGATTTACAAAGTTGATTTTCTGGGGATAGGAACTACCACCACTGCATTTTTTCAGCTAAAACAGTGTTGACACAAGTTATTATAGAGCTATGGTAACCTGCTATTAGGTTTATTAGTGAAAATCTGGTGACAGGCCGCTTTTAATGATAGGGTATTAAAGGACCAAAGAGAAGAATATTGCATTAATGTATGACATGATAAGAGCGTTGGCTAGAAATTTTTGAAGAATCTGGTGGTGAGGGCATGAACTCCAATTTTGTAGAAATTTTTCTACTGACTCAAAGAATAATGTGTTTCAGCTGGACCACACAGGGAAGGCAGTGTAAGCAAAGCCTTTAAATGACACAGCAATACACCCTTAGGCTGGGGCCAAACTGGTTTTGTAGTATTTGCTGAAGAACAGGTGTGGATATTCTACAGTAAAAATGTCCACTGCAAAAATGCACTGGATTTGTAGTGTATTTCTCTGTAGGCCCCTTGCAGCTTTTAACATTTGATTTGCAGGGAAAACTTACAGGAATAATGGCTATGATGTGGGGTTGAAATCCTTTTTCTTTTGGATAAAGTTCAGAGTAAAAGCGGGCAAAGTGTATGTACAAAGCAAGGGCTGAGACTTTATTCATAGCTGTAATTTGGTTGTTTGCAAGAAGCCTAAAAATATATTAAGGAAAAGGGATAAAGAATTTCTAAAGACTATTTAACAATTGTGTAAACTAAAAAAGATCTAAATTAGGGAAAGAAGCTTTGCCAAGTAGAATGTACTTACTATTTAAATATCAAAGGAAACATGTCTATTCAAGAACCATGTCCATGCCTTAAGGAAGAACTACACTAAATGATAAAAATAAATGCTATATGCCTCAACTTAAAGTAAAAAGTATGCTTTTGCCTGCACAATCTCTTAGTTTGTTAAGAAGGTTGATGAATATAAGGCTAGAACCTAATAAAAAAACTTGCCAGAGGGCTATGTCAATATTCTGATTACTTTATTCAGTTATCATCCGAGTGTTCTTTAATGCCAAAGGCATGTGTTACCATTTATCATGGCTTTTATTATATTTTGAGACCTTGAATTACACCAGGAGTAGAAATTATCGAGGTGCACAAAGCCAGAGCCTCTTATTATGAGGTTGCATCATTTACCGGCAGCCATTTAACCTTGGTGCCACTCCACACCATATACCATTTTGGACTTTTATGCACCTATTGAAAGAAACCCCCAAAAGTAAAAAAAATGGGAAAAATATATATATATATTTGACACAATTAAAAATTCCATATTGGTCACACACACAGCCCTGCTACATGTAAACATGCTCACACACACGCACAATGCTGCTACATAAACACACACACACACAGGTCTACTACATACACATACAAACACACACACACACAGGTCTGCTATAAAGACCTACACTCACACAGCTCTACTACACACACACAGGACTACTAATTGCATACACACATAGCTCTGATACATATGCCTACACAGGTCTGTAACATAAGTCCACACACACACATACACACTGTCCTCATTGTAAGGGGACACTGTACTGTGTTACTGTAGCATTTTCAGGGACACGGTGTGGAGATGTGCAGCAAATGACAATGGTCATGCTGGAGCACATAAGTGAAACGGGCACATAAGAAACAGGCACATAGGTGCTGGATATTTACCATCAGTCTTTGTTCCCCCCAGCCGCCCAAGCAATTGTTGTCCCCCACAGACCAGAGCAATTGATGTCCTCCAACAATGGATGTTCCCCCCAGCAATTGATGTACCCTACAGCCCTATCCCTATCAATGAATATCCCCAACGCGCCAATTAATATTCCCCAGAGCTCCCCAGCAATTGATGCTCCCCTGATCAATTGATGGCCCCCCAGAAATTAAAGCCCCCTTGATCAATTTATGTCCCTCCAAAGGCCCTACACTGAGAATTAAAATAAAAAAACTAATACTCACCTGCCTTCCTTTTTGCTTCTCCTCTTCTTGTCGAGACACGGTGACATCATTATACTGTGTCTCCGGCTCCCAACACTGTAGAAGGAAAGGTGTAATAACGTCACCATGTCTCCTACTCACTGTAGTGAAGGAGATGACAGCATGTTCTCTACTACAGTATTCACCTCTATCTGGATGCAGATAGAGGTAAGCACAGGCCCTGGATCTTTAGGTCTGTGCCCCAGATATCCCTCGGTCAGCAAGACAGCTGCTACACTCCACATTCTTACTTCTTTTGGCTCCTCGTGCGACGATAGATGTGGGTGGGTACAGTAGTGGAGCACAGAGTCAGCTTGTGCATAGAGCGCTACAGCAAGAGGACAGCTTCCGAGAGCAGGAGACATGGTACAATGATGCCACCACTCCCCATAAAGAAAACAGAGGAAAAGAGTCGGGAGTGAAAAAAGGTTGAGTATAAATGTTTATTATTTTGTCGAATTGCTAAGGGGGCACCTAATATACTGGGGTTTATGGGGGGACATTATTTACTGGGACTGTAGTATGCTGTGCTATTTTATCTGGTGACATAGTGGTAAAGATAAGTAAAAGCTAATGGAACCATTATAGCCTAGTGTCACCCAAATTTCCTCATAGTATTGATGCGATCATCTGTTGTAAAAAAACAAAAAACATCTGGGTCATGGGCATACTTAATAAAAACACCGGGGAATAGCTGAAGTGTTGCCGGCAGCTAACCTGTGGTAACGTACAGTGACAGCAGCAATGTACTGTATATTAATCCTATCAACATGCTGCATAAAACACTAGAAATGCAAATATTACATTGCAATGGTTAAATTCCACACATAGAAACTGCAGCCAGAAATAAAATGCAGCAATAAATGATTTTAAGCTCCAGGTTATTTCCATAGCATGCAAAATACAAAAAAAATAATTGAATTGATGTTATATTACATTACTGTCAGTACGGAAAATATTCGGACCACATGAGTCTTCTTGGGAATTATGCAGTAACAGGACGAGTTATAACAAAGACATTTAGGAAAGTTATAAGTAGGAAGGAAAGTTATAAGTGGGAATACACTTTTACGCGCAGACAGTTATCATCCATGTCATGTTCTTCTAATCTGCCAATGGGTGAATTTATTAAAGCAGTCAGAAATTGTAGTGACAAAAAGGACACAAGAATGTGAAACTGTCACATACAGATTATTAATCCCGCATCATGCCATAAGGCCTCTTGTAGGTCATGCTTGATCTAAAAGGAGCTGCCTTTCAAGGTAGCTAAAAGAGGCGTGTTTTCCCTTATCCCATCCTGGAAAACTTTGCATATTTTCCCAGAATCCCCCTAGTGGAGCATCAATGGCTATAAGACTCCACACGCCTACATGGTGGCCTTAAATGGCAGTCTCCATAAGGAGAACTCTTACTTCCCGACCCCCATAGAGATTATTAGACAGAGATTATTCATCTTATATAGTGTGGAAAGCTTGTAGAACAGCTATAAATAAAAACAGACAAACTCTACTATATGGAAAAAAATCAGGTGTTCAATCTAACTTTAAAAATGAAAACATAATATAGGGAGCCTACCACCCCTGTTCTTGGCTCTCCTCCTGCCTGTATGCCGGCCAGTCTGTTAGGAGTGATGTAGGACACCTGTATTACAATATTGGAGACATACTCGGGCATTGGTTCTGCA